>NC_085051.1:62118240-62418240 GCF_963662255.1 Cinclus cinclus
ACTTGTGGTTTTCTTTGGAAATGCGCTCCACCAGGAGAATTATCCTTGTTGAGGAGTCCATTGCAGTCAGTAGTTATCAAATCTGCAAACAGGACACAGGATTTGCTCAGCTCATCCATTCCAGGTTGGTTCCTGCTTTGCTGTCTCTGGGGTCAGGGCAGGGACAAACCCAGTGCCACCTCAGGGGCGATGGAACCCCCAGGGACAAACCCAGTGCCACCTCAGGGGTGACTTCATTTACTTTGTCAGATCATTTCCTCCCCATTTCCAGCTTGGAGCATTCTGCAGGACAAATGTCACAGATCCCAGTGTCATTTAGCAGTAAATCAGGGAAGGATCCACCTGCCCTCCTCCAGTTGTCCCCAAATGCTGCCAGTGCCTGCTGGCACAGCTGGCACTCACATCTGGAGCTGCTGCCATCCTCCAGCTGTCCCCAAATACTGCCAGTCCCTGCTGGCACAGCTGGCGCTCACATCTGGAGCTGCTGCCATCATCCAGGTATTCCCAAATGCTGCCAGTCGCTGCTGGCACAGCTGGCACTCACATCTGGAGCTGCCCTTCCCAGCCCCCAACAGCTGGCACTGCCAGTCCAGGCGCCGGAGTCCGAGGCGTTGTGAGGTTCACTTCAATTATTCCTGTTTCCAATCTTATCTGGATTAAGAAAGAACTTTAATTACTTGGCTAATAGCTTTGCCTTTTCCACGGGGCTCTGTTCCCATTAACCCTTCCAGAGCCGCATGGCTGCAGGGCACGGTGAGGGGGGGGCTGGGTGCCCTGGGCTTTGTTAAAGGCACAAAGCCGGCATACAAAAAAAAAAAATAGCATGAAATGCCATTTCCTATGGCAGGTTTCAGAAAACAATCATTAGGGGAGGAATATTCGCAAATGTCACCGTTTGGGAAGGGCCCGTGTGGTGCCTCGCTGCGATCGGTGCGTCCTGATGAACTGGAGAACAAACACCGGCACCTCTCCGGTCTGCAGCTCGGGCTGCTGAGAGGAGAAGTGTTAACATTTATTACTTGATGGTAAACATCATTAGCGTGACCTTTTAGAGGCATTTGAAAGGGAAAATTAGATAGTGCAGAATGCAGAGGTCCTTTCAGCTCTAGCCAGGATCTCTCCCAGCGCCTTGTGTCTCCCAGGGAGGGAAAACGCCTGGCACAGGCTCAGGGAATAAGTGCCCTGGAGTTCCTGGGTCTTCTCGGTGCTCCAGGGAGTGCAGTGGCTCGGGAATGGGCACCTGGAAAACCTGGGGGCTTATGGCGTTTTGTAGGGGTTTTTTTTTTGGTCTGCATTTTCTATGAATATTGTCACAAAACCCCATAAAGGTTTGGGTTGGAAGGACCTTAAAGCTCACCCAGCTGTACTCCCTGCCATGATCATCTTGAAGCTCTTTCCCATGCTAGCCAGTTCCAGGATTCCAGGATTTTGGGGCATGAGCCTATGTGTATTTGTCTGGGCGGAGCTGGGGGCTGTGGGAGGAAGCAGAGGCAAAGCCCCAGCGTGATAAGAGCTGCTCATTCCAGCCCTTAGCAGCGGTTCTGGGACTGGATTTAGGTGCCTTTTAACAACACAGGAAAATTCCCACTTCCAGCAGAAATTGCAGATCCCAAACTGCCACCATCCAAATGAATTCAGGGGTGGAAGGTGCTTTATTCCCTGCCCTCAGCACGGGGGCTGCTGGGACAGCCTTTGCTGGGAGAAAATCCATGGCTCTGTAAAATATTTGTATGGAATGTGTGTGTAACTCCCAAAGGAGCAGCAGCAGCACAGCTGGAATGTCTTCGGGGTGGGAATGTGTCTCTCTTTCCTGTAGGATGACAGGCAAAAGCCTCAGGGGTTTTCCTCCCCAGGTGTCCCTCGGTGTCACAGCAGTGCCAGGCTGAGCCCACCTGGGTCGGGCTGGTCCAGCCCCTGGGCCTTGGATTTCTGGGGAAAGGGATGGTAAAAAAAATATCTGAAACAGATTTATTGAGTCCAAACTTAGTAAAAGGAGTGATCAGATGGTTGAAAAGTGAGTTTTACACAGAGCAGCTGTGGCTGCCCCTGGATCCCTGGCAGTGCCCAAGGCCAGGTTGGACATTGGGCTTGGAGCACCTGGGACAGTGGGAGGTGTCCCTGCCATGGCAGGGGTGGGAATGGGTGGGATTTCAGGTCCCTTCCAACCCAAAGCACTCTGGGATTCTGTGTGCAGAGAAAGTTTTCCCTCATCCTACTTGTAAGAAGGAAAAAGTGAGCAGAAGAGAAGGAGAACCTTCCTGCAATCCTCCTCAGAGATCCTGGAAATCCTGAGTTTGTTCCCACAGCCTGTGAGTCCTTCACAGGGATCTGTCCTCTCTGACAGCATTTTTATTAGAATGACCTTTTTTATGTGCTCAGACCTTTGAATTCCTAATTTCATTCCACCTCTGGGAGGTGAAACTCGTGCTCTGAGAGCTCCTGAAGGGCAATGACCTGGAACAGAAACTGCTGCAGCCACATCACCCCTGGGAAGGCACTGTGGGGACAGGGTCAGGGTGCAGAGGTGCTGTGGGGGGACAGGGTGGGGTGGAAAAAGATATTTGCCTTTACAAATATCCAATGAAATTGGATATTGAAAGATGAAAGAAGCAATCGGGGAAAAAAGCATGAATTCCATGAGAATTAAAAATTAAAGGGGAGGGCTGTTCATTAGAGGGAAATCCCAGGTATCAGGTGTTCTGGGAACTCTGTGCCTCTCAAGTGCCTCAGCCCAAGGGGAAAGAGAGAGGCAAATGTGGCAGGAAATTGGGATAAAAAGGGAGGCTGAGTCCTCCAAAAATCTGAAAGATCCCCAGAGGAATGGCCCACGGCCCCTCCCTTTCCTCAAATAATGTTACAAGTCTCCTCTGTCTCCTTTTTGGACATAAACCTCTGGTGTTTGTGGACTCATTTTCCTGACGCTGCCTTTAGGATCCCAGTGCTCCCACTGTTCCCACTGCCTGTCCCAGTGGTGGTCAGCGCTTCCCAGCCACAGGTCCCAGTGCTGGCACTGCCGCGCCGCCCCATCCCTGCCCGGGGAACTGGGGCCACTGGAGTCCCCCCGCAGCGCTGAACCCACAGCTCTCGGCTTTTCCTGCAGATCAGAAGAACGACAGGTTGTGTCCTGGCTGCTCCCAGCTCCCAGAACAGCCCCCCGTGCGTGGGGGGTGGCTCTGGGGCCGCTGAATCCCTGGCACCGCTCTTGGAGCGCAAACACCGCTCCCGTGGAATTCCTGCCTGCCTGCATTGCTCCCGCTGCTCCCGCCTGCACTGCTCAGGGCAGCCGCTGTGCTGCGTGCAGAGCCCTGTGACCAGGGCTGGGCTGTGACACAGGTGTGTTAGATGGGACACGGGTGCGTTAGATGGGACACAGCACGTTAGATGTGGCACAGGTGTGTTAGATGTGACACAGGCACATTAGATGTGACACAGGCATGTTCATGCTTGCTGTGACACAGACACCTTTGCTGTGCCACATGTGTTCATGTTTGCTGTGACACACGTGTTCATGTTTGCTGTGACACAGACATGTTTGCTGTGACACACATGTTCATGTTTGCTGTGACACACGTGTTCATGTTTGCCGTGACACAGACATATTTGCTGTGACACAGACACGTTTGCTGTGACACACGTGTTCATGTTTGCTGTGACACACGTGTTCATGTTTGCTGTGACACAGACATGTTTGCTGTGACACACATGTTCATGTTTGCTGTGACACACGTGTTCATGTTTGCCGTGACACAGACATATTTGCTGTGACACAGACACGTTTGCTGTGACACACGTGTTCATGTTTGCTGTGACACACGTGTTCATGTTTGCTGTGACACAGACACCTTTGCTGTGACACAGACATGTTTGCTGTGACACACGTGTTCATGTTTGCTGTGACACACATGTTCATGTTTGCTGTGACACACGTGTTCATGTTTGCTGTGACACAGACATATTTGCTGTGACACAGACATGTTTGCTGTGACACACATGTTCATGTTTGCTGTGACACACGTGTTCATGTTTGCTGTGACACACATGTTCATGTTTGCTGTGACACACGTGTTCATGTTTGCTGTGACACAGACACCTTTGCTGTGACACAGACATGTTTGCTGTGACACACATGTTCATGTTTGCTGTAACACAGACATGTTTGCTGTGACACAGACATGTCTGCTGTGACACACATGTTCATGTTTGCTGTAACACAGACATGTTTGCTGTGACACAGACATGTTTGCTGTGACACAGACACCTTGCAGGGATGGGACGTGCTGCTGCTCTCCTGAGGAACAGCCCCGTTATCTCCCAGGGGCACATTTCAACACGAGGCAAATCGGGCATTTCTCACCGCCCTGCACGGGCTGGGCTGGACACAAACTCTGTCACCTAGCACAGACTCGCAGGAAGATCTCTTTAAAGCGGGGTTTTGATAGGTAATGGATTGTCGGTGCTGGCTCCTGCATCACAACAGGGCCAGGGGAAGATGTGACGCCTCCCTATTTTCCTTTATTAGAGGGTAAATACCAAAATGAGCTAATGAGAGCCTATTTATTTTTATGAGGAAATAAACAACCAAAAGGGCAGCAGTTTATGAGATGAAAGCTAATACAGCTGGGCCCTGATTTGGTGAAAGGCTGTCGGAAAACAAAGCAGAGATTTAGTGGAGGTGTTTTGATGGAAGCAACAGGAGCTATGTTCAGCAAGGGTTGTATTAACAAATTAAACAAAAAGTGCTCGGGCACTCAGATGGTAAAAGCAGGGACACGGAGCAGGCCAGCAGGGCTGTGAGGGTGGAATGGCTCAGCTCCCACCCTGGCTGTCACTCGTGCTGCTCTGGCCCAATTCAGACCCCCCTCAATCAGTTGCATTCCCAGATTTGATTCGATATCAAATTCAGTGTGGCACCTGGGGTGGTTCCAGCTCATACAAACCTTCCCCATCCCAAGGACTGCCCTGGAGCTCTCACATCCCATCTGCTCACAGAGCCTCTGTCCCATCTGGACACAGGGGTCAGGCAGAAGTCCCTGACTACCCCTGGCAGGCCATCCCTGTCCCTCCACTGTGGTTCCCGTGCCCGTGCTGCAGCCCCACTGGGATGGATCCAGCTCCCTCCTGCCCCACTGTGACAGCACAGACCCAATTCCTCCAACTCATCCCATCCCATCCCATCCCATCCCATCCCATCCCATCCCATCCCATCCCATCCCATCCCATCCCATCCCATCCCATCCCATCCCATCCCATCCCATCCCATCCCATCCCATCCCATCCCATCCCATCCCATGGATCCCATCCCATCCCATCCCATCCCATCCCATCTCATCCCATCCCATGGATCCCATCCCATCCCATCCCATCCCATCCCATCCCATCCCATCCCATCCCATCATTTTATCCCATCCCATCCCATCCCATCCCATCCCATCCCATCCCATCCCATCCCATCCCATCCCATCCCATCCCATCCCTTTATCCCATCCCATCCCATCCCATCCCATCCCATCCCATCCCATCCCATCCCATCCCATCCCATCCCACCCTTGCCATGGCAGGGACATCTCCCACTGTCCCAGGTGCTCCAACCCCAATGTCCAACCTGGCCTTGGGCACTGTCAGGGATCCAGGGGCAGCCACAGCAAATCTGGCAATTCCAGCCCAGCCCCTCTCCACCCTGCCAGCCAGGAATTCCCAATTCCCAATCCCCAATTTAAATCTACACTTCTACAGCTTAAAGCCATCCCTTGTCCTCTCCTGTGATTGCCCTTGTCCAAACCCCTCTCCCACAGTGACCCCACAACCTCAGCATGTCCCCAGCAGTGGAATCCCAGCAGTGTTTTCCTCTGATCCCAAATGCACAGCAAGGGAACGAGGAAGGGAAATGTGGGGTTTGCAGGAAGAGGTGACATTGGGAATACACATTTCTGGCTGTGTTCAAGGAGCCCTCATTGGCTGGTGAATCACAGCTGAGACTGAAGAGAAACACATGAAAATAAAGGGATTAAACTACCTTCCAGATGGGCAGATAAACCTGGAGGAAGAGGGATGCCAACACTGGAATCTGGGGGATTCATTCCGATGCTTGTAGAAAATTCCAGGTGTGCCATCCTACCTACCAGCAGTGACTGCACCCTGCCTGCACCTTGCATTGCAGTGGGCTGGCAACTGGAGGCATTCACTTCTGGGGGATTTCAAAGCCCTGTGGATGTGGCACTTGGGGACATGTGGCAGTGGTGGCCATGGCACTGCTGGGGGGGTTGTTGGACTCGACGTGCTCAGAAGGGATTTCCAACCTTAACAATCCCATGATTCTGCATTTGGGCACAGGATTTTCTGTGCCCATCCCTCCCTACCAGGATGGGCTGGGACAGCTGTGGAAGGAGCTGTGTCAGGGGAGGGCCCTGCACTGAGCAGATTCTCTTTATTTCTTTGAAGTGTTTTGATTTCTGTAGCTCAACCAAATGTGCCTGTTAAAAATGTAGGGTCTGGCTCTCAGTACCATTAAAGATAAAGGCAAATAACTGCATTTCTTTCTTTCATCTTTGTCTCTGAAAACATCCTGTGCACCTCCTGGTGCTGTTAATACTCATATTTCTGTGCTCCCCTCTGATGTTTCACTAAGCACCAGCCCTTGGCAAAACAGAGCTGGAATAACTAAAATAGAAAAAAACCCTGGCTCGTAATTCTTCTCCTGTGTTCCTCGTTCAGGTAATTAGACCCTGAAATTTCATGCAGTTCAGATTTTTTAGCTGACTTTCTTAGGTTCTAATCCTAAGTCATGTCCTAAGTCATGGCTGAGAATCCCTTTGGGCTGGGAAATCCATGGCCAGGCTGCTGCAGACCTGTCCAGGCAGCTGATGGAAACCATTCCCAGCCCCCGGTGGGAGCCACGAGGAGCTCCAGGGCTTGGGGAGGCTGCTGGTGCCTCCAGAGCAGCATCATTCCCTGGGGGATTTCAGTGCTTCAGCTTGGGCTGCAGGATCCTGGAATTCACCTCAACCTGCTCCACTTCCACCTCCTTGTTACTGAATTCCACCTTTCCCTGGAGTCCAGCCACCTCTGCCTTCCCTACGTTGCATTTTACTCCTCACCAGTGGGAAATACAGAAAGGTTTGGGTTGTAAGGGACCTTGAAGCTCATTTTTTTCCTCCACCCCTTTTGTTCCATGCTCATCCTGTGCTTGATTATTTCCCCTTTTATTTCTTCCTGCACATCAGACTAAAAATTTCCAAGAATTGAGAAGAAATCCTTGTTATTTGATCCTACACTTCTGACTGTGGCCTTTCAAGTGGAATCTCATCTCTCCTCATTGTTTATTCGGGTAGTTCATCATTGCCATTCCAGAACATCCTTTTACTCCTTCAAAACTCACACTAATGGCTCTGCAGATTAATTTCCTTAATGATCTTTTCCTTTTGATTACTTCAAGGTACCTAATGATGCACTAAAGCAAGATATGGGTATAAATAACGTCCTGTGAATAGCAGTGATGCCCTCAAATTCTGTTTAGGTTTTTAAACTCCTTTTGTTGGAACTTTATTCCAGTGATTTCCTCTGATTAGTTCCCACAGATGATTATGTCGGGAGCAGCCAGCAGGAACATGGATCTTCCAGCCACCCAAGCAAACAGTGTTTGTTTGTTGTGAGCCCAGGCCAATTTAAATATCATTTAATTGTGTCTCAATCCCTTCTGTCAGGTTCAGGACAGCGGGATACCGAAGAATGGCGAGGCTGGGATGGCACAGGAGCACAGAGCTCGTTGTGCTCCCGTTAATTGTGGCAGGGAGCTTGGCCCGAGCAGCACTGACCTTTCCCGAGGCTGCTCCATAGGGAATCCCGGAGAGCTCTGCGTCCCTGGCTCTGCCAGGCAGGAGCTGCTGAGACAGGTTAATGAAGGGGACATTTGGATCAGTCACTGCCACAGAGCAGGAAACCAAAAATCCATGAGCCAGGCACTGGGGTGATTGCCAGCCGTGGATTCCAGGCCCGGCGGGATGGGGCAGAGCCTGCGCTCTCCTCACGGCGCTCCCGGGTGGGCACTGGGATGAGAACTGAGCTCCATGTCCAGCACCCGCTGGTTTCTCTGCTCCTGCCTCTCCTGCTGAAGTGGAGGGTCCGGTGTGAGCAATCCCAGAATCCCCAAATGGTTTGGGTCGGAAGACACCTCAAATCCCACCCGGTGCCACCCCTGGATGAGCAGGGACACCTCCCACTGTCCCAGGTGCTCCAAGCCCAATGTCCAACCTGGCCTTGGGCACTGCCAGGGATCCAGGGGCAGCCACAGCTGCTCTGGGAATGCCAACCCAGCCAGGAATTCCCAATTCCCAACATCCCATCCATCCCTGCCCTGCCCCATTTCCTGTGTCCTGTCCTCTCGTGAAGAAAAAAAGCCAAAATCGGAACTATTTTTCAATATATACAAATATAGCTGATACAAATCCCAAGGGAAAAGCAGCTTCTGCCTGGATGTTGGTGTGTTCATTGCTGTGTCCAGCCAATCCCTGAGCTGACCTTTCTTTGATTTGCTGGAATTCCTGCAGTTTGGCTCATCCTGTCCATGCCTATCCCATCAATATTCACACCGCTCCTGTCCGTAAAGACTTTGCAGTGTTTGGCAGAGGCTGGGAAGCTTTTTCCCCATTTTTGGTGTAACCATGAGGGATAGACCTTTTTAGTGGATAAAGCAAAACCAAAGGGCACAGACTCAGATATTTGCAAACTCAATTGATGGTATTTTGGAAGTACACATTCCTGTCTGCTCAGCAGCTTTTGGTGGTGCTGCTTTGGAAAGATCTTCTGATCTTCTCCCAGGCTCCCAGATCTCAAACATTTATTGAAAACCAAAAGCAAGTGGTGCCTCTGTCAGGCTTTCCCAGTGAGGAATTAATTAAGAAAGTCAAGCACACCTACAGGGACCGGGGGCTGCATTCCCTGTCAAGACTTTGGAATTAAAAAGAAGTGGAGCTATTAGTAATAGATTTATTTAGTATTACATCTTCCCCTCCAAATACTCTTTGGAAAGCCCATAAAGCCAGGCAGTCACTAATAGGCAATTTTAAGACAACTGGGTAAGCGGAGTGTGAAAGGCTGAAATGCCCAAAGGTCAGGTGCCTCTGAGATTTGATTCTTCCAGCCAGGAAAAGTCTTAATGAGTAGTTTAATTATATGACAGATTAGAACACTTTGGTTCAATGAAGCCAAGGAACTTAGAAATTGCTATTTTCCTGGGTAAATAATTTAAAAATAAGTCGAATTGTTAAAATAATTATTGACTACTTCAAAAGGTTTCCCTGGCACTCTGAGAGTGCAGCAGAACTGAAATGGGAGCCGAAGCTTCATTGAGCTCCAGGCACTTAATTAGGATATGTTTTTGTGAGTTTGCTTTTCCCTCTGATAACGAGACCGTGATGGATACAAACATGCTTTGGGATTGAAGCTGCTCCCAGGATTAATTGCCAGTGATTTATTTGGCACGCTGCTCCTGACTGCTGAGAGGCAGCCGTGGCTGTGTCCCCGTTCCAGCTCACCCTGGAGCTGCGGTCACTGCCCAGCCCCTGCCAGTGCTCCTGCTCCCTGCTCCCATCCCTGTCCTGTCCCAGCTCTGCTCACCTTTATCCTGTGCTGGTGGCAGGCAGGGGCTGCCGCTGCTCCCTGCGCTGTCCCAGGAAAGACAGGGACACCTGGAGGTGCTCAGTGCTTCTGGAAGGGCGACTGAACCTGGCCTTGGGGAGGACGCTGCTCTCCGTGGTGCTGATCCCCCATTGCTGACCCCAGAAACCTGAGGGGTTTTGAGATTTCTGTCATTTCTGGCACTGAATCCTGGAGAACATAGATTTTGACCTGAGGCCTTGGAGAAGGTTTCCAAATTTGGGTGATGGAGTTAAAATCACAGGGGTGCAGTTAAATAGAAGTGTGTGATTTCACATGGTGAAGGGTTTGGAATTTGGGGTTTTTATAATGCAGCAATAGGTGTGGGACAGGATGGAGGATTTGGGGTGGTGTCTCTTTTGGTGTTCATCTTCCTTCTTCTTCATGGTTTCAGGCAGTGGTTTCTGGTTTCTGGTTGGTCACTCAGTGTCACACTGAGGGTCACGGG
The DNA here is from genome assembly GCF_963662255.1 of Cinclus cinclus. NCBI lineage: Eukaryota > Metazoa > Chordata > Aves > Passeriformes > Cinclidae > Cinclus > Cinclus cinclus. The sequence goes on from NC_085051.1 coordinate 62,128,340, forward strand.
AGTTTGGTTATTGGGTTAAAAGGATAATTAATAGAGGTGTTAATTCTCTATTGCACTGTTTAGCTTTAAGAGACCTTGTAGCAGCTGGATCTCTCTCCATTTTCCTCACTTCTGGCTGGTGCCTAGAAGTGCTGCTGAACTCTCTGTGCTTTTGATAAAATGTAATAAACAACCAAGCCCGAACACAAGAAAATCTGTTTCCTTCATGTATTTTTTAATCCTGGCTCTGAGTGAAGGCAGAAGAGACTGAGACAAACCACGAACTAAGGGGTGCAAAACTCCCAGTGCTGGGACAACCTTTTAAACCTCCTTAATCTTCATTGCCCAGAGCAGCTGTGGCTGCCTCGGATCCCTGGAATGTCCAAGTCCAGGACACTGGGGCTTGGAGCAATCTGGAACAGTGGGAGATGTCCCTGCCCATGGCACAGGTAGGATGAGATGGGCTCTGAGGTCTCTCCCAAACCAAACCAATCTGAAATCCTAAAACTGTGAATAACCCAAATTGCCCCACTGGGTCCCATTGCTGCAGTGCTTGTGGGATCTTCTCAGCCCTCCTGTGGCATGATGCACATCTTCCTCATGGAAAGGTTAACGGCCTCTGAGATTCACACTAGATAGGAGGAAAATTTTCTTCACTGAAAGAGTTGTCAAGCCCTGGCACAGACTGTCCAGGGCAGTGTTACAGACATCAAGAAGGGCAGGGTTGTCATCCCTGGAAGTGTTCAAAAACCACATGGATGTGGCACTTGAGGATATGGCTTAGTGCTGAGTGTTGTGCTGGGTTGGTGATTGGATTTGATGATCTTGGAGGTCTTTCTCAATTTAATCAATTCTGTGATTCTGGCTCTGCACAACGCCGTGACAGGAGGGGACAGCTGGTGGGGATTGGGGATTTGGGATTTGGGATCTGGGATCTGCTGCAGGGAACAGGGACAGGAGCAGAGGGAACGGCCTCAGGCTGGGCCAGGGCAGGCTCAGGGTGGCCACAGCAGGAATTTCCCCATGGAAAGGGTGCTCAGGGATTGGAAGTGCCCAGGGAGGTTTGGAGTGCCCATCCCTGGAGGTGTCCCAGGAATTCCTGGAGCTGGCACTCAGAGCTCTGGGACAAGGTAGGCACTGGGCACAGCTGGGACTCCGTGGGCTGGGAGGGCTTTTCCACCCCAGTGATTCTGGGACTCTGGGGAGCTTGCCCTCCACAATTGCCCGGGGTCTGGCAGAGAGCCCGTGTGGGATCCTGGATCACATTTCCTCAGTTTCTTCCCCTCCGAGCAGAGAAGGGGATCCCCAGTGGCACCAGGGCTGTGGCCATGTGTAAATAACATTTAGGAGCTGCCGAGTTCCTCCCTCCCTGGGTGCCCGGCTGGAGTTGTAGCTGATGAAGCATTTCCAGGAACAGTCTCCACAGGCGTATAAATAGCACTTAAATGAGCGTTTTCCTCCTGCTTAATAACACAGCTTTATCTTTAACTCCTTTCCCAGTCAGTGGCACACAGCACAAGGAGAGCGATAGGAGGAGTAAGGAAAACATCCCAAAAACTCCTGAAATGCGGGGGATGAGCCCAGCAGAGCCATCAGCAGCGGGGATTTTCACAGCCTCCCCCGGGAGCCGAGGCAGAGCTCCTGCTGCTGTGTGGAGTGGTTTTTTTCACAGGGAATCGCAGCCGGTTCCTCCCCGGAGCGGGCAGGTGCAGGGAGCTCCCTGTGACACCTCCCTCGGGCGCTCCCGGCACACCGAGAGGGAAAAGATGCCCGTAATAGATGCCCGTTCGACTGCGGCAGAGGATACCCGGGCTGTCCGGACATCTCCGGCCCGGACTGCTGCTGCCTGGCTTGCTAATTAGCGGGGAAGGGGCTGGTTAATGAAGTGGGGCATTTGCAGATGCTGGGAGCTCCTTACAGCAGGCAAAGCCGCAGCTCTCGCCCTAAAGGCAAATAAAGCTCAACGTGGTGAAATAAACCTTCTGTAGGACAGGATCGCTTGGCAAACTCCACGTCTGGAACGAGCAGCAGGGACAGGAATGACGGAAATACGGACTGGAAATATGGACTGCTGGGGGCCACCCCACAAAAATGCCACCTTCACCAGAGCAGGTCAGCCGGGCTTTGCTGGGCTGAGTCTGGAAGTCCCCAGGGATGGAGGTGGCCCCACCTCTGGGTGCTTCTTCCTCAGGTGCCTTCCCCAAAATCTTGGCCAAAGCCTCCCAAAGGGTGGCTCCTGCTCCCAACCCTGCCCAGGAGATTTTGGCTTTGCAGCCTCCCTTCAAGCGGTGCTGGGCTGTCCTTGGGCACACAGGTGACCCATCCTTGTCCTCTGGCCACCCGGGCAGCTGATGGACCACACAATCTTGAAATCATTTAGGCTGGAAAAGACCTTTAAGACAATCAAATCCAGCCATTAAGCCAGCACTGACCGTCCTGGATCCTCCTCCCTGTTGACAGCAAAGCAGCTTTCCAACCCTGGTCAAGAGAGCTGTAAAATCAAACCGTGGTGTCAAATCTTCTAGAAACTTCTCATTTGTAGGTTTTTTTTGACACAAGCTGGGTTTTTAAATTAATGAAATGAAGTTCCTTAAATGCCTGTCTGGAGTTATGTCAGCCCCGTGCTGCCTGCAGGGTCGGGCAGGAGGAGATACCCGAACACCGGATCCCTGTTGTCCCAGGTAAATTCCCCATTCCATCTTCAGGAATGAGCGATTCCCGCATGAGCCAGCAGCCCCAGCCCCTTCTGCTGTCCCCAGAGCTGCTCAGAACCCTCCTCCTCCTCCCAGGAGCCTGGAGCGCGCCCGTGGAACATCCAGTGCACACAATGGGATGGCTTGGAAGGGACTTGGAGGGAGCTGGTCCCAAAAACATCCTCCAGGGAGGTGGCACTGCCAGCCCCGGGTTGGGGGTGCCAGGCAGCCGCGTCCTACAGAGTGTGCCCAGCTCTGGGATCTGGCTGTGGGATCAGGCTGTGGGATCCAAATGTGGGATCCAAATGTGGGATCGGGCTGTGGGATCCATCCGTGGGATCCATCCATGGGATCCATCCGTGGGATCCAAATGTGGGACCCATCTTTGGGGTCTGGCTGCCCTGGCTATGGGATCCATCTGTGGGCTCCAGCCGCCCGTCCCAGTCTCTGCAGCTCCCTGTCTATAGTGGGGTCCACACCTGAGCCGTGGGAGCAAACCCGGGTGCCAGAGCTGAAATTAGGGAACAGTGGGGCCGGGTGTTGGATGCAGGAGTTGTGGGGGGAGGATGTTGGGTGTAGGAGTTGTAGAGTTGGGTGTTGGGTTCAGGATTTGTGGGGTGGGTGCAGGATTTGCGGGGTGGGTGCTGGGTGCAGGATTTGTGGGGTGGGTGCAGGATTTGCGGGGTGGGTGCTGGGTGCAGGATTTGTGGGGTGGGTGCTGGGTTCAGGAGTTCTGGGGCAGCTCTGGTCACAGGGCACACCCAGGGGCTGGGCAGGAATTGTTCTGTAGGACCAGAGCTATTTCTGTGCTCCTGACTGCCGCACAAACAAATCCAACACCACAAATTAAGGGGGCATGTCCAACACACCCCGTGTTTATAAAAGGGCTGCTTTCCGCAGGGCAGATTAATTATGGATGACAATTAATTGGAGCTTCTAACACGTAAATCATGAATATTTTAGTGGAAGTCCACCTACAGCCCTGGAAATCACATTCCCATTGCAGAGCCTGCATTTATCCAAACCTTGCTGCCACTGGTGATGGGAAGCAACGACTCCCGAGCACTGCAGTGATCACCCACAGCTCTCAGCTCCTCCACATGAGTCAGCCCCGGGTTTGCATCACGGCGTTATCAGGAAGGATCTCCTGATACAATTATAAGTCATGTAAAGCTCAGCCAGGAAATACTATATAAATTTTTAATAGAGTTTTCTAGTCAATGCTCATGTTTTGTAGTGCACGGAGGAAAATTATTTTAACTAATTTATGCCAGAGTGCAGAGCTGCTGCTTGAATTGTTTTATCTCCATCACCTGGAGCTCAGCATGACAAGAGAATGCTTGCTACATGATTTTATGAACTTTGTGGCACGTAAATACTGTGTGAAGATTGCCTGTAGTATGTGATTGTCTATTTTTCTATTTGAATTTCTATTTTATCCTGCTGATTGCCAAAGAAGACAGAATTTTCATAGAGCTTAATAATTTTATGTGGTTCTTTCAAAGCAGAAATGGAATACCAGTTTTATATCTCACTGTGTGTGGCTGAAGGTCAAAGAAGCTTCAGAAAAGTGATTTGATCTTTTTTCTTCTTCTTCCCAAAATGCAGTGGCCCAATGATCAGGGTTTATGGGAATCATATTTGACACTTATTGAAACCTCATTTCTGTATTCATAACTTTCTGATTTGGAATTCACTGGGAAGCTGGAGAGGTTTAATGCCCATAGAGGCAAGGCTTTACTACCAATATCTGGAATTTATAACCTGGGAAGAGCTTCCCCTCCCCAGCCCAGCCAGGCAGCTCAGCTCTGATGTCCATCCCAGGAGCTTCAGCAGCCTCCTGGGAAGATTGAAAAGCCAGGAAATAAAACAATGTCATAAAGTGCAAAATTGGGATGGGAGAAAACGGCAGGAGAATTCCAGAGCAGAGCTGAGGGAATCAGGGGCACAGCACTCAGATGGAGATGAATTCTGGGAACCTGGAGCAAGAGACGCTGCTGGAAAGGGAACAACAATGTCTGGGGAATTTATTCACTTTCTCTGAGAATTTTGCCTCTCTGCTGGTTTGGGAAGGAAAAAGCAGGAGCAGGAATTGCCTGGGTGTGGAGTGGTCCAGCCTGAGCAGAGAGTTAATGAAGAGGAGGATTCTCTCCACAGGAACCAAGAGTGCTGGGATAGAAAATGCAGCAGAGCTCGAGGAAAGGCACTGGAAACTCTGTTGGGAAATAATCCCTGTCTGTTCCCAAACACTCCAGCAATGTTTGTTCATCCCCACTCAGCCGAAGCTCTCCCACTGGGCAGGGAAATTTAAGGGGAAAAAAAAAAAGGGTTCCAAGGGTACCTGGGGGGATGTGAGATTTTCCAGAGGGACTGGGGGCTTTCCCAAGGGACTACAGCCTGGGAAAATGAGATTTGGGAAAGTTCACAGGAGCAGGTTGGGGTCTAGGTGAGGAATAACAATCACTTGTACTCAGCCCTCCCTGTCTGCTGAGACAGCCCTGAGAGCCTGGGCTGCTCCTTCGGGCACTTCCAGGGATGGGGACAGCCCTGTCCTGGGAATGCTGCTCCAGAGGGGGATGGGGTGCCTGTGATTTACAGACTGACCTTTTGGGCTGGGTGAGCATGCCATGAATTCATGAATTCCTGCTCGTTTAAAGGGACCAGACATTTACATCCCTTTTGTGGGATTGGAGAGAGCAACATCTGGAGGTACAAACCAGAGCTGGGCTTGTTGGGAAGTGTAAAGGAGGAAAAATCTAAAACCGCTGGAATGTGTTCGATTCCTGCAGAGAAAGGAGACAACAGTGAGATCCATCTCCGGTGGGACTTGGCCAGGAGACAGTGGGTGAGTTCTCATGGAATCACAGCCTGGAAAGGACCTGAAATGCCATCTCACCGCAACCCCTGCCATGAGCAGGACACCTCCCACCAGAGCAGCTCCCCAGCGCTCTCGGGGTTTCTGCCGCGGACGGGGAGAGGAGCACAGAACCGGGGGAAGGATGGAGCAGCAAATCCCGGAGCTGGTGAACGCTGCCAAGAGGTCTGGGAGCAGAACACAGAGGGAGAGTGAGTTCAGGGGCGCTTTGGGCACTGAGGAGGAGGAAACACAATTTTGGGGTTGGTTTTCCACCCAGCGAGGCGGGTCAGGGACGGCCAGGATGGAATGACGGCGCTGCAGCCGCTCTGCGCTCCGCAGGCTGGGCTGGCACAATTAGCCAGGTGTTAATTACCTGTTAATTACCTGGGCTCAGGGGCAAGGCAAGCAGCGCCCTCGGGAAGATTTAATCGGAATTTCCACGGACAGCCCTGCTGAGGGAAACACAAATGCACGGAGCGATGGGAGAGCTGCTTTAGTCTCAGCCTAAAGTCTGCGCTTGTCGAGCCCTCCTAAAACACATCCCGAGAAGGGTCTGAGCAGGGAGGAAAGGTCGGGCTCCTGCTCCATCAGAGCATTCCCAGGTCACAGCTCGGGTGCAGCCTCTGCTCGGTCTCCAGCCCTGCCTGGCGAGGCTGAGGAAGGACAGAAGGTGCTGCAGTCAGCGCCTGATACTAAACCTGGATCAGGAACGGTGTGGCCAGCAGGAGCAGGGAGCTCCTTCTTGCCCTGTACTCGCCACGGGTGAGGCCACGCCTCGAGTGCGGTGTCCAGCTCTGCCCCCTCAGTTTGGGAAGGACGTAGAGTGTGTCCAGAGAAGGGAACAAGGCTGGTGAGGGGCTTGGAACAAAACCCTGTGAGGAACATCTGAGGGAGCTGGGGTTGTTCCTCCTGGAGAAAAGGAGACTGAGGGGTGCCCTGATCACTCTGTACAGCTCCTGAGAGTGCCTGTGCTCAGTGGGGCTGGTCTCCAGGCAGCACTGACAGAACCACAGGACACAGCCTCCATCTGTGCTAAGGGAAACATTGCTTGCATATTTGGAAAAGGTTTTCAATGGGAAGAGTGATCGAGTACTGGAATGGTCTGCCCGGGGAGGTGGTGGAGTCACCACCCCTGGATGTGTTCATAAAAATCTGGATGTGGCACTGGGTGCCATGGGTTGGCTGAGGTGTTGGGCTGGGTTGGACTCGATGGGCTTGGAGATCTCTTCCAACCTCACGATCCTGTGATAGATCCTGTGATAGATCCTGTGGTTGGTTCTGTGATAGATCCTGTGATACTCTGTGGTGATTCTGTGATTCCATGATTCTGTGATTCTCTGTGATTAGGCTATTCTGTGATTCCATAATTCCGCGATTCTCTGTGATTCTGTATTTCTGTGATTCCGTAATTCTGAGATTTTATGTGATTCCATTATTTTGTGATTCTCTGTGACTGTGGAATTCTGTGGAATTCCTTCTCATGCTGTTACGAAGCCCCCAGAACCATGGTCACAGCCACACTCACATTTTGGTTACTTTCCAGGAAGGACTTTTGCAGAAAATGGGAAATTAGGGTTTGGTATCACATTAAGGGACATTTAGGACATTATAGTTCATAATCCAGATTTTAAAAAGGAAGTTTGTTTCCTAATTTAAAAGCACTGATTTAATTCAGGTTCTTAGCACTTATCTGGGAAGAAAAGCTTTTCACGGGAAAGATTCACGTTCCAACTCTTTCAGCTGCAGAATAAGAAGCATCTTTGTAGATTTTGTGGTTAAAGCCGATTAGATGAGATTTAATATTCTTGATTTATTTGTTTACATATTTATTTGCCTTTTCAACCCAAGGGTAAAAATACACGAGCAGATTTTAACTTCTTTCATCTCCAGGAGCAGTAATTTCATTTCAGACCTTGCTTATATAACACCAAACAGTGAAATTGTGATTCCCTTTTCCATTTAAACAGCCTTCAGTATTTACTGCACAGAGTTCAACCCCTCCGTCCTGCAGCTCCACATGCAGCAGATCAGTCAATAATGGAGCCAGAAGGAGCTTCAGCTTGAGTCCAGCCATAAACTCCCCTGAATTAATTCCTATTTTAATGAGAGAATGGCTTTTAAGACAAAAAGTCCAGTTTTGATTTTGGATTGCCGTCGACAATGGCTCTCGTGGGGTTTGGGGTGACAAATGTCCTAAAAATAAAAGGGAACAAAGGAATTTTTCTCTTTTCCTCTCACAGCAAGCCCTGTTCCTTTCCTCAGGCTGAGTTTCTTCCTAATGATGCCACAATATTCATCTCCCACTGAATGCTCTCCTCCTTAAAACTTCCTATTTGTTTCAGATGAGAGGAAAACCCCACCAGGCTGCGGTTTGCTGAGTTCCTCTGTGACCCCGTGGCCCTGGGACCCTTCCCACAGGGCCAGGAGCTTCCTGGGCTTCTTGCCCAGAGCAGCTGTGGCTGCCCCTGGATCCCTGGCAGTGCCCAAGGCCAGGTTGGACATTGGGCTTGGAGCACCTGGGACAATGGGAGGTGTCCCTGCCATGGCAGGGGTGGCACTGGATGGGATTTGAGGTCCCTCCCAGCCCAAACCCCTCTGGGATTCTGGGATTTCCTCCCAAATCTCCTCCTGTCTCTCTCCACACTCCCAGATTTCACCACTGGGATGGAACCCGGCGTTGAAGTTGCCCTGCCATGGACAGGGGGCCATGCTTGGGGCCAGGCGTTCCCTGAGCATTCTCCAGTGCCCCAGACCCCAGAGTCCCCTCGGTGCCCCCAGATCCCTGTCCCAGCCCTAAATCCACAGAAACCCCCGAGTTTGTCCGGGGAATCAGACTTTGCTCCTCAGAGGTCAGTGGCACTGACGGGGTTAATGTTTCCTGCAGGAAATGCTGTCATGGGAATCTCAGGATTCTGTGGTGTCCCTTTGGATTTCAGGTAAAGAGTGGCAGTGAGGGGCTGGAAGAAATGAGGAGGAAATCCTGGAGTCCTTGAGGCTGGAAGAGGCTCCAAGGTTGGGTCCAGCCTTGGGCCAAGCCCCAGCCCGGGCAGGAGCTGCTGGGGCTCAAATGTCCCATCATGGTGCCAGCTTTATTTCATTCCCCATGTCGGGATCCCAAACCGAATCCTTGGGATCAGCCAACCATGCAGCTGGCTTAGTAATTATATTATAAATAAAATAATTAAGTGGGGCCTATTCCTTTTTTAATGAGATTAGATCAGAGCTGCTTCCATTGCAGAGGAGCCGATTCGGTTCAATTAGCTTTATTCTCAGATGTGGAGCATCCCAACATCCTTTTTTGCCTTTGTTAAATTAATTTAATTAGAAAACACTATTTTAATGAAACAGGATACTGTAGCTTCCAGAAATGAATTTTCATCCACAGAGTTCTTGGGAAAAATAGCAATGAAAATAATTTTGGTAAGTAACTCTCAGCCTGAATATCTCTATTGTTGCTCATGCCCCGAGGTTATATTTTTAATTGCATGTAATAAATACAACTTTATTAATTAGGAATTATCTGTAAAGGAAAGAGACATTTTTTTTCTGCCTGATTGCGTAGAGAGGCTTAAAATAAAATCCCTGTTCCTTGGGGTAGGTGCATCTAATCCACCTTTGTATTTTTATTTTTTTTTTTTTTTAGGCTGGCAACAAAATCAAGAATATAAAATCCAGTCTTGTTGGTAGTGGAGTTTCTTGCTAGCTGGAGAAGGAAATTTTCAGTCTTATATTGAAGGAAATTTGGGATGTTTCTCATGGGATTATTCCATGATGGGACTCACTGCCAACCAGCCCAGGGTGCCCTTTATCTTTGTTTCCCCTGCATCAGGTTTTTAGATCTCATTCCTTGCAAAGCCAGGATGATAATTTGCTATTCTGAGATGTTTGTGTGCAAAGCACTAGCCTGGGGGGAACGATGGGATTTGAGATTGGGGATTTAGCTGTAGGATACAGGAAAAAGGGATAGGGAAGCAGGGCAGGTTTTTGTCCTTTTATCACTCTAAAATTTAAAATTATTTAAAAAATCTCCCCGTATAGGTTTCAGACATTTTCACTGGAGAGAATTTTTCACAGTGCAGGGCCAGAGGAGCTCACACATGAATTAACTCTAAGATATTTCAAATTTTCCTCTATTTTACATTTAGAGAGAATCCTAAATCTGGGCCGTGTCCACACCGGGGGCAGACCTGGGGGCTTTTCCAGGAATATTTGGGTGCTTTGGGAGGACCAGAGCTCAGTCTGCATGGGCTCCTCAGGATCTCCCAGATGGAATTTTGGTGGCTCCAGGCACTTAGCTGAAGCTCAGCCAAGCACTGATGGATTTGGGATCACCTGCTTTGATTCCTGCTCCTCTCCAGCTGCTCTGCCTTCCTTTGCCAGCACATAAAAGCAACAATCCCACAGGTTTCCTTCCTTCCTAACAGCACCAAAATATTCATCTGCCATTGAATGCTCTCTTCCGAAAAGTTGCTGTTTTTTAGGTTTGACAAAAATTCATCAGGCTCCCATTTCAGATATTTTCCACCCCATTTGCTCTTTGCAATGGTGATCAAATACAGAAAGTTCTTTGTTTGGGAAGATAAATGCATTTATGCACTTAACTCCCTCAGTGTGAAAGGAGGAAATGCACAAAGTCCTGGAGAAAATTAATTATAACCCCTCATTAATTAATTGAATGAAGTGATTAGTGAGTAACAGTGATGTCTGTGACCCCAAGACTTGCAGCTCCAAGAATTTGCTGCCACCGTGGCTGGAGCCAGGCAGGTGAGGGTTCCTGGGATGGAGCTGGGCAGGGGGCACCACTCACACCTGGGCAGGACTGCATGATGCACAGGGATCATCCTTCCAGGGATTCCTTCCAGCCTGGGACATTCCAGCCTGATTCCTTCCAGCCTGGGACATTCCATCAACCATCAAGGATGAGCACAACAACCGTGGTTCCTCCAGTTCCTGTGAGAGATCCCAAAGGTGTGATCAAGTTCCACTCTGGGCCCCAAGACAGGGGCAATGTCTGTGACATCTGCACCAGAGTCCCACACGCCTGCTTGTGATGGTTTTGTTGGTCTGTGTCGAGCTGCAGGTTATTTGTGGTTGATCTTTCCTATTTGTTTTGCCCACAAGACATCAGCCTGAACATCTGAAGGCCGTGAGTTCCATCATCACACGGGGCACAGCTGTGTTATAAATGTGTGAGATGGTATTTCTTGTTCAGACTCAGGTGTTTATGAGTTCTTACCTATATTGCAGTCCCACAAACCCTGAGCTCTACAGCACCTCAGGCTAACAAACTAAAGATGGAGCTTTATTTTTCTCTCTACAGGGCCTTTTAAAGATAAACTGTCCAATTAAGAATGGACACCTAAATTATTTTTACTTGTAACCCAATAACCAAACACCTGTGACCCTCAATGCAGATTTTACTATCCAATTAAACAAGATCACCCAAACCCGTGAAGAAGGTGAAGAACAAACCTCCACCACTCCGTTTTGCTTTATATATGTTACTGTATTCTAAAACCTTAAACTCTTAAGTTTTCCACAGTGTGACATTGCACATTTCTATTCAAACCACACACCCATGATCCCAGTTCTGTCATTCCATTCTGGAAGCTTCTCCACAGCCTCAGGTTAAATACAGAGTTCTCCTGGGGGTCAGCACAGAAAGTTTAAAATTCTCAGTGCCCAGGGCTGCACCAGGGGCAGGGCAGGAGCAGGAATGGGCGTCCAGGGAAGGCTTCAGGCTGGAATCACTGCTGCCCTGTGGGGCTGAGGCAGATCCCAGGGATTTGTCTTGGTCATTCCCAGCAGAGCACCTCATCCCAGTCTGGCCAAAGCTGGGCCAGGACTGTGCATCCCACACCCCTGCCTCTGGAAATCTCTGTCACAAACACTACAGAGACAGGAGGGGCCTTTGATTTAAAAGCAACACCAATTCCCACTGGGTTTTGGGGAGAGAAGGAAAAACACATGTACAAAAAAAAAAAAAAGGCAAAAGTAGAACGCAGGGAAATGTGGAAATGCACAGCTGGGAATTCTGCCCAAGGGGTAAGGGAAGCTCTGTGTGGCAGCAGAGAGGGATGGCAGTGGGGTGGAGCAGGGACAAACACAGCCAGCAGTGGCACTGGGATGGGCACAGGCTGGCAGAGCAGGGCAGGATGATTTATTCCTGTCTGGCTGTGATAATGAAACGCTTTCTATTCCCTCTGTAACTGGGAGGATGTTAAAGGGTAACTGGTGCCTGTTGCTGGAGCAGCAGGACCAGGCAGTTCGTGCCTGAGCTCATTAAAAAAGGGCCAGGGAGCCCCGGGGGCTGCAGCCCTCGTGGGTTTGTTTGTCTGCTGTCCTCAACAAATCATGGATCACTGGGAAAAGGCTGTGGGAGCAGATAACTGATGGCACAGCAGTGTTTGGAAAGGCAGTGGGGTGTCCTGCAGCACCAGCCTGCAGTGAGGGATGCAAATGGATCAGGGAGAGCTCAGACAGGATGGACTGAATGTCCTGGGCTGACCCCTGTGAGGGCAGCAGGGAGGGGACCCTGTCCCTGTCCCCTGTGCTCAGGTGAGACCTCACCTGCAGAGCTGCCCCAGCCCTGGAGAGAGCCCAGAGGAGCCACGGAGCTGCTCCAGGGCTGGAGCCCCTCTGGAGCCAGGCTGGGAGAGCTGGGAATGTTCACCTGGACAGGAGAAGGATCCAGGGAGAGCTCAGAGCCTGAAGGGGCTCCAGGAGAGCTGGGGAGGGACTGGGGACAAGGGATGGAGGGACAGGACACAGGGAATGGCTCCCACTGCCAGAGGGCAGGGAGAGATGGGATATTGGGAACTGGGAGTTGTTCCCTGTGAGGGTGGGGAGGCCCTGGCACGGGTGACCTGTGCTTTAGGACTTTGCCTTTTTTAGAAATCTCTTCAAACACAGGCAGAGTGTGAAGGCACCAAAAGGGGGAACAGCTCTGAGCCTCCATCCCAGGCCAGCAGGGAACCAGCTCTTCCCTCTCAGGCTCACATTTCCTAGCACACTTCAGGAAATTCACATCTCTTTGTAAACCTCTTAAAAAGGTTTCCTGGGGTTGCTTGAGTTGAACTTTGTGTTGACCAGAAATAGCCAGGTGCTTCAAAGGGCAGCCCCTGCCTTGTTGCAGAGCTCCATGAGATCTTTCGTATCCTGTGCCAAGAAAAGGGTTTTGGAAAAGTTTTCTGAGTCAAATGCAATGATCTCTCAAGGTCTTGGCAAAAGAACGAGAATTTTTAAGCTGGTGAAAAGACTGAATAGAAGTAAACTCATCAAATAACGTATTTAAAAAAGCTTAAGTGAAATGGGGCTGCTTAAACGTTTAAATGCAAAGGGTGTGGAATTAAATAATCCTGAACATCCCTTCAAGGTCTTTTAGGTCCCTTCCAGCTCAAACCATTCCAGGATCCTCTGCAGCAGCTCCTGGGTGCCCACCCCAGGCTCCCCCTCTGTTCCCAGTGCCTGGGGCTCTCCTGGCCCTGCTCTGCCACATTCCAGCCTGGAACAGGAACAGAGGATTCCCTGGAAGCAGAGTCAGGCAGGGGCACTGGGCTCACCTGTGGGAATGCTGAGTGGAATCACAATTATTTGGGTTGGACAAGAACTCCAGGATCATCAAGTGCCACCACTGAGGGCTGGGAAGGAGAAGCTGTCACTGCTGCCTCCATCAATGGAAAGTGCTGGGGCTGTGAGGGGCTGGATCCAGTATTTTTAAATAAAATGGGAAATAAAAAAATAGAAAGTAATAATAATAATAATAATAATAATAATAATAATAATAATAATAATATCACTTTCCTGCTCAGCAGTGAGACCACACCCAGAGAGGAGACAAATCCCAGGAGCTGGAGCCTGGAAATGCTGATGCCAGCCCCTTCCTTGGCTTTGCCATGAGGGTCAGCCCTGTCTTTGTTTGTGCTGGGAGCCTGGCCTGGGGCTTGGAGCAGCTTGGGACAGTGGCAGGAGTCCCTGGCCAGGGCAGGGGTGGCACTGGGTGGGCTCTGAGCTCATTTCCAGCCCAAACCATTCCCTGATTCCTTGCTCCGGTCACTGGTGTCCCACGGCCAAGTGAACAGGGGGAAAGTAGAGTTCAGCAAAGCAGCAAGAAAAAGCACCCAGCTGGTGGCTGTGGCAAGTGGCACTCACCTGTCACCTGCCCACTGAGCCAGGGGAAACTACGGCTGATTGATTGATTGATTGATTGATTGATTGATTGATTGATTTTTATGCATTTACATATATGCTTACTCACACGTGTATATTATATAATAAAATATAAATCCACTGAAAAACCTCTACAAATATAATAATAAATATAATTGCATATTGTATAGAAAAGATGCATAATTTTAGATTCTCTATGAACAATTATAAAGTCCCCAAGCCTCCCTCTGCAGGTGAGTGTGCAGTGAACTCTGGCAGAAGGAGGAGGGGAGGAACCTCCCAGATGTGAAGCCCTTGAACACCACAAGGTTTTTAATGCTCCAACACCTGATCTCCTTAATTAGCTCACTGTTTTCTATAAATCTTCATTTAATGAGATCACAGCAGCAGGAGGGAGGCTCTTCCCCAACCCCTTTGTCCCCCAGCTCCCCCCGCTGCAGCAAGAAGCTTTTCCTGGGAAGCTCCTCGACTTGTGGCAGTGAAAATTTGGGAATGGAAATGGAGGTGAAGGGAATGAGCCCTGGGAATCCCTGGAGGTGCAGCTGGGATTTGCACACTGGGGACTGGGGCTGTGGGACGTGACTTTGGGGACCCTGTGACATGGGCACGGGGCAGGCACCACCCCGGCTGTGCTGTCACAGAAACAGAAAATCCCAGAATGGTTTGGGTTAAAGGGACCTTAAATCCCACCCAGTGCCACCCCTGCCATGGCAGGGACACCTCCCACTGTCCCAGGTGCTCCAACCCCAGTGTCCAACCTGGCCTTGGGCACTGCCAGGGATCCAGGGGCAGCCACAGCTGCTCTGGCAATTCCAGCCCAGCCAGGAATTCCCAATTCCCAATCTCCCATCCATCCCTGCCCTCTGTCCATGGGAAGCCATTCCCTGTGTCCTGTCCCTCCATCCCTGGCAATGCACAGGGGCAGCACCCGAGGCCCTGAGCTGGCATTTATTACCAAGCTGTGCCCTGACCCGAGGGCACACGGGGGCAGCTGTGCAGGGGGGTTCTCCCTTCCCACCTGCAAACGCCAGGGAAAGCAGCCCCAGGCACAGCCTGGAGTGTTTTGTTGTCCTGGCATCTTCAGAGCCCAGTTGGACAAACAGCTGACATCAGCCCCTTGAAAGCATTTAAAGGGCTGCAAGTAATAGCCACTAAACCCCTGCTGAATTGTACTTAAATGCAAAGGACCTTGACATTTTGTGAATTTAATTTAATACCTTTGTGGAGAGAAGCAATTACAGTTACATTATTATGTGCAGTAGCCATGACTCTGTGACTGGATCCTCACTCTGACCAAGCGTGGAAGGATATTATTTGGGAACCCTTGCCTATTATCAGAGGCTTTTAACCTCCTCTCCCTCCCTCCCCTGCACCTCTGCTGTGAGCAGAGCTTTTGTGTGGCCTGGGCTCTGCAGAGCAGAGACAGCAAAGCCCACAGGAGACTTCAAAGCACCGTGCTGGTGGTGGTGGAGAAGGAACATTTGGGAAAGGGCAGGAATGATTCTTAATCTACTTTACATAGAGATTTTATCCCGAGTTAGAGTCCCAGGGAGTGAGTTAGTGATGGAGAATAGGTTTAGACAGGATATTGGGAATTGGGAATTCCTGGCTGGGCTGGAATTGCCAGAGCAGCTATGGCTGCCCCTGGATCCCTGGCAGTGCCCAAGGCCAGGTTGGACATTGGGGTTGGAGCACCTGGGACAGTGGGAGGTGTCCCTGCCATGGCAGGGGTGGCACTGGGTGGGATTTGAGGTCCCTGTGAACCCAGCTGGTTTGTGGAGCTGTGACTGTGAGATGCCACTGAAAGGACACAGACCCCCAGGCTGCAGGGACTCCTCCAGGCTCTGTGGAAACAAAGCACTTCCTGCTCTCTTGCTACAAATACTGCATAAAATCCTGGGCCCAGGGAAGGGAAAAGGCTGCAGGGCTGGTCCCTCCATGTTCCGTGCCCTTGGCAGAGCCCTGTGCCCCAGCCCTGCCCAGGGAGCTGCTGGGGCTGTGCCAGGGTGAGCACTGGGGGCTCCAGCAGGAATCCCTGAGCTGTGAATCCTGCAGGATCAGGAGAACCCCCGGCCCCCTGAGTCCAGCCACGGCCCAGCAGCGCCAGGGCCACCAGAGGGGTGGCTCTGGAGCAGGGAGTGCCCCGTGCCCGTGCTGGGGGAGTGCCTGCTCCTCTCACACGACTTTACACTTGAAGAGTTCATCAGGAGTAGATTTGGGCAGGAAGAGCCCCCAGAGAGCCTCCCCATGCCCTGGCACTGCCCATGGCCCAGGAGCACCGCCCCAGCACGGGCACAGGGCACTCCCTGCTCCAGAAATGCCCTTCCCACTGAATTCCGTGTTGGGAACAGGAGGGAAGGTGGGCAATTGGAAGCAGAGGTGAGCAAGATAAATTCCCTGTGAATCCTCCCCCAGCTGTCCAGCCCTGGCACAGCTGCCCCGGGAAGGGCTGGGGTCCCTGACCCTGGAGGGATTTAAAAGCCATGTGGATGTGGCACTTGGCAGTGCTGGGGGAAAGGTTGGACTCGAAGGACTTCGAAGGCTTTTCCAACCTAAATAAATCCCTGATTTCCAGCTGTGACATAAGTGTTTGCACACAGAGACACTGATGTGCTCACTCTGTGTCTCCTGAGCTCCTCCAGTCCTGGAAAATGGAATTCCTTCCTCTCCTGAGCTCCTCCAGTCCTGGCAAATGGAATTCCTTCCTCTCCTGAGCTCTTCCAGTCCTGGCAAATGGAATTCCTTCCTCTCCTGAGCTCCTCCAGTCCTGGCAAATGGAATTCCTTCCTCTCCTGCTCTCCACCCCTCCAGCTCTGACCTGGCTGTTTGTTTTCCTCTGTGACTCTGTGGTCAAATCGCAGAAGAGGAGCAGAACTCCGACTACAGCAGGAGCAGCAGAAGGGGCTCTTCACACCCAAACAACACCAAGAACTGCAGGCAGGGCAGGGCCTGGAGTGGAAAACAAAGGAGTCAGGGAGAGGAGAGGGCTGGGGCAGGCTGGGACAGGAGGTGGGGAAGGGCAGGGACAGCCCCTGGTCAGTGCTGGCAGCAGCCACAAAGAGTGCCCAGGATAATGAGGAGCAGGGCTCGTTCTCCTGCTGAAGCTGCAGTGCAGCTTGTGGGGTTTTTTTGGCTTGTTACAGAAAAAGATTAAATACAGCAGTAATCAGAGAATACAGTAGAAGCAATTGTGAGCTGGGAAAAATAAGAGAAAAGAAAAAGAGGGAAAGAGATATGATGAGAATAATAACTGAAAAGAACACAACCAGCTAAGTAGGCAGCAAATTGGGAGATAATTGTATCATTTAAATAAGGATGGCAAGAAAAGTTCAGTAATTGGTGCAAAGGTTCATGTGAGGTTGTTGTGCTCTCTGCAGCCCCAAAAAGAAATCAAATGCTCCACTGGGGTAGGGAGAGTTTCCAAAAGTCTGCTAAAATTTGTGTGTGGGACCATGACCTGCTGCAGCCTTGAGGTTACTGAAATTCCCTCTCCCAGTTTTTTAGTTGCAATAATTGCATCCCAGAATGGTTTTGGTGGGAAGGGACCTTAAATCGAGGACCTACGCAATGCACAGCCTGGCCTTGGGCACTGCCAGGGATCCAGGGGCAGCCACAGCTGCTCTGGCAATTCCACCCTGTGCCAGGGCCTGCCCACCCTGCCAGGGAACAATTCCTTCATTCCCTTTGGTGTTGAAAAGCTCTTTATCACGTTTTTCCACGACTTGTAGCAATTCTATGAAATGTCTGCACTGTCACGAGGTGTGATTGCAGCTCATCAAAGTGTCCTGCTCTGAGTTCATCAAGTGAGGTTTGTGTGCTCGCCCTACAGAGCCAGGGGTGAAGGTTTGGGGCAGGGGCTCCCTTTTGGGGCCGAGTACAGGATGGGCTGGTGAGGGATGGCCATGGCAGGGTGGGGGAGCTCTCGCTCTCTGCTCTCTCCTGCACGGCTGCCTCCCATTCCCAAAGTGCCCTGGCAGGAGCAGCAGTGCCAGCCTGTCCCCTGGGTGTGACCCTGCCCATCCTGTCCCCTGGGTGTGACCCATCCCAGCCTGGCTGTCCCTGAGCTGTGACCCATCCCAGCCTGGCTGTCCCCTGGGTGTGACCCTGCCCATCCTGGCTGTCCCCTGGGTGTGACCCATCCCATCCTGTCCCCTGGGTGTGACCCTGCCCATCCTGTCCCTTGGGTGTGACCCATCCCAGCCTGGCTGTCCCTGAGCTGTGACCCATCCCAGCCTGGCTGTCCCCTGGGTGTGACCCATCCCATCCTGTCCCCTGGGTGTGACCCTGCCCATCCTGTCCCTTGGGTGTGACCCATCCCACCCTGGCTGTCCATCCTGGCTGTCCCTGTCCCTCTGCCCACCCTGCCCTGGTGCCCCACGCCCTGTCACCGTGCTGGCTGTCACATCCCGAGAGTCCCAGGTGCTGCAGTTTCCCGTTTGCACATTCCTGTGTCACAGTTCTGTGTTCTCCGTGCCCGGAGGTGTTTTTATTCCATTTATCCTGGCTGCTCTTGCGCTGTTCCGAGGGTTTTGTCAGGCTGCTGACAGCTCTCAGTGCTAAAGGAGAGCACCACTTGCTAACGAGTTGGCTGGTGAGGGGCCCCACAAATACATCTTTGCTCTGTGTTTTCTCCTCGTGACACCTCAATTCCCAGCTAATGGCTTTGAGATGTGGAGCTTGCCCTGACACTTTTCCTGTGTGTTGTTGAACCTGCGAAATCCTCACGGTCATTAAAGCATGGAGGATAATGAGAAATGAAATCTCTCTGTCTGGGCTCTCAGACCTGACCTTTTGTTTGTTCCAAATACGTCAAATACATCAAGTACAGAAGTGTGATAACATTTCTCTTCAAAAACCACTCAGAGATCTGACGATGTTTTACAAGGATAATTAATAGCCCTGATTTGAGCAGCCTGGGACAGTGGGAGGTGGCCCTGCCCAGGGCAGGGGTGGATAAAAATGAGCTTTAAGGTCCCTTCCATCCCAAACAATTCTGGGATGCCGTGACATATCTTGGTCAGAGCTGAAGGAAGAACGAGGTGCTCCTGGTTCAGTGCCAGTGAGGATCAGGCCAGGGCTGGATCCTGCACAGGGCTGGGCAGCAGAGCAGGGTCAGCTCAGGAGTGGATGCTCATCCATCACCTCCCACTTTTCAGCAGGACAAGAGGGAACGGCCTCAGGCTGGGCCAGGGCAGGCTCAGGGTGGCCACAGCAGGAATTTCCCCATGGAAAGGGCGCTCAGGGATTGGAAGTGCCCAGGGAGGTTTGGAGTGCCCATCCCTGGAGGTGTCCCAGGAATTCCTGGAGCTGGCACTCAGAGCTCTGGGCTGGGGACAAGGTGGGCACTGGGCAGTGCTGGGACTCCATGGGCTGGGAGGGCTTTTCCAGCCTCAGGGAACCCAGAATTCTGTTCTATTCCATGAATTATGTCCTGCAGCATCACAGGGCAAACAGAGATGCCAGGGAGTCCCCACACAGGCCGGACTCATCCCAGTCTTTTGTACCTTATTACTTCTGAACAGTCTCACACAAACCCATTCCCTCTGACAGAGAGGAAGGAGATTTCCTCATGCCAGGCTGGATCAGGGCATGATTATTGTGGGGAAACTCTGGGGTGTTCTTTACGTGTCTGGCCTTGGCTTTTGTGCCGTCTGATGATCCCAAACATCTGCAGAAGCCCCTGGCACATCAGGTGCTGCCATCTCACAGCAGCTTCCTAAGGAGAGGGAATGGTGCTCAGTGTGCCTGTGCATCTCTGATGGAGAGAATTCCACAGATAATTTGTTTAGCAAACATTTTTTTGCGCAAAATGAGATGCTATGTCCAAGAAAAGGGAGGATACTCACATTTCCCTGTTAGTTCTTTCTGTTGTATTAGGGAAAATATTTGGGATCCAAAGGTTTGTGTATCCAGATTGGAGGTAGACATTTCTGGAGTGAAAGCCTTGCTGGGCTCCACACAGGAACTGCCAGTGCTCAAGAACTTTTTAGTTATTTTAATTAAAAGTAAGTAAAATAAAAATGCATCCACGTTTTCACTCTCCAGGTGGGGCAGTCCTGATCCAAACCCTGTTCCTCATCCCTCCACTCTCCCTCCCTGTCCTGCAGCTTCCCTGTGCATCTCTCTGCATTTCCCAAGCTGAGACAGCTCCAGGACAGTCACACCCCTGCCATGTCCATCTGATTTGGGATAGAAACCCTGGCTGCTGTCCCTGAGAGCAGATCTTGTCTGCCTGCTTTTCCCATGGGAATGAAGGTGCTGGAGCTGGGGGATGAGGGGCTGCCACCTCCAGCACTCGGCAGGGAAGCTCTGAGCTGGGCAATCAACACTGGAAAACATATTGGTAAAAAAATAAAAGGGTTTTCAAAGCTTAGCTGAAATTATCTCTGCATATCTGCTCCATCAAACTCGCAGGCAGAGGAACAGGATTTGATATTTCCAAGGGAGGACTGTTCTAAGATCTTTGTTTAAAAATTTGGAGGTGAAGATAAATTACTGGGATATTTCCATTTAATTGTGGACCAGTCATAATCAGGTTTTTGTCTGGGTTGGGGCAGAAAAGCTGAGATGGCTGAGGATTGTACGAAGAGGAGGTGCAGGAAGGAGTGTCAAGGAATCCCAGAAGAATTGGGGATACAAAGGAACCTCAAATCCCACCCAGTGCCAGCCCTGCCATGGCAGGGACACCTCCCACTGTCCCAGGTGCTCCAAGCCCAATGTCCAACCTGGCCTTGGGCACTGCCAGGGATCCAGGGGCAGCCACAGCTGCTCTGGCAATTCCAGCCCAGCCAGGAATTCCTCCCTAAAATCTAATTTAAATCTACCTCCTCTAACTTGAAGCCATTCCCCTTTGCCCTGCAGAGCAAAGGGCACCTCCCTAGCACAGCCCCATCCCCGGGACCTGCACTGCAACATCCTGGATCCTCCCCCTCCAAGGACAGCTTCTGTCCCCACAACTCGCTGGAGTGGTTTTTTTGGACCGCAGCCTCCCCCAGACTGTTTATTGTTGACTGTGCTCCTTCCAAATGGTGATGGGTTTGAATTTAGGGAAACAAGATGGTCCTGACAGATGCAGATGGTGGCTCCTGGCAGCTGGAAGCTGAGCAGCTGGAAGGGAAGGCATTAGCTGGGAGCTGGGAGCTGGCAGCAGCTCCGGCTCTAAAAGCGCAGCGCTGCTGCTGGGGGGATGCTTTCCAGCATTCACGGGTCATTGAGCTCCGCAACGGGAAGAGGAGTGAAATTTGGAAAGAATTGCCACAACCACAGTTATGTGCTGTCCCTGATTGCCTCCTCCGGAATGTGGCATCGTCACCATTGTCACCATGGTCACCATCGTCACCATGGTCACGATTGTCACCATCCTCACCATTGTCACCATGGTCACCACTGTCACCATCCTCACCATCCTCACCATCCTCACTATGGTCACCATGGTCACCACTGTCACCATCCTCACCATTGTCACCATTGTCACCACTGTCACCATTGTCACCATGGTCATCATGGTCACCATTGTCACCATTGTCACCATGGTCACCACTGTCACCACTGTCACCATGGTCACCATTGTCACCACGGTCACCATGGTCACCACTGTCACCACTGTCACCACGGTCACCATTGTCACCACTGTCACCATGGTCACCACTGTCACCACTGTCACCACGGTCACCATTGTCACCACGGTCACCATGGTCACCAGCAGGAGCCCACGGGGAGGGCGCTGGCCCAGGGGAGGGCAGAGCCGCCCGGGATGTGTCCGGGAGCCCGGGGAAGTCCTGTGGCAGCAGGAAGCAGCCGGTGGAAGAACAGATGCCCGCATCCCTTCCTTCTTCTGGAGAGATGATGACAGCTGGGCTGGAGCAGGGCTGGCCCAGAGGATTCAAAGGAGCAGGGATGGAGCGGGAGTTGTGCGCGCGCCCGGAGGGCACAGGGGCAGGATTGCAAAGGGCAGCCTGCTCTCCTTGCTGGGACCAGCCCGTGCCCAGCTCCGTCCCGGGGCTCTGCAGTGTCAGGGGCTGCTGGCACGCCCAGCACGCGGAACACTGGCAGGGATGGAGCTCCAGCCCTCTGAGCTGGCTGTTATAAATCCAGATTATGGTATTGGCTTTTTGCAAATGTTAGGGTGGATGCTCTGTGTGTGCTGTTGAAGTGGCGTTTAAGGTACAGATTTCTTTCGGACTAAGACAGGCTGCTAAAGTGTGTCTGTAGGAAGTGAACTGCCTGCTTGGTTGGGTAACTCCCAGTGAATTCACCTGCTCCTGATCCACAGCTACCAGCACTCACTGTCTGCAGCAGCTGAAGACCACAGCCCAAATTAAGCCTGGTAAGAAAAAGAAATTCAAACCACAGCCAGGAAACACACATGCTGTAAAAAGGCGGATTCGAGGAGTGGCCATGTCAAAGAGTTCCTGGAATATGGAAAAGAGTTTGTAGAAAAGTCTGAGAATGCAGGCAGGTCTATGAGTATACAAGGGGCTGATGAGTGTAAGGGGTGTCTCCAAAGCAGCAGGGCTGCTCTCAGCTGTTCTAAACTTTTGTTTTATTGTTTGTCTCTTACTGTCTTTGATTCAACTTTTAATTTTTACCTGGAAAGTGAACCTGTTTTTTCACACAGGGTTTTACTACTGCTGTAACAATCCCCTTTTTCTGAGCCATCCCACTGCTGGAGGGTTTCTCTCTGGTTTTCCTGCCTGTCCCAGGCTCTGGGTGGTGCCAGGCTGGGGGTGCTGGGGGCTGAGCCAGACCCAGCCAGGGACCCCATCCTTTGGCAGAGGCAGTGGCCATGGGGAGAATTTGCCGCCCTTTTGGCTGCCCAAGCAGTGTCGGAGTTCTGTCACCAGCCTGTCCCCTCACCCCGCTGGGGCTGAGCGTGGGCACGGCACAAGGACGGCTGAGGCAGCGGTTTTAGCTGGGGGAGGATCCCCCCGGGAATGAAATCCAGATTTATCGTGGAATCACAGAGCCATTTGGGTTGGGAAAAGCCCCTAGTCCCCAACCATTCCCCCAGCAGTGCCACCACTCGCCCCTGTCCCCCTGTGCCGCAGCTGCCAGGCAAGGCTTTGCCTGGGGTGAGTCCTTCAGAGCATCCCAGTTCAGCAGGATGGGATGCTGAACTTTCCAGTAAAACTGGAAATTTTTCCCAGTTAAACCGAGGGAAGAGCTTTTAGAACGAGCACTCCCTGCCAGGCTGCCACAAGGGGTTTTTATCACAATTAAATTTCCAAAGAATAAAACCTGCGCTTGCCCCTGCACATAAAAGGGATGAAGGCTCCGTTTCAGTCCTGCTCTGTGAAAACCATTTGTAAACTGGATTTCTGCAGTTTGCTGTGAATTTCCAGAATATTTTATAAGCTGAACACCTCCCTGGGCTGATATTTGGTGGCGAGGAGCTATGACAGACACCAGAGGCACACACCCGTGTGGATGGGAGCATCCTACACTCACTGCATCACACACACACCCTGTCCTGGCACTGCTCCAGGACACTTCATCCTTGGGAAAAGGTTAAATCCAGC
Organism: Cinclus cinclus; assembly: GCF_963662255.1. NCBI lineage: Eukaryota > Metazoa > Chordata > Aves > Passeriformes > Cinclidae > Cinclus > Cinclus cinclus. The sequence continues at coordinate 62,151,556 of NC_085051.1, forward strand.
AGTTGTCTCAAAACTGGGATTTAAAACGGGATTTAAAAAAAAAAAAAAAAAACTAAATCCTGAGTGTGTCCTGCATGCCCAAGCACTGCCAATCTCCCAAATGCACGAATATCAATACGCAGCTTTCTGCCTCCTCTAAAGGCAGCAACAGCTTTTTACTGAACATCTAAAATCAAATTTTAGCGTTAATAAATAATGAAGCCCAATGATTTTGTGCTCGCCCTGCTTTTCCCTGAGAAGCAGCTTCGCCTCCCCGCAGTAAGCACTGGCAGGAATTTGCTGCCTGGTGAGGAGGTGCCAGCCCTGAGAAAAGGTGTGAAATTCATCCTCCGCTTGTTCTGTGCTAAATGAGGGTGAAGCTTCCCGGGGGAAGGGAATCGCTCTCTGTTATCCCCCGGGGAAATGGGGACCTTACATCTCATTAGCACTTCAGGAATTAGCACCTCGAGGTCAGGAACAGCAAAATGCGGGCCGGGATTCCTGCGGAATTGATGAATGGGGAATTTCCTCTTCTGTTTGTGACCCTCAGGGATTGAGGCCATGGGAAAGAATCAACAGAGGTTTCCTGGGGGGTACTTCACAGGGGATTTGGTTATTTGGAGTATTTTATCACCGATTTCCTGGGATGGTTTGGGTTGGAAGTCACTTAAATCCCACCCAGTGCCACCCCTGGCATGGCAGGGACACCTCCCATTGTCCCAGGCTGCTCCAGCCCCAATTTCCAACCTGGCCTTGGGCACTGCCAGGGATCCAGGGGATCCACAGCAAATCTGGGAATTCATCCCAGCCAGGATTATTTCACTTGGTGGATTGTTCTTCCACCATGCTGGGATCACAGGGGACGCTGGGGCGCTGGCACCAGGGCTGGGGACACATTTCCACTGCCTGGAGGGGCTCCAGGAGAGCTGGAGAGGGACTGGGGACAAGGGATGGAGGGACAGGACACAGGGAATGGCTTCACATGGACAGAGGGCAGGGCTGGATGGGATCTTGGGAATTGGGAATTCCTGGCTGGGCTGGAATTGCCAGAGCAGCTGTGGCTGCCCCTGGATCCCTGGCAGTGCCCAAGGCCAGGTTGGACATTGGGCTTGGATCACCTGGGACAGTGGGAGGTGTCCCTGCCATGGCTCCACTGGGTGGGATTTGAGGTTTTTTGAACCCAAACCAGCCTGGAACTCTGTGACTCTGGCACGGGGCAGTGCTCGGGCTGTGGAGGGCTGGCAGCACATTCCCATGGGACAGGGAGGGGCCAGAGCATCAATTAAATCTGCCTGGGAATAAACGCAAGCTCTCTGGTTGCTGAGTGGTGCCTGCAGTGCCTCTGGCACAGCCTGGGCTCAGCTCTCGGGGCTCCCCAGGCACCATCACATCTCCATGGCATCAGCAGCGTGCCTGGCATCCTTCAGGGCTGCTTTGTTCCTATTTTTGTCTCTCTTTTACTGAACCCCTTGCACTGAAGCCACCTCAGCCCTGCTCACGGACTCCCATTTTTTCTCCCTGCTCTGTTTTTATTTTGCTTTACCTTTTCCCCATGGGGCAGTGGGGTTGAAAAGCCCCTTTCCATAAAGTGCTGATCCAAGACAAAGCCTCATTTCCTTCTTTAGTGCTTGTTTTTCCTTTCATAAAATGCCTTTCCAAGCTGTCTCTTGCTGTGTTTGTTTTCTCTCAGTGCCATATGGCTGCTGGAAGGGTATAAATAATTCAGCAGCAGGAGGTGACACAAACCAGGGCCTGGCGAGTGGGCGAATCCCCAAAGCACAATTCACACTAGAGCACCGTGACAAAGCAGAACAGAGGTGGGAAAAGGGAATGCTGCTTTGGTAGGGAATTCTTTGGTACGTCACAGCTGGGAAAGCTGCTGCAGTAGGAAGGTTTAATTAATGACATCATGTAGAATCATGGAATGGTTTGGATGGGAAGGGACTCAAACCCATCCAGTCCCACCCTGCCTTGGGCAGGGACAGCTCCCACCCTCTGCCAGGGCCTTGCCACCCTCCCAGGGAAGTCTCTGGGATATCCCTGACCTAAATTTTCCCCTTTCGGTCCCAACAGCAGCGAGCCCTCTGCTCTGGGTCCCAGGAGTCTCCAGGCTGCACAAGTTGTGCAACAGTGCCAGATCAGAGGTTGGGCTATCCCAGAGGTTCTGCAAGTGGGAATCTCAACAGGCTTGGGCACCTAGAGCTATCCAGGGAAAGTTCCTTTGCAAGATTGTCGGTCCCTTCCACTCCCAAGTCATTCTGGGATTTATTGAGAGCCTGAACTGCCCCAAACCTGACAATCCCTTGTCTCCAAATCTGTCTGAAACCTGACTGTCCTTTAACCTGACTGTCCTTAAACCTCATTGTCCTTTAACCTGACTGTCCTTTAACCTGACTGTCCTTAAACCTGACTGTCCTTAAACCTCATTGTCCTTTAACCTGACTGTCCCCAAAGTGTCCCCAGACCTGGCAGTGCTGAGGAGCTGCTTGAGAGGTTTGGTTCTAAAAATCCAGTGGCAGGTTTGGTTCTCAAATTCCAGTGGCAGCGTTTCAGTGGGAATGGAGCACAGCCAGCTCGCTGCTGTCAGTGAGGAAATTCAGAGTTCTCCTCTGTAACCCCTGTGCAGCACTGCTGACACCACACAAATCCTGGATTTATTGATCCCTGTGTCAGGCCCTGCCGATGCTGTTGGTAGTTCCAGAGCCCTGCCCTGGCCTTTCCCTCGTTTCCCAACAGGAGGGCAGCACCCTCTGAGGATGCTCAAGGGAAATTCCCATTGCTGAGCTTTGCACATCCTCTCGTGATTGGGCCACCCTGATTTTCAGAGCAGTGCAATGTGCTGAGCTGGGACTGCAGATCAAGTTCTCTGCTTTGTCCCTGCCTTTGTCCCTGGTTTTGTGGCAGAAGGAAATCCAGAATGTGCCCAGAAGTGCTGCAGTCCTGGGAATGCCCAGGGGAACGAGGGGCTCTTTGGGAGGGAGGGATAAACACAGGGGTCACCAGGGTCCCGGGGCTCCTTTTCCTCTTCCTGCTCTCCTCCTGGAGCATCCCCAGAGACAGAAATTCCAGCAGCTTCCCCAGAGACAGGAATTCCAGCAGCTTTCCCAGAGACAGGAGAATATTGAACAGTAAAAAAAAACTTCTCAGGTGGCCATGCAGGAGGTTCTACAGGATGTTCTGTGGGATGTTCTGTGGGATGTTCCATGGGATGTTCTGTGGGATGTTCTGTGGGATGTTCTGTGGGGTGTTCTGTGGTTCTGTGGGGTATTCTGTGGTTCTGTGAGATGTTCTGTGGGGTGTCCTGTGGTTCTGTGGGATATCCTGTGGGATGTTCTGTGGTTCTGTGGGGTGTTCTGTGGTTCTGTGGGATGTTCTGTGGGATGTCCTGTGGTTCTGTGGGGTATTCTATGGTTCTGTGAGATGTTCTGTGGGGTGTCCTGTGGTTCTGTGGGATATCCTGTGGGATGTTCTGTGGTTCTGTGGGGTATTCTATGGTTCTGTGAGATGTTCTGTGGGGTGTCCTGTGGTTCTGTGAGATGTTCTGTGGGGTGTTCTGTGGTTCTGTGGGGTATTCTGTGGTTCTGTGAGATGTTCTGTGGGGTGTCCTGTGGTTCTGTGGGATATCCTGTGGGATGTTCTGTGGTTCTGTGGGATGTTCTGTGGGGTGTCCTGTGGTTCTGCAGGATGTTCTGCGGGATGTTCTGCAGGATGGTGTTGGCACGAGCAGGGGTCTCCAGGAGGTTTGGATACCTGGGATGTAGGCTCAGTTTTTATTTTGCCCCCAAAAGGCAGCGGGCAGAGGCTGCTGCAGCACAAAGCGCGGGTTCTGCAGGGAGGGGAGTTCTGGGGGATGCTCCCTGTGCTGCTGCAGGATGCACAGCAGAGCTGGGGGCTGTGGGCTCATCCACAACCCAGCACCCCTCAGAGCTGTGCCTGCACCTGGCTGGGTTCGTCAGGTGATTCCTGGAACAACAGCAGGAGGAGAAAGTGTCACAGCACAGAAAACCCTGAAAATGCAGGAAAATCCCAAGGTTTTAATGCAGAGCCAAGTACAAAATGAAAAATGCAGAGCTTGCAAAATAAATCATGGAATCCCAGACTTGTTTGGGTTGGAAGGACCTTAAATCCCATCCCATCCCATCCCATCCCATCCCATCCCATCCCATCCCATCCCATCCCATCCCATCCCATCCCAGGGACACCTCCCACTGTCCCAGGTGCTCCAACCCCAATGTCCAACCTGGCCTTGGGCACTGCCAGGGATCCAGGGGCAGCCACAGCTGCTCTGGCAATTCCAGCCCAGCCAGGAATTCCCAGTTCCCAAGATCCCATCCATCCCTGCCCTCTGTCCATGTGAAGCCATTCTCTGTATCCTGGCTCTGTTTGGTTCCTGTCACTTCTGTTCAATTATTCTGCATTAACCAGACAAGAGCAGGGCACTTCTTTCTGCTTTTTTTTTTTTTTGTTGTTGTTGTTTTTTTGTTTTTTTTTTTCTTTTTTTTTTAGGGAGTTTGGTTTGGGTTGGGTTTTTTAAGACATTCCCTCGTGTCTCTGTCACCTTCTAACAGGAATTATCCCATGGGGCAGCTCAGGGCAAGATCTGGGCACATGGAAGGGGTCCCTGCCTGTGGCAGGGCGTTGGGTGGGATTGGAGGTCCCTGCCGGAGCCATCCCGGGGTTGTAAAGCAGGGAACAGCTCCCAGCTGGGTTCTGCAGCTCAGCAATTCCCCTTTTTTTCAGCCGCAGCACTTTCCTGGCTGGGAGAGGCTCCCTGGGAGCAGTCCCCACAGACAGGCCTTGGCTCTCACTTTGCTCTCTCCCAGCTCCAAGGAATCTCATTTTGGTGGAGCAGATTCTGCAAACCCTATGATTTTCCTTGTCAAAACAATGTCTGCAAGTGTGGGATTTTGACATTAGGACTTTCAGGCTAAGTTTTGATTGGGTAAATTTAAAAATACTGTCATTTATCAAGCATTTCTTCTGAGTTGTGAAGGCAGGGAGAAATAATGATTGATACAGGGTTGGGAACTTCTCCTTCAATCTTCTCTGGCCTGTCATTAAAAAAATATTGCAGCTCAGTCCATACCCTGTGCATTTGTCTTCCGTGAAATTTTGCAAGGTCAAAGGATTGTCAACAGAACATCAATATCCACAATGTATTATCCTGTATCTTGAGAACAAGTTCAGAAATAACAAGTTTGCTGCCAGCCTGGTAATACCAACTTACATCAGTCATTTATCAGGGGCTGGAATTGATAAAGAGAAAAATCTCTTTGCCAGGGCTGTTGTTTTCTTGGGGTTTTTTTGGGTTGGTTTGTTGTGTTTTAGGGCTGTCAGTAACTCCTGCCTCGGTACAGCTGCTGCCAGTAGGAGGTTTGGAACTGCTAAGTTTTAATTTATATGTATGGCCAGTTTTGCTTTAGGGTGCACCAGGGAGTGTTTTATGGGGTCATTCATTTTAGCCTCAGTGTGGTGTGTTGGTGTCTCCATTCCCTGGGGGCCCTTTATTCCCAGCCCCATGCAACACTCCTGCAGAGCCTGATGCCAATTAAAACGTGCCCCCTTGCACCTAAATTAATCTGGGTAATTCTCTTTCAGAAGTGATTGACTGGAGAGCCCTGCCTGTGCAGAAGAGTTTGTGCACAGGCTGCAAACCCCTCCAGAAGGCTCTGGGGTTGGTGATTCTGGAAAGTCCTGGGATGGTTTGGGTTGGAAGGACCTGAAATCCCACCCATCCCACCCCTGCCATGGCAGGGACACCTCCCACTGTCCCAGGTGCTCCAAGCCCAATGTCCAACCTGGCCTTGGGCACTGCCAGAGATCCAGGGGAAATTGCAGCAGAGAAAGAATTTATTCCCAATATCTGATCTAAACCTCTCCACTTTTTAAACTTTTAGTTTAAGCCCACCTCCCCTCCCCTTGCTAATATCATGATTTGCTCACTGATTCCAGCCATGTGCATCGCCAAAGCAAACAATAAAACAAATAATAAAACAAATAATCTACTTTTCTCTCCCACCACCCCCAGTCAGCATTTTCGGTTTGTGTTAAGTTCAGGCAAATATTGTCCTCTCATGGTTCTAGCAGGGACAAGGGAGGCAGCAAAGCCACTAAAGCCTGTTTTGGAATAAAACTGGGAATTCTGATTCTACAAGTGGCAGTAGAAATGGGATGGACAGTAAGTGTAAATCACTGGGTGTGGGAAGGGGTTTAAAATGCAATTTCAACCCCTTAATTTCAGTTTTAAAAGATCCGTGGTTGCAATAATTCTGGTGTGATTGATCCAACTCAGTCTAGTGGGATCACCTGGTCCTAATTAGGCCCTGCCTAATTGAAGCTGACCCTTGTGGGAGGGCTGGTGGCCCTTCCGAGGGGCTGTGGCAGGGTTTGCTGAGGGCAGGGGTGTGCTGGGCAGTGCTGCTGGGTCACAGGGCTACAGCAGGACACCAGTCCGGCTCTGACCTCTTGGTTCTGTTTCTTCTGGTCTTGTGATAAAGGCGTAACTGGTTTAGTCCGGTTTAATGTGAGTTTTCAAAGAAGCTGCTGAATAAGGGGTTAAACCTCCTGGATTTTTGGGTTGTGATGGTGTGTGGCCCCTGGGAGTGATGCTGAAGGGAATTTGGAATTGGCTGCTGCGGGTGGTTTTTTTTTTAATTTATTTACTTTGTTTATTGGTCGTGCCTTTTCCGTGCTCGGGGAAACAAAGCACATGTGAGGGACCCCCGGATCTCCCAGGATGTTCTGGTTTATCCTCCCTGACTGGAAACAAAGTGTTCGTGGAAGGGCTGAGCTGCTGCAGCCCCTGCCCAGTCCCCAAACTGGTCCCTGGGCCAGGCTGGACTGGAGGGAGGGGGAAAAGCCCTTTGGGTTCCTTTGTGCTCCAGCTCAGACCCTGCAGCAATTCCCCCCTGGGGACTTTAATCCTCTTTTTGTGCTCGGGGCAGTGAATTCCTGGTGCTCTGCTGAGTGGGGAATGCTGAGGATGGGCAGGGATGCTCCGGGTCTGCCTGGGCCTGCTCCAAGCTTTGTTGTGGAGATGGTCTGAGACTGACATTAATTTGTACTTAAATTGCTAAGGAGATGTGAATTGATCAGTGTCGGGTTGTGGTGTGTGCTCAGCTCGGCTCCTGGAGTGGGAGTGAGGATGGGAAAATTCTGCATCCAGTGTTTTAATGATCTCAGGGAGAGCACAGGGATCTTGGCATCACAGATTAATTTAAACCAGAATTTCAGCCTAGCTTAAACCTGCACTTCGGGGATAATCTTGTATTTGCTGTTCTTTTTGTTGTACTTTTTTTTTTTTTTTTTTTTTTTTGATCTGGTGCCTTCAGTTCCCTCCGTTATTCCTGCTTTTGGCTTGTTTGTCTTTTTCCAGGCAATCCACAGGATGTGAGCAGGCAATGCAAAAAAACCTTTAAATTTTTTTTATACCTCCTCTTTTAGATGATCCAAGGCTGTTTTTTTTGTTTCTTTCAGCACACCCATAACAGGTTTTTTCTGTGTTTTTAAGAGGAACACAATAAAAACAGCAGTTTAACCTGTCTAAGGTGTGTGGGTGAACAGGAGCAGGGGCTGTAGGTGAGAGTTACTGAGGTGTAAAACACAAAACCCCTCTGGGAAGGGATGGGAATGATGGGATTGCTGCAGGGTGACAAAAAAACACCAGGTTTGGGTGTCCCAGGGGTGCCCAGTGAGGCTGAGGAGGTGCAGCTTTAGTGGGAGGCTGGGGATGGTTCCAGAGGGATTTGTGCTACTGGGAAATATCACTTTTAAAATCTGCTTTTTCTTCTTGCCCGGGTCAGGATTAAAGGCACAAGAGATGTTATTTTGTGTTTGGACTTAGATGTTTATTAATTCTTATTTATGTTATTGTGAGTTCTGCAGCCCTTGTAGCTAACAAGCTAAAAATGGTGATGGATCTTGCTTGTTACAAGGTCTTTTAAGGTTTAATTGTTTAATTAAGAGCTAACACCTAAATTATTTTTACTTTTGACCCAATGACTGAACACTTGTGACTCACAGAGTGGCATTTTCTATCTAATTAAAAAGTACCATGTATACTCGTGAAGAAGGAGGTGAAGAAAGAAAACCTCCTCCCTAAAACCTCCACACACCAGTGATCCCAGTTCTGTCACCCAGTTTTGGAAGCTTCTCCAAGACCTCAGGTCTAAAGCAGCGTTCTCCAGAGGGTCAGTGCCTGTCAGCACAGCAAGCTCCGAATTCCCAATTTTCAGGGTTCCAACAGGGAAGCAGCAGCTTCAGCCCTTCCTCAAGGCCTGGCTGTCCCAGCCTTTCAGCTCCTGGGGGAGCCTTTTGGGGGTTCTGTGAAGAAGTGAGTGACAATTGCCCGTCCCTGGCCGTGCCTGGTCTGGCTGTGTCCCCCTGTCCCCAAAGCTGGGACAGTTCCCTGCTCCAGGTCAGGTTTTGGGGACGTTTCTCCAGGCTGGGGGGACATGCTGGTGGCCTTGGCTGCCTCCTGTCCCTGTCCCCCTCCTGGGCTGCAGTGTTTGGGGTCCAGCTGTTCCCAGGATCCTGGTGCCTGGGAAGGGAGGGATGAGAGGCTCAGGCTGAGCAGCAGCTCGGGCGTTTGCATCCCTGGGGAGCAGCAGCCCCTTGGGCAGAGCCAGCCCTGCCTGTCCCAGCCCTCTGGGAGCTCCCAGGGTCAGGGGAGCAGCAGAGAGGACAGGTCTGGCTCAGCTGGTTCCAAACCCTGCCATTCCTTTCCCAAAACGGGAGAGGCTGGGAGCAGCAGGCAACTTCTCATTTCTAGTTCCATCCCCAGCCTTCCCCTTCTGACAGAGCTGTATCTCCTGCTCTGCACAGCCTGACACTTCTGCAGTCCATTTTCCCCCTGTCTGCTCTGATCTCTGATTATTTGACCCTAATGAGCAGAGACTGCTCCGGGTGCATGGAAGGGGGAGGTTCTGGGCCTCTGGTGCTCTGACAAGAAATGATTTTCCCTGTTCCTGTCAACAGCTTTTTATCTGCTCTTATCTAAAACTGCCACGATCAGTGTGTTCCTGCAAGGACCTTAAAGGATCATCAGATCCATGACATCTGCTGGTGCTGGGGAAGGAAATACTCAAGTCATGGAATCCTGCAGTGGTTTGGGTTGGAAGGGAAACTAAAGCCCATCCATCCCAGCCCTGCCATGGGCAGGGACACGTTCCTGTATGCCAGGCTGCTCCAAGTTTGGGAGCAGCCCTGGAGTGCCCTGGGAAGTTCCCCTGGAACCACAGCTGATCTAATCTCCACATTAAAGTAAGAGCTGTGATGTGCAGCAAAGGCAGCTCAGCAGGAGCTTGGCTTTTAAGGACAAATTAATAGATGGCAGGAATAAAACGAGCTGTAAGAGGCTGTTTGGCAATTAGGATACACCGGGTGAAAAGTGCAAGTGAGAATTGCTTCTCTTAGCAAGCGGCTGGTGGAAAAGCAGGAGACACAGGGAAGAGAGGAGTCTGAACTGGGCTGTGTGAATAACAGACGTGTCCCAGACATCTCGTCCCTGGCAAAGCTGAATTCCATCAGTCGTGGCTCAACACAAGCTGCTGTGGCTTGGGAGGGACCTTAAAGCCCGTGCAGCTCCATGCCTTGGGCAGGGACATTTCCCACTGCCCAGGCTGCTCCCAGCCCTGGCCAGCCTGGCCTGGCTCCAGTGAGGTTTGCCTTGAGCTATCCCAGCAGGAATTCCCCCCTCCCTGCCCAGAGCAGCGCTCCCCTTTAAAAGCCGCTCTGGCATCTCCTGCTTCTTTGTTTCTGGGTTATTCAGGTGTTATTTAGTGAAATCAGCACTTCCAAATCCCTGTGGAGATGGGCACTGGTGATCTGTGTTGGACTGGAATTAATTGCTCCTCCCTGGGTGGAGCCAGAGGCCACAGGTTCCTGCACCTCTGTTCTGAGTGGGAAACAGCAAAATCACCCGGTGCCAACTGTTTATTGCGAGTGATTGAGAAGGTGTTGGGTTTACAGCTGACCTAAGGAAGCCGCGCTCGGGATGGGAGCAGCTGCACCCTGAGCTCCTGCTGCTTGAGCACGGCTCAGGCTGGGGGGCTCTGGTCCTGCCGCAGGGACACAGGTGTGCTGAGGCTGGCAGAGGAGCAGCAGGAATTCCCTTCTCTCTCAGCGGGCCGCCCGGTTCTCCAAGACACAGAAATTTCCTGATGGAAACACCTGCAGGCTCCTTACAGGAGGCTCTGGAGGAGGAGATGTCCGTCCCCTGCCCAGCCTCCCCCGGGCTGCTCATTCCTCTGCAGCACAACCAGCAGCACCTGGGCACCAGCACCTCCCTGCAGGGCTGGGATGTTCGACAGGGGATGTTCACCCGGGATGTTCACCCCGGGATGTTTGCCCTGCATTGGTGCAGCTCTGGGGAGCAGGATGGGTCACAGAACCTGCTGCTGCTCACCTTTCCAGGTGTGCTGGGAGCTGGGTAAATGCTGCTGGGAGTGACTGGTGTGTAACACCCCAATGAGGAGCTCGGGCAGTGGATGGGATGGGATGGGATGGGATGGGATGGGATGGGATGGGATGGGATGGGATGGGCAGTGCTGTGCTATCCAGGCTGGCAGGGAGGACAGGAAATGCTGCCTTAGAGCTTTGGCTGGGGGATGCGGGGCTGCCTGATCCCTGATCCAGGAAATTGGATCTCTGCCGTGGTCCATGGGAAGGTGCTGAGGTGAGGGGCTCAGGCTCTCCAGGTCACTGCTGGGGGTGGGGGTTGGAATCCAGGTGGGGCTGGAGCAATCCTTGGCTCCTGTGGTGCTGGCACAGATCAGGTGCTCTGGGAACACCAGGCAGGAGTGGGAGAGGCCCTGGTGCTGCTCAGAGGAGCTCAGCTGACTTGGAGAGGCTGGAGCAGGGAAATCAGTGCTGCCCAGGCTGTAATTAAAGGTGCTTAAGGCCCATTAGCAGAGCTTGTAAAAATGCTTTTTAATCCAGTTTAATAAATGGGAATCCTGGTTTAATTGCTTGATAAAAATGATGCGTGGGCTGCTTCCCATAGGTGGGATTGATATGTGATATGAGCCAGGGCCATCCCGACTGCAGCCCCATGCTGTGTGTGGGGTACCGGGGGCTCTGACACCGGCTGTGACACAGAGCCAGCCCCACGCTGTCCCCAGGTGCCAGTGCTGCCTCGGTACTCAGCAGCTGCTGCGGTAGTCCAGCACTGTCTGCTAGTGCTGATCTCCTCTGGAAGCAATTTCAGGCTGCAGGATTGCACTCAACTGGGGAAGCTCAAAGTGCTGCTGAACGTGGGGCTGAGGAGGAGCTCCGGGGTCCTGGCCCAGGGAGGGGGTGGCAATGACAGGAGCTTTAAGGTCCCTTCCAACCCAAACCTCTCTGTGCTTTGAATTTCCTTCCGTGTGTGCAGCTGTGCCAGGTGAGCTCCCAGCTGTGCCAGGTGAGCTCCCAGCTCTGTCCCCAGGCTGCAGAGGGGTTCAGGAACACAAGTGATGTTTGGACATGGCTGGGTCGATGCCTGGAGCTCTCCCAGCCAAACCCTCTGGTTTTCCTCATGGAATTTCCCAGAGCTGCTGATTCCTGATCCTGTTCTGACACTGCCGGGAGTGCGGGGGGAGCAGGATGGTTCAGGGATCAATGCTGCTGACACCTCCCAGCCATAAGCACCCTCAGCACCCAGCCCTGCTGCTCAGCAGGAGCACCTGGGCACTTCCAAGGGGATCCCAGACCAAACAGAGAGGAATGCTGCTGGAAATTCCTTTTCTGTGCACCGATTTGTGCAAGGGTGTGGAGTGATAGGACATGGGGACATGGCCTTCAGTGGAGGGTAGGGATGGATGGGATATTAGGAATAAATTCCTGGCTGGGCTGGAATTCCCAGAGCAGCTGTGGCTGCCCCTGGATCCCTGGCAGTGCCCAAGGCCAGGTTGGACATTGGGGTTGGAGCACCTGGGACAGTGGGAGGTGTCCCTGCCCATCCAGGGCTGGCACTGGGTGGGATTTAAGGTTTCTTTGAACCCAAATCATTGTGGGATTTGATGATTCTAATTCCAAAGGCAAGAGTGGATTTTGTGCAGCCCAGGTGGCTCAGCACAGTAACAGTGGGATTGTCCCAGCCCAGAGTGGGAACTCGGTGCCAGACCCACCTTGGGGTGTCCTTGCTCCCTTTTCAGGAGAGCTCCACTGGAACAAGTCAGCAGAAAGGGAAATCCCCAGATGTGTCTGTGGTGTCCATCTGCCCTTGAGGGGTGGGATCGTTTTGGGAAATGTCTTGGTTAGGAACAGTAGGAGATTGGAGTTGAGCCTGCAGGGAAAGACCAGCTAAGCTCAGAACTTGGCATGGTTTTGGAAATCAGCCCAGGAGCTGCTGGGGAGCTTTTGTACCTGCACCTCTGCTGGGCAGAGCTGCTCTGATGCTTCCCCTGCTTTATGGGGGGTTTCTGTCAATATTTCCAGATCCCCAGAGCCTGGGAAGGGAGGGGAGGCCTCTCCTAGCCCCTCAGTGCTGGAAGTTCTGGGGCTTGATGATCTCAGTCAGAACTTTGTAATCCTTGTTCTAATTCACCCTGGGTTGGCTCAAACTACAGCTCACTTGTCATGGGAGTCTTTGAGCCATCTCTAGTTTTAAGTAGAGGAAAAAGTAAAGTTTATAAAAACAAAGGAGAAATGTGAAGATCATGAGGATAAAATGACCAAGTGACTGTTATTAATAATTATTACTTCTCTTTAATAATAATTATTACTCTCTTTCTTTCACTCCCTTGCCAAGGTGTGGCTGGCCATTGTTATTCCTGTCTCCAGGTGGTTTCCCCTTGCCAGGCTCCCTTTCCAGCAGTGAGATGCAGAACCCCTCCAGCCTCTGCATTCATTATCCTTCAGGCTGGGTCTCCTGGCAGCTCCCCCCGGCTTTGCTCTGAGCATCTGTCAGTGCTACAAGTGGAAAATCCCCTTTTCCCTGGCTCTGTCTGAGCTGTGTGCATCCATTCTGGATGGAAACTTGCCAGTGTTTAGCTCCTCTGGAGCAGTTGTTTTCCCTTTCCCGTGGACATTAAGACAGAGTCATTCTATCATTCTTAAACTTGATCTCTTTTAATCCTTCTGCTTCTTGGGCTTTATCTGCCGCGTTGTGTTTGACCGGCTCTGTGGTTAGAGGGGCAGAGCAGTGAATGGTAGAGACAACTGTGGTGCTGCAGGCAGAGTAATTGAAGCTTAAAAAGACCCCAAACACACACACACACACACACAGACACAAACCCCCAGCCAGCAGCTCTGGGGGCTGTGGTTTGTGCTCGCAGTAAAGCTCAGTCTGCAACTTCCAGCATTTCCAGATTCATGGCTGGAAGCAAGTGAACCTGGATTTTACAGATTTCTGCCATTTATTGCTCCCACTGACTCCAAAAACCTTACCCAGGCATGGCAATGTGTGAAACATCTCTTCCTGCACACTGAACTGGCTCTGATGGTTAAAAGTGTGAGAAGAAAATCTGGGCTGGTGGGAATGGCATGAGCTTTAATGTCCTTTCCAACCCAAACCATTCCATGATTCTAGAAACCTCTTTGTAAGGTCAGTGCAGCATCCCTGCTGGTCTGTATGGAGGGATGAAAAATCCCAAACAAAAACCCCTCAGTAGAAACGAGAAGGAAGAAATCAGATTTTTTGCAGGGGTGTTACAGCTAGTTTTCTTTCCTGTGTGAGTCCCAAACTCTTTTGGGCTGCTCTGAGCTGTGGTTCCTTGTTCTGGGCCATGCTCAGGAGCCTTTCCTGCTCCCCAGGTGCCTGCTGAACACAGGACTGGTTTGTGGGGATCACCATGGAATTATTTATGCTGGAAAAATCTGTGAGATTGAGTCCAGCTGTACCCCAGCACTGCCAAGGCCACACTGAGCCCTGTCCCCAAGTGCCACATCCACATGGCTTTAAATCCCTGCAGGGATGTCCTGGGCAGCTTGGACTACCCTTTCCACGATGGAATTGTCCCAGTATCCAACCTGAACTTCCCCTGGCACACCTTGAGGCCGTTCCCTCTTGCTGGGTCACTTGTTAAGGGCTTGGAACAAAACCCTGTGAGGAACATCTGAGGGAGCTGGGGTTGTTCCTCCTGGAGAAAAGGAGACTCAGGGGTGCCCTGATCACTCTGTACAGCTCCTGAGAGTGCCTGTGCTCAGTGGGGCTGGTCTCCAGGCAGCACTGACAGAACCACAGGACACAGCCTCCATCTGTGCTAAGGGAAACATTGCTTGCATATTTGGAAAAGGTTTTCAATGGGAAGAGTGATCGAGTACTGGAATGGTCTGCCCGGGGAGGTGGTGGAGTCACCACCCCTGGATGTGTTCATAAAAATCTGGATGTGGCACTGGGTGCCATGGGTTGGCTGAGGTGTTGGGCTGGGTTGGACTCGATGGGCTTGGAGATCTCTTCCAACCTCACGATCCTGTGATAGATCCTGTGATAGATCCTGTGGTTGGTTCTGTGATTGGTTCTGTGATTGTGTGATCCTCTGTGATTCTGTGTGATTCTGTTATTCTGTGATTCTCTGTGATTCTGTGACCTGCAGGGGAGATCCCAGCAGCCTCTCCTGTGATTCATCCTGCAGAGACAGGAAATGAAAAGGCAGAAATCCCTTGGGGACCCCTCAGGGGTCGGGATCCCAGCTGGGGGAGCAGAGTCCCCCTTAAACCCTTCTCACCTCCTCTTTCCTCTCTGAGCTCCTTTCCCAGATGGAGGCACTGTGGGTCCTGGGCTGGATGTTGATCCCCAGTTTTGGGGCTGGGAGAACAAAGGACAATTCCCTTTCCCTGCTGCTCTCTCCCTTTGGAGCTGCAGGTGCTGCTCCTCAGGCTCAGCTGCTCTGGGTGGGCTCATCCTGGGTGGGCATTGCTGCTCCTCCAAAATATTGATGGCAGCACAGAGCCCTCAGACCCAGCAGCTGCAGACCCCTTCCTTTTATCCCTCTACCTGCTCCAGGCAAGCTGGGATCGGGAGAAGCAGGAATGAGCCAGGGATGCTCTGGTGTCTGTGCTAATCTGTTCTCTGCAGCCTCCCCGAGAGCCTTTCCAGGGAATTGTTATGCACCGGCAAATAACCCAGCCTGATGAATGCCGCTGTTTAGAAGGGCAAGTATTCAAGTTAAATCTGTTTCAGGAACAAGACCTGTCAGGTGATGCAATTTGGGTTTTATTTAGGTGGTGCTGGCCCTGTGGAGCACGTCCTGCCCTGCAGCAGCGGCCGCTCCCGCTCCTTGCAGGTACAGCAGCTCCATTTGTCAGGAAAACGGGCCCCGGGCAGGGTGCAGCTCGCTCTGCTGCCTGAGCCCCGACAGTGACACTCTACAGCTGCCCTCGTGGATCCGCTCCCTCTCTGTGCCAGGGACCCAGCCCTGGAGGGGCAGCTCCAGGACAGCTCCCATTAAAATAACCAAAGGGATTGCTGAACGATCCCCCCCCCATCCCTGGAAGCGTTCCAGGACAGGTTGGACGGGGGTTGGAGCAGCCTGGGATAGTGGAAGGTGTCCCTGGGGTCCCTGCCCATGGCAGGGGGTGCAATGAGATGGCTTTGAAGGTCTCTTTCATCCTAAACCATTCTGGGATAAATTCAATGGCAATGCTAAAAATACATACTAAATATCTCGGGTAATTATATGCTCATTTAATCACTTCTTGGGGAGCCCAGCCTCTGTCAGTCTGCAGTTCTAGGGGCGTTCTCTGTGAGCAGGGATGGGAAGAGGTGGAATTCACTTTGACACGTGGGCTGCAGCTGTGGAAGCTGCTGTTGTGAACAGGCTGTGCTCTGTTCTGCTCACCTCGGGGACCTGCAGTGGGCAAAGCTCAGCTGCACCTCTTCCATCATCCCGGGTTTCCATGGAATTCTGCTGCTTGCAGCCACCCCTCCATGCCTTTGTGCTGCCTCGGGTCTGCGAGGCGCCCCTGCACCCCAAACCTTCTGTAATTCCCACTGGACTGCGTGATCTTCAAGGTCCTTACCAGCCTGATGGAGTCTGTGTTTCTGGAGAGTGTCCCAAGGGTGGAAGGGGTGATGAGTCTTGGGCTCCTTCCACCTCTCCTGGGGAACCTCTGGGATGTGCCAGGGACCCCTGGGATGTGCCTGGAACCCCTGGGATGTGCCAGGGACCCCGGGATTGTGCCAGAGACCCCTGGGATGTGCCTGGAACCCCTGGATTGTGCCAGGGACCCCTGGGATGTGCCTGGAATCCCTGGGATGTGCTGGTCAGGAGGACCCATGGCTACTCCTGGTTTTGGGGAGATGGAGTCGAACTGTTGTTTAATTAATAAATAAATGTTATTTTGTGCTTGCTGGCACATCTGGATCACACCTCAGTACCTCTGGGAGTTGAGGTTTCAGTCAGAGTGTGGTGCAGCTGGTTCTGCTGCAGAGGGGTGGGTCAGTGGATCCCTGTGCAAATCAGGGAAAAGCAGAATTGCAGGGTGCAGAAGTGACCCAGGAGCAGAGCTGGCTCTGGTGGAGTTTGCCGAGTCCCTCTGGATCAGGATCTCAGCAGCCCCCTGAAACTCTTGCTGCTGCACTGAGCGTCTCAGAGCAGGAGTAAAATTAAAATTGGAGGTTTGGCAGCAAATTTCTGAGCTTCAGAATGTTTTGTCCTTTGAAATCCCCCACAAAACCCCCCAAAGCCTTCAGTACACATTTGATGTGGTATCTCCCACTTGGAAAGAACCACTTAGAGATATTTATCCCGTGGCTTGTTAAAGCAGCTATAAATAATCCATCAGTGCTGCAGGGATGTCTGGTAATGTTCCTTTATTTACGGGAGGTGTGCTTTGTGGTGGAGCAGGGAGTTTTCCTTAACTCCATAAGTCCCAAAGTACTCTTGTGTGGACTGTAATATCTGACGGATAATGTAGGCTGGAACACAGATCAAGATATAAATTAGCAAAAGTGTGTCCTGAGGCTTCTCTGATAGTACATGCAATGCTTTTCCCCTTAATTATCTTGTCATGATAATTTCCTTTAATTATCTTGCCATAATAAATTCAGTAGGTGAATTAATCTAGAATAGTCACGGAGCAGAACATGATTCCGACAGCTTTGGATTTGCTGTCAAGGTTTTTGCTGACAAACCCAAATCCCTGTGCTCCCTCAAAGAGCTGTTTGATGTCAATAGTGCCCTATTTCCCTCACATCCCATATTTCTCCATGACAAAGCCAAAGGCAGAGCAGAGGGAATTGTGCAGTGAGTGGCAGAGCCGTGATTTGGGCTGTGGGAAATCAAACCTGCTGGTTTAAATGGGACAGAGAAGTTCTGCAAAGCTTTGCTGAGAGAGTTTGCTGTTTGATTTAGAGGCTGTGGGAGTTTTGGAGGCTTTTTTTTTTTTTTTGTGGGTAAAAACACCAAACCAAAACACAAAACCCCCTTTTTCTTCTGTGTAGAGATTTAAGACCCACAGGGAGCAACTCAGGCTGAAGAGACCGAGGGGTCCCACAGCCCTGAGGGTGGTGGTGTCACAGCAGGACCTGCCTTGGGCTGGGCTTTTTCTGGGGATCATTGGAGGGAGAGATTGGGGTGTGGGGCACGGGAATGGCTGAAGGAAATGGCTTTTCCAGGAGGGATGGGGTTAACAGTACTGAGGGTTCAGCCAAGGACAGAGCTGGGCTTAAACCTCCTGTCCCTCACCTGAGGCAGTGCCAAAGCATTGGGTAGTGCCCGAGTTCCATGGGATCAAGGGAAAAGTCCCTGGGATAAAGGGAATGTCCTGTGTCCATGGGATAAAGGGAATGTCCTGTGTCCAGGGATAAAGGGAATGTCCTGTGTCCCTGGGATAAAGGGAATGTCCTGTGTCCAGGGATAAAGGGAATGTCCTGTGTCCAGGGATAAGGGGAATGTCCTGTGTCCAGGGATAAAGGGAATGTCCTGTGTCCCTGGGATAAAGGGAATGTCCTGTGTCCATGAGATAAAGGGAATGTCCTGTGTCCATGGGATAAAGGGAATGTCCTGTGTCCAGGGATAAAGGGAATGTCCTGTGTCCCTGGGATAAAGGGAATGTCCTGTGTCCAGGGATAAAGGGAATGTCCTGTGTCCGTGGATAAAGGGAATGTCCTGTGTCCATGGGATAAGGGGAATGTCGTGTGTCCATGAGATAAAGGGAATGTCCTGTGTCCATGGGATAAAGGGGAATGTCGTGTGTCCCTGGATAAAGGGGAATTTCCCCTGTGCCCAGGATAAAGGGGAATGTCCCCTGTCCCCAGATCTGGTTAGCTGGGCTCTGGGCAGCCTCGTTAGCAGTGCTGCAGAGCAGAGCTGGGCCATCCATCAGGGCTGTGCACGGCAGCCACAAGGAGCCCGGGAAGCTTTTAAATACAGGGAACAGCAGCAGCATGGCTGCGATCAATAACTGCAATCGTTTTTCCAAACTGGCTGGGCAAGGCTCCTACACAGCCTGGGGACAGCCAGCAGTCCTTCCCTGCTGTCCCAGGCTCTTTGGGGCTCCTGCCCAGCCTGGGGACAGCCAGCAGTCCTTCCCTGCTGTCCCAGGCTGTTTGGGGCTCCTGTCCAGCCTGGGGACAGCCAGCAGTCCTTCCCTGCTGTCCCAGGCTGTTTGGGGCTCCTGCCCAACCTGGGGACAGCCAGCAGTCCTTCCCTGCTGTCCCAGGCTGTTTGGGGCTCCTGCCCAACCTGGGGACAGCCAGCAGTCCTTCCCTGCTGTCCCAGGCTCTTTGGGGCTCCTGTCCAGCCTGGGGACAGCCAGCAGTCCTTCCCTGCTGTCCCAGGCTCTTTGGGGCTCCTGTCCAGCCTGGGGACAGCCAGCAGTCCTTCCCTGCTGTCCCAGGCTCTTTGGGGCTCCTGCCCAGCCTGGGGACAGCCAGCAGTCCTTCCCTGCTGTCCCAGGCTGTTTGGGGCTCCTGTCCAGCCTGGGGACAGCCAGCAGTCCTTCCCTGCTGTCCCAGGCTCTTTGGGGCTCCTGTCCAGCCTGGGGACAGCCAGCAGTCCTTTCCTGCTGTCCCAGGCTCTTTGGGGCGCTGTGAGCACATTGCAGTTCTCAGCTCCTTTTCCCTGCAGCTTTTGCCTTGTCCTGCTCTGCAAGCCCTCCAAGCTGCAAGGCTGCCTGGCTGCTCCCTCCCCAAAGCTGGCACAGCTTGGAGGGGTCACTTTGGAAAAGGAGAACAGCCTCTCTCAACAGGTACCACTGATGGCAGCACTGACCTGGAGTCTTAGAGAGAGAGAAGAAACCAATGGGACCAAGAGCACCACGGGAAATTTGGATTTCTTGGTTTTGAGGTCTGGGGGAATATAGAGGAAGGATTAGGAGGGAGACAGGGGCACCACAGACTTCACTGTTTCTCATTTGAGACTGCACTTTTCCATTTTCTAGGATTATGGCACCTGCTCAACAGCTGCTATTTTTAAAACCAGGCTTAGGCAGGAGCTGGAGCTCAGCTCTGTACATCAGTGATGGGCTGTACTCAGAATGTCACCGTGGTGACACCAACGTGGCTGAGGCAGAGCAGGCAGCTGACTGTTCCTGAAACAAGGAGACTGGGATGCAGCCTCCACAAAACCCCAAAGAATGCACCTTCCCCATCCAGGCAGTGCTAGAGAAGGCGCTGCACGCTTGGGGAGCCACAGCTGGGCTCCTGTGGTTATTTCTGTCTTACAAACTCCATCCTGATTTAGAGGATCTTCCTTTGGTCCTGGCTTCTCACTCACGTTTCAATCTCTTGGATTTCTGTGCTAAATCCAGTGGGAGCTCAGTGCCACCAGTGCCAGGTGTTGGGATACCAGCCAAGGGACAGGGAATGTTTTCAGCTACACAATTCCCTGTGCAGGGATTTCTCAGTGTCCAGCTTCCATTGTAACTCCTGCAGGCTGTAAAGGAGCACCAAAGGCAAAAACTGGTTTTTTTCTGGGTTAGGAAATACTCGTGGGTCTCTGCTGTTGGGTTCTTGTCCCATCTGCAGACAGTGTCCCACCCCTGGCAATGTCCAAGGCTTGGGCTTGAAGTCGTGGGATCTAAAATCCTACTGGAACTCTTGGGACCTTGTGTTTTCTTTCTGGAATGTAAATCTTTAGGATTTGCTTTTTCAAGCCTGGTAGGTTTGCTTTGGACCCAGAGCCACCTGTGAAAGGTGCTGGTGCAGGGTGAGAAAGCTCCCAGCACCTTGGGAATCAGGGAAGTGGTGCCTTGGGAAAGGAGAAAACCCTGCAGGATCAGAGAGAGAGGTGGGGAAACCAGAAAGGGAGAGAGAGGAGATTTTCCAGAATAAAGGGTTAATTCATTTCAGGGACAAGGAGAAGGTTTTATAGTGGGGAGGGGCTGGGCTGGCATTGCCAGAGCAGCTGTGGCTGCCCCTGGATCCCTGGCAGTGCCCAAGGCCAGGTGGGACATTGGGCTTGGAGCACCTGGGACATTGGGAGGTGTCCCTGCCGTGGCAGGGTTGGGATGGGTGGGATTTGGGGTCCTTTCAACCCGAACCTTTCTGTGATTCTAATTTTCTCTGTGTCTGACCTCACAGCATCCTTGTGCTCCTGAGTTACTTCCCTTTATTCCAAATGTCAGGATCCCTTTTTCCCTGACACTTACCCATGGATGAATTGTGAGAACAATTCTGGACCCAGATTTGTGAGCAGCGGTGATGCCAGCTACAGGATCCCCACTTATCCTGGGGATGCCTGGCCAGGACTGGCAGTGATCCCAGCAGGAATAAGGCCAGGGTTGAAGAGCCCCAGCAGGGTTTGGACACTGCTCCCAGGTATCCCAGGATGTGTTTCTTGGGTGTCTGTGCAGGGACAGGAGTTGGACTCCATGACCCCTCAGGGTCCCTCCCAGCTCAGGATGTTCCATGATTCCAGGAAATGATGATGCTGTTGCTAACAGCATTTTCTGTGTTTCACTCTTTTTTTCTAATGGCTAACGAGCAAAACATAAAGATTTTAGTGTTGTAAGGAATAAAAAATTCTCTGGTCTGAATCCAGCAATGGTAACAAAACTCTTGACACCTCATGTTGTTCCATCATCTCTTCCTGCTAATGGAAGTCCTTTAATTCTTTGGGTTAGCCTCACTCCTGTGGGATTCGGGCATGTGAAACTCCTGTTCTTCACCCTCATATCCTCCCTGGACGTGGGAGAACGTTTGTGGTTTGGTTTTCTCTTTATTTCATTTTAAATAAAGGAAACCCCTCATTTAGAGTGGTTCCTAAGCAACAAAGTACAGGGGGGAGAAGCCAAACAAGCACCAGGTAATGTTTCCTTGCTGGAGCTTTTAAAGGATGCGAAACCGTGGCTCTGCAGCCTCTGACAGGGAGGATGCTCGCAGTGAGGTGCTGCTAATTCCTCTTTGCAGTCTGCAGCTCCGCAGAGTTTGATTTAAAACTTTTTTGCCTTCTCTGGGAGCCCTGGAGAGGAGCTGGAGTTTGGCTCCTGTCTCCTGCAGCACTGAGCAGTGGGAGGTGCTGGCCTGGGAATGTGGCTGGCTGTTATTTGTAGGGATGAGGGGAGCAGGGAGAGCTCCTGAGCTGTGTCAGAGCCCTGGGAGGGGACAGCGCCACTGTCCCCGAGGTGACACAGCCACAGGACTGGCCCCAGCTGGGTCTCCTCACTTCCCAGTAATGCAGGTTCAGCACATGGCTTTTACACTTCATATTTGTGTTTATATTTATATTTATATTTATATTTATATTTATATTTATATTTATATTTATATTTATATTTATATTTATATTTATATTTATTATTTTATTAAAAATATTTATTTTATATTTTTTCAGTGTTGGATATTCACATTTTCATTTTCAGGGATTTAATGGTTCCAGAGAAAGCAGCTTTGACCAAAAGTGTCACATTCCATTAGAATTTTTTAATTTTTTCCTTTTTTTTTTTTTTTTAATGTTGTTTTCCCCCTGCTTTCCTCTCTTTGCTACCAGGAGCTGGGTTGGTGCCTGGAAGGATTCTCTGTATTAAAGCAGTGGTGTCACGTCAGAGAATTCTTTGTTTCCACCAGCCTGTCAGGCTGCTATGAAATGTTTTATACCCTTATTCTATTTGTGTTTCTGCCTGGCAAATAGTTCCTGAGCAGTGGAATTGTGGTACTGAACAGATGAACCTGATATTTGTTTTTAAGTTTTTTGTGAGTTTGTTTTCCCATGGATGTTTTGTAGCTCATAAAGGGGTGAGGAGAAGCACCAGGTGCTTCCCACAGGTCTCTTTTCCAGCCCTTACTCGTTTTGTGACAGATTTTCCTCAAATTGTTCCATACCCAGAAGTATCAGTGGAGAAAATGCTCTTTTTTTTGTTGTTGCTTTCTGCCTTATGGAGAGTTTAATTCCTAATTACCCCAGTTCTCCTGTTCTGGCTGGTTTATGGTGTGGGACTTCATAGCCCAATAAAGCTGTGGCTGTGGGGTTTTGTCCTGAGCACTGAGTGCTCCAGCCAGGAGCTGCTCCTGGGTTTGTTTGGGTTTTACCAACACAGAGAAAAACACTTGGACAGGCTGGAAATGAAATTCTCATTTTCTCTTCAACTTCAGCCCTTGCAGACTCAACAGAGCAGGAACAGAATTCCAGACTGGTTTGGGTTGAAAGGACCTCAAATCCCACCCAGTGCCAGCCCTGCCGTGGCAGGGACACCTCCCACTGTCCCAGGTGCTCCAAGCCCAGTGTCCAACCTGGCCTTGGGCACTGCCAGGGATCCAGGGGCAGCCACAGCTGCTCTGGCAATTCCAGCCCAGCCAGGAATTCCCAGTTCCCAAGATCCCACCCATCCCTGCCCTCTGCCCATGGGAAACCATTCCCTGTGTCCTGTCCTGTTGCAGCCCTGGGCACTGAGAATTTGAGACTTTCTGTGCTGACAGACACTGACCCCCAGGAGAGCTCTGCTTTTGTCCTGAGGCTGTGGAGAAGCTTCCAGAATGGAATGACAGAACTGGGATCATGGGTGTGTGGTTTGAATAGCAATGTCACACTGTGGAAAACTTAAGAGTTTAAGGTTTTAGAATACAGTAACATATATAAAGCAAAATGGAGTGGTGGAGGTTTGTTCTTCACCTTCTTCATGGGTTTGGGTGATCTTGTTTAATTGGATAGTAAAATCTGCATTGAGGGTCACAGGTGTTTGGTTATTGGGCTACAAGTAAAAATAATTTAGGTGTCCATTCTTAATTGGACAGTTTATCTTTAAAAGGCCCTGTAGAGAGAAAAATAAAGCTCCATCTTTAGTTTGTTAGCCTGAGGTGCTGTAGAGCTCAGGGTTTGTGGGACTGCAATATAGGTAAGAACTAATAAACACCTGAGTCTGAACAAGAAATACCATCTCACACATTTAATCCCGAGCCTGGATAAAAGAAGATTAAACATGAAACTGTCCCTCCATCCCTTGTCCCCAGTCCCTCTCCAGCTCTCCTGGAGCTCTGAGCTCTCCCTGGATCCTTCTCCTCTCCAGGTGAACACTCCCAGCCCTCCCAGCCTGGCTCCAGAGCAGAGCACCGGCAGGGTGAGGAATCCCCAGGGATTTTTTGGTGCACCTCAGGAGCTGGAACACTTCCCATGGGCTTCCTCAGGAAACCCCCCAGAGCTGGGATGGGGTTGAAACCTCATCACTGGTTAAAATGCTGCCACTGTCTCAGTTTGGCACATTCCAATGTCTGCACAATTAAGCTGGGGACAAAAATGGTCTCAGTGCAAGGGAGAGAAGGGGAAATCCACGGGTGTGAGTCAATCCCAGGGATTCCCTCAGGGATGATGTGAGGTGAGGGGTCGCCATGAGGGCAATATGGAAATGGCAACCGATGTCAAGCAATTGACTGTCAGGCAAAACTTCTGATCCCTGAGACTGGAAGAACTCCTAGATTTGATTTGATTTGATTTGATTTGATTTGATTCCGTGGAGCTGTGGCTGTGCTCAGTTAATGACATTCCAGGGCACACCCATGGGAGCGGGGCGATTTTGCAGAAGCTCATTTTGGAAGTTAATTTCTGAATTCTGAGTGGGATTGTTTGGAAGCAGAGGAACGCAGGGCTGCTAATGACCGGCTGTTTTACAGCCCAATAAAGAAGCTGACACGGAATGTTGGTTACTCAGCAGGATAATTAACCCCAAATCTGTGTTTGCAACCAGCATCTCTCCCGGGTGCAGGAGGAGCCATCCTGCCCTGGCCACCCCGGGCACTGCCAGGGATTTATTCCTGCATTATTCCCAGTAACCTTTGGGTTTGCTGGGATTTACAGCAGGGATTTATAGCTGGAAGCTCCTGCAATGTAAAGGGAGTTTGTTAACAAGGCTTCCATTATAATGTGAGCTGTTAGTTTAAAAATACAATGATCAAAGAATCTCGTGACTCAGGAAATGGTTTGGGTTGGAAGGGACCTTGGAGATCATCCAGTTCCAAACCATTATCCTTTAATTTTGTGTGGTGTTCCTTAAACCTGACCATCAAAGAGAATTCTTGCTGCTTTAGGGTTCCCCTGCCCTGTCCCCACTGTGGAGGTGTGTTCACCTTTTGTTCAACTCTCACAGAAGCCTGGAAATAAACCCAAAGGTGCCAGGGGTGCAAAGGAGCAGCATGGAAAGCTGCTGAGAGCTCCTCTGGCCATCCCAAGGGAAAGCTCTTCCAGCCAGCTGTGCTGCAGATGTTCCAGTCTCCTCCTTAGGCAGCAGAAATATCCAGGCTTTCATTATTTCTTCCAGTACCTGAAGGGGATGCAGAGGAAAAGGGGAGAGAGGGCCTTTTCCCAAGGATGAGGAGTGACAGGACAAGAGGGGATGGGATCAAGGTGAAGGAGGGCAGGGATGGATGGAATCTTGGGAATTAGGAATTCCTGGCTGGGCTGGAATTCCCAGAGCAGCTGTGGCTGCCCCTGGATCCCTGGCAGTGCCCAAGGCCAGGTTGGACATTGGGCTTGGAGCACCTGGGACAGTGGGAGGTGTCCCTGCCATGGAATGGGGTGGGATGGGATGTCCCTTAAGGTCCTTTCCAGGCCATCCCTTCCATGATTCCCTGTGTCTGAGGGATGGTGAGGGACCCAGCCTGGAGCAGTTCCAGCCCTGCAGTGCCTGCGGGGAGAATGGGCTGGGGGCTCTGAGCCCCTGGGTGTGCAGGGCTGGAAGGACACACGGACAGAGGGACAGACACCAGCTTCCCCCTGCCCCTGGCTGGAATCTCCTGGGACACAGAGCCTGGGGGAGGTGGCTGAGACCTGCACAGTGCAGGGTCTGATCCTGATCCTCCTGCACAGTGCAGGGTCTGATCCTGATCCTGATCCTCCTGCACAGTGCAGGGTCTGATCCTGATCCTGATCCTCCTGCACAGAGCAGGGTCTGATCCTGATCCTGATCCTCCTGCACAGTGCAGGGTCTGATCCTGATCCTGATCCTCCTGCACAGAGCAGGGTCTGATCCTGATCCTGATCCTGATCCTGATCCTCCTGCGCAGTGCAGGGTCTGATCCTGATCCTCCTGCACAGTGCAGGGTCTGATCCTGATCCTGATCCTCCTGCACAGTGCAGGGTCTGATCCTGATCCTGATCCTGATCCTCCTGCACAGAGCAGGGTCTGATCCTGATCCTGATCCTGATCCTCCTGCACAGAGCAGGGTCTGATCCTGATCCTGATCCTGATCCTCCTGCACAGAGCAGGGTCTGATCCTGATCCTGATCCTCCTGCACAGTGCAGGGTCTGATCCTGATCCTGATCCTGATCCTCCTGCACAGAGCAGGGTCTGATCCTGATCCTGATCCTGATCCTGATCCTCCTGCACAGAGCAGGGTCTGATCCTGATCCTGATCCTGATCCTGATCCTCCTGCACAGAGCAGGGTCTGATCCTGATCCTGATCCTGATCCTCCTGCACAGAGCAGGGTCTGATCCTGATCCTGATCCTGATCCTGATCCTCCTGCACAGAGCAGGGTCTGATCCTGATCCTGATCCTGATCCTGATCCTCCTGCACAGAGCAGGGTCTGATCCTGATCCTGATCCTGATCCTCCTGCACAGAGCAGGGTCTGATCCTGATCCTGATCCTGATCCTCCTGCACAGAGCAGGGTCTGATCCTGATCCTGATCCTGATCCTCCTGCACAGAGCAGGGTCTGATCCTGATCCTGATCCTCCTGCACAGAGCAGGGTCTGATCCTGATCCTGATCCTGATCCTCCTGCACAGAGCAGGGTCTGATCCTGATCCTGATCCTGATCCTCCTGCACAGTGCAGGGTCTCACCCTGTTCCTCCTGCCTGCAGCCCCTCACCTTTGCAGCTCAGGGAGTGCCTCCTTTCCATTGGATTGCTTTCCCATGAGCTCTTTCCCCTTCCATAATTATTTTCCACAGCAAAACTGCTCTCAGTAATGGCCTCACCTTCCCAAATTTTGCCTTTCCCAAGCCTCTCAGTGCCACCACCACCTCAACGTCCTTAGTACTGCAAACAATTGGATTTCCAGGAGCAATTTCTCATTTTAATTGAAGACAATCTTTAAAAATATTTTTTTTTCTTATTTATTTGCTGACAGGGTGCACATTGAGTAAAGGTTTTTGCTGCAGATCCAATGTTTATTTTTTTATTCCTAGGAATTCTTGCTAAAAATTCAAACATGGTAGAAGGAATACTTCTTCGTTCTCCTAGAATCAGGGAATATTTTGGGTTGAACAGGACCTTTAAAGGCCATCTAGTGCAACCCCCTTGCCACGGGCAGGGATGGTTTTTATGAGATTCACAGTGAATTGTGTTAGTGAAATAAGTTTTCCTTATTTTCCATTCCTGTCATTCTGTTGTCTGCTGCAAATCTGATCAGCGCTGATTTTCTGTTTTCCTCCAAGGCCCTGATTCAATCTCTCAGCAGCCTGGAGCTGCCCATCAGCTCCTGCAGGGCCGGGATTGCTCGGCGGACTCCCAGCCGGAGCCCAATCACCGAGACAGTGTTAATTGTTTAAAGACCGAGCTATTGATTGGGTCTTTTTCTACCTTCTTAGTTAAGAAACTGCGTGGTATTGACGGAAATGCTGAGCAGATTATGTCAATGCCATTTCCCCTGTCAGCAGAAGCTGTGACCCCCCTTCCACCTGGGAGCTTGGTGCATTATTTGTGCTGAAGGAGCTCCCCAGCTCAAGGAAATGGCAGTTGTTCCTTTATTCAGGATTTATTCAGTCGTTCCTTTATTCAGGATCATTATTTAGCTCTATTTTTACCCTTCCCATTACTTAAGTCAATTTTTTCTCAGATCAGCAACAAAGTGTGTTTTCTAGACAATCCTTTCCCATCCTTTTAAAAATACTGATAGATGGTCACTTTTCTTCCCATCTTTCTGATTTCCCTGCCATTCCATTTCCCTAGTTGTTTCCTTTATTTCCGTAGGTGCAGTTGAGCACCTTCTCAGGAACCGAGGGGAAGAAAAGCAGTGTTAGCAGTTAATGCTGCACCTGGCATGAGAACACTTCTCTCCCTTCCAATACTGAGGAGAAATCCAGAGTAATCCTATTTTTGGTCTGGCTGATAATTGCACTCTTTCTGGCTGCATATTAATGAGTAGCGTTTTCAACATCCCTAATGAATTTTTATCAACAAGCACAAGGGGTTGTGTCTGCTGGCAGAGGTTTGTTAGGTATGTCAGAGCTCCTCAGAATTCCTGGATTTATCCATAATTTTATATTTGCCTTTCCTGCTTGTGCAGGGTGCAGAGCTGGTGTCTTGGCTGAGAGGTTCCTCGGGGCACAAAAGCTCTTTTTAAGGAGGTTTTTAATTTTTATTCCAGGCTTCATCCCTGGCAGTGCCCAAGGCCAGGTTGGACACTGGGGCTGGAGCAGCCTGGGACAGTGGGAGGTGTCCCTGCCATGGCAGGGGTGGGATGGGATGGGATAATGGGATGGGATGGGATAATGGGATGGGATGGGATAATGGGATGGGATGGGACGGGATGAGATGAGATGAGATGGGATTTAAGGTCCCTTTTAACCCAAGTGATTCTCTGTGGTTTTAATGCTCGGCCACCCGTGGCAGGATGGGGAGAGGAGGTTCAGGAGTCTCCCATTCCCACCCGTGTCCTTACCCAAGCCCACCCTCAGCCCCCTCCCTGCTCCACTCCCCGTTCTGCCAGCAGAGCAGAGGCAGCCCGGGCTCCATTTGTTCGGATTCCTGCTGGGAATGCACAAACGGGAGAGGGGCCGGAGCTCCCAACCCGGGGATTAGCGGTGCCTGAGGAGGGAATTGTGACTCCTCTGAATGGTGATTCCACACCCCGAGCGTTCAGAGCGCTCTCATCCATGCCCTGTGCCCCGGGCTGCTGCAGGAATTACAGAGCAGGGCATCAATATTCCCTTTATTCCACTCCAGCACTCCTCAGTGGCATTTGATGAGCAGATGAACATCACAAACCAATTAAGAACAAGAGATCTCATCTGGCTTTTTGCTGACTGAGAAGGAGAATTAAAGTCATTTTAGATCCAGGCTTGAAGTTCCAACTTTCCAGAGCAGGTGGTTTTTGGAAATACTTTATTTTTCTTTCTAGGTGCACATACAATAGTGCCAGGCTGGGAGCTGCCTGGAGAGACATGGGACATGGAATTGGGGTGTGGGGAGAGCCCAGCCCTGGCCTGCTCCCCCTGTGCCCTCCAGCCTGAGCCCAGCCAGCACACTCTCATGGAAGGGGAAAGAGCTCCTGGAAAGAGAATCCGCTGGAAAGGAGGCACTCCCTGGTCTGCAAAGCTGAGGGGCTGCAGGCAGGAGGATCAGGGTGAGTGAGACCCTGCTCTCTGCAGGAGGATCAGAGTGGGTGGGATAAAACAGGTTATTTCACCTTTCTCTGAAGGTTTTTCCCAGCACTTCCCTTTCCAGTGGTTGTTTGCTGTACCTGAGCCAAGACTTCCCGAAAAGATGAGGAGAGGCTGCAGCAAAGCCAAATAATGACATTCATGGTGTGGCTCAGCCACAGGTGAGAAATAACTTTGCAATTCCATGAATTCTAAGTTCTTCTCAACCAGACAACAATCTTAATATATCACATGTTTTTTCGACTGGTTAAATGTTTTCCAAGCATGACATTTTTAGTGCATGCCTGAAACTACAGCTGAAAGTTTAGAATGCAATTCCAAACCCGAGAGGATGGAAAGAAGGGATGGACTCTGGTCTTGGAGATTGTTTCTGAGTTAAAGGATGCTGTGGTGTGAGGTTAAATAGCTGTGAGGTTTGTGATCACCTGTGCTCCTGATTGCCCAGACCTTCTGGCACAGGATCATAGACTGGGACCAAAAAATATGTTTTAAAAATTAACCAGAAATTAAGTAAATGGGCCAGCCCTGTATTCTTTTTGAAGCTGCATCTAAAGGAAAACGAATGAAATGTTTATAATTGAGGATGTGCTGGAGCCTCTTCCCTGGTAATTTTTGAATGTTGTCGTGTACAGGAGAAATTCGTGTTAGTGCTGATGATAATAGACCTGCAGAGCAGTAAATGGATTTCTGTGCTATTTTCCACCTGAAAGGATGACCCTTAGAATTCAACACTCTGAACACGGAGATTGTTATTGGAAAAGAGGGATAAGGAGGTGCTTCTGTTGCACAGCAGAAAATAGATGATTTAGGGAAAGCTTTCCAGGGCAGAGCTTCAGCCTGGCTGCCTGAGGTGCTGGGGGGAGGATTTGGCCACCTGGGAGGTCCCTTTGACCAGGTTGTGTTGAGTGGAGGAGGGATGGGAGCCCTGCCCTGAGCTCCAGGGTGAGCTCTGGGGTTCAGGGCAGGGAAGCTGGGATGGGAACAGCACAAATGGCAGAGGCACAGAGGTGTGGAACGGGTGGAACTTGAGTGGGTTTGTGTCTCCTCACCTGTTCTGGCATCTCAGTGTTTTGTGTGGACCAAACCCTCAGGGCTCCTTGGGTGCCAGAGTGTGTCCAGAAAAAGGAACAGAGCTGGGAAGGGGCTGGAGAATTCCTGAGGGAGCTGGGAAGGGGCTGAGCCTGGAGAAAAGGAGGCTCAGGAGGGACCTTGTGGCTCTGCACAACTCCCTGACAGGAGGGGACAGCCGGAGGGGATTTGGGATTTGGGATTTGGGATCTGCTGCAGGGAACAGGGACAGGAGCAGAGGGAACGGCCTCAGGCTGGGCCAGGGCAGGCTCAGGGTGGCCACAGCAGGAATTTCCCCATGGAAAGGGTGCTCAGGGATTGGAAGTGCCCAGGGAGGTTTGGAGTGCCCATCCCTGGAGGGATTTACAGCCCTGTGGAGCTGGCACTCAGGGAAATGGGGCAGTGGTGGCCTGGGCAGTGCTGGGGAACAGCTGAATTTTTGAGGGCTTTTTCAGCCTGACGTGTTCTGTGATTCCCTGATTCTCTAAAGCTCTACTGACACTCCGGAGCTGCTGCTGCTGCAGCCTCACAACTCTGTGGTGACAGTCTGTGTCCTTAACAGGCCAAAGCCCTTCCTGGCACCCAGAGGTGACACCCAGATGTGGCTGCTGTGGCTGCAGAAGGTGCCAAGGGCACACATTCCACGTCCTTGCAGCGACTCCGTCCCCAGATCTGAGGAGCAGCTCCTTCCTCTGCAGAGATCAGAAAAAGCCCAGCAGCTCTGGAGCTGTTCCTCAGGGAATGCTGCAGGAGCTGAGTGCTCCAGCAGCACCCACCCCTCAGGAGATGTGGTCCAACACCACTTTAAATAAAGAAATCTCTTTGCCTGCTCTTTCCCATCATCCGCCTGCTCAGAGCTCCCTCATTAAGGAGCTGCAGGGAAAGTGAGGAGAGGATGTTTTATTCCACAAGTTCCTCGCTGCAGCAGCTCATCATATACATTAAATAAATATTAAATGGCAGTAATTACTTAGCTCTGACTCAGTATATCAAACATAAAACACTCATCTACACAGAAGCACCTCAGTGTTCTTTCTCTGCCTAATTGATTCATTTACTAAATCCATTAAGAAGAACTCGAAAGGACACTTGGACTGCAGCAGGAAGGAGAATGCCACAGGGAGGGGGAAGGTGGGAGATTTCACCTCCAATGAAAATTTAAAGCTCAATCCAGGCAGCCAAACCTGACAGTTATTCATGTCAAAACTCACATAATAAAATAATGGAATTGGGCAATAGGAACTCCCAAGGTTTGCCCTTCTGCTCTCACAGGCTAAAAATCAAAATACCCTGGCAGACCTGCTTGATTTGGAGGCTAAAAATGCAGATATGGGAATGTTCTGTAGTGTCAGCTGTCACCACCCTTGGGGGTTTTTCTCTCTGTGCTGATGTTTTCCTCAGAGGTCCCAGGGAGGAGCAGGATCAGCAGGAAACCTCTGCAGCAGGGGTTGGATTTTCAGCCCAGAGTTTCTCCTGTGCTTTCCTTTGCCAGTTTGGCCACAAGCAAAGGGAGGGCTGGCAGTGAGCTGGGCAGGTTCTGCTCCTGCCTTGTGCTCCTGGGGCATGGAGCAAGGCCAGGACCAGGCTGGGACTGAGACTGAGCCTGAGCCTGGGGCCAGGACCAGGCTGGGACTGAGACTAAGACTGAGACTGAGACTGAGCCTGGGGCCAGGACCAGGCTGGGACTGAGACTGAGCCTGGGGCCAGGACCAGGCTGGGACTGAGGTTGAGCCTGAGGCCAGGATCAGTGCCAGGCACCACACAGAGCTTAGCATGTGGGCATAAAGCTGAGCTTTGTCTCCTAAGTCACCAAGCCAGGCTGTTCCAGCATGTGGAGGCCCTGGAGCTGGTCCAGGACACAGCAGTCTCCATGTTCTGGAAGGAAAGACCCCAAATTGTCAGAGGAACATTTAGGACATGGAGACAAAAGGCTTCTCCCCAGAGTCCTTTGGGGGTTCATGTTAATGAACCCCAGTTCTGTGTCCCTCATTGGCCCGTGGGCACAGACCCCCCCCCTTGTCTCCCCTAGATGACCTTTCCCTGGAACGTTCTCCCTTTCCCTGGTCCCCATTGGCCCCAGTTTGCTGCAGTGTCCCACCTCTGTTACCCCACTGGTTTCCCCTGACCCCCTGCCCCACCTATGCACCGCTTTCCCCTGTTCCCATTGGACCCTGATCCCAAGCTCCACCCCTTTCCCCGTATTGAAACCCAGACACTTCTATGTCCTAGGTCTTGTGTTCCTGGCCCTCTTTGGTGTGTGGTTGTCAATAAACCCCATCAGAGCCTCTGCATTTAACCTGAGGCTGTGGAGAAGCTTCCAGAATGGAATGGTAGAACTGGGATCGTGGGTGTGCGGTTTGAATAGAAGTGTGTAATGTCACAGAGCTCCATACAGAGACCTCTCCCTGTTTCCATCGTGGAGCTGTGTGTGGATCTGTGTGAACGTGCCTGCCTGATCACCCTTCCATCCAAGGCACTTTTGGGAAGGTAACAGGACCTTACCATTGCCAGCACACCTCTACACCAGGGGGCTTAGCTGCTCCTGGAGCTTCCCATTGTTATAAATCCAGATTATGGTATTGGCTTTTTGCAAATGTTAGGGTGGATGCTCTGTGTGTGCTGTTGAAGTGGCGTTTAAGGTACAGATTTCTTTCGGACTAAGACAAGCTGCTAAAGTGTGTCTGTAGGAAGTGAACTGCCTGCTTGGTTGGGTAACTCCCAGTGAATTCACCTGCTCCTGATCCACAGCTACCAGCACTCACTGTCTGCAGCAGCTGAAGACCACAGCCCAAATTAAGCCTGGTAAGAAAAAGAAATTCAAACCACAGCCAGGAAACACACATGCTGTAAAAAGGCGGATTCGAGGAGTGGCCATGTCAAAGAGTTCCTGGAATATGGAAAAGAGTTTGTAGAAAAGTCTGAGAATGCAGGCAGGTCTATGAGTATACAAGGGGCTGATGAGTGTAAGGGGTGTCTCCAAAGCAGCAGGGCTGCTCTCGGCTGTTCTAAACTTTTGTTTTATTGTTTGTCTCTTACTGTCTTTTATTCAACTTTTAAATCTTACCTGGAAAGTGAACCTGTTTTTTCACACCATGATGAGTAGGGTGTAAACTGTGAATAAAGGCACGAAAGCTGCTCATGGAGCAAAGAAAGATCCTGTGGGTCTAGGTCACCCTGGGGGCTCCTGTAAGGGGGTAAATCCTGGGGGACAGATTGTCCATCCCAGCTCTGAGACCCCTCCCCTGCTGCTCCACCTGCCCGAGTCCAACTGGGCAGAACAATCAGGGAATTCAGAAAAAACAAACAAGAGTATTAGGGAATTTCAATCCTTGTAAAACCCACTGTAGAGCAATAATGATACATATCAGGATAAACAGACTGAACCACCATCCCCTACCCCAGAAAATCATCCTGACGAATCCCAGAGCTTTGCAGGCAGTCCCTTGTTTCCCTTTGTGTGCCTGCTGTCACTTCTCCTTCTGGCAGAGCCTCCCTCCGTCCCCTGGGAGCAGGGGAAGGGCCACCAGTGACTTTGGGAGGTGCCAGGGGGCACAGGAATATCAGGAATATTGGGTATCTCTGGGGCAGTGAGTGCTTGGAGGGATTCCAGGCTCTCTCTGGGACTGAGACAAACCCTGCAGCAGGAGAGGGGCAACTCTGACCTCTTGGGCCCCCAGAGGGGGAGAATTTGCTTTTAAAGCCTCCTGGTGGTTGTTTCAGTGGTGGTGGTGGGTGAACACGAGTCCCCTCCAAACATTTTCCTTCAAGGCCAGGTTGGATCAGGCTTGGAGCCACCATGAGTGGGAGGTGTCCCTGCCCATGGCAGGGGTGGCACGAGATGAGCTCTAAGGTCCTTCCAGCCCAAACCACTCTGGGATGGATGATTTTATGTGTTAGTTGTTGGGTTCAAGTGGCATCAGCTCCATTTACACTCAGGCCAAAGGGTTGTGGTTAAAACCTGCAGGAACAAGTGATGACAGAGGATGTTTATTTTTGCAGTGGTGAGTGCAGAGACAATCATTTGATTCACTAAAAAAACCAGGAAGCAAGATTTCAGTGAAGATTTATTTTTTAAAAGCAGGTTTTTGTCCATAGGGAAGGCAGTACTGCCTCCAGTGCCTCCTGACACTACCACAGGAGAAATGCTGGAGAAATCCCCCCAGTCCCTGTGTGACCTGGAGTTACTGCACGGATCTCCCCTTTCCCCCTTTCCCCCTTTCCCCCTTTTCCCCTTTCTCCCTTTCCCCCTTTCCCTTCCCAGGTTTGTGAGCTGAGCCAGGCCTGTGCTCAGCACTGGATTTTCAAAGATTTGTGGAGTGGTGCTGGGTGTGGATGCCTTGCTGAGCTGGGGTGATGGATGGAGCTGCCCTCACCCCTGAGCACCAGAGCAGGGAGCCAGCACAGGCTCTGCTGCTCTCAGCCCTCCAGGGCTGACTGGAACAGCCTCATCTTCAATGCAGTAGACTTCAGACCTGCTTTTGATTATTCTTTATTGCATTAATGAAGTTTTAAAGTCTTGCTTGTAAGGTTTTATTCCAAATTATACTGAGAACTCTGCAGTTCTATTTCCCTATTTCAGTTTTTACAACTGCTTTTGCTTCCTGAGATAGAAATATTTAAGGAATCGTGTTCTGTCCATGAGGAACATCAGGTTTTTGGAATTCTTTGGTTTACAGTGTTGAATTAAATGCTACATCTGGCACCAGTCCTGGGAGCACTCTCTGGACTTACTCCAGCAGCTCCAGGTCCTGCTGATGTGGGGTTGCCCTGAGGCAGCTCTGAGGCAGGTGGGGTCTCACCTGAGCAAGGCAGAGGGGCAGAACCCCCCTTGAACAGATCCCAGGCTTTAATTAACCCAGCCCCTCACAAACTAAACCACACAGAGACGCGTTAAGGACAGAGAGGAGGAGCAGTGGGGTGAGCTCTCCAGAAGGTTCTGTAATTGCCGAGCAGAGCCTGGAATGTGCAGGTGGAGGATGCAGGGGGTCAGAGAGAGCAGAGAGCAAACCCCTCTCATCGCTGACCCCGAGTGCCACAGAGATAATTACTGCCACCGATTAGGGCTGCTGGCAATCCCAGCAGTAACTAAAAGATAGTGAGGCATCAGCTGGCCCTGTTAAAGTCCATCTGGCACTTTGTGGCTCTGTTCAGCTCCTGGTTTGCCCCGTGCTGGGTGAGGATGTGCTGGGAGCTGCGAGGGGAAGGGGCCGGGGCTTGCAGCGCTCCCAGTCCCGGATCCTTGGGGATCGGGGCTGCTCTCCCTGGGATGAGCTGCTGGAAGGGGTGAGGGCTCAGGACAGGGAGGGAGGGAGCTGCCCTGCTGTCCCCTATGCCAGCTCGGGTCCCTCGCTTGGGGACATCTGAGATCTGGGCTGATGCTGCTCCCACCCTCTGGTTTAATTCCTCTAAAATTCAAAAGAAACTGTGAGGAGCCATAATGGCACTGGGTGTGGAACTCACAGATATTTATTTCTTCTTCATGCTTCAGAGCTGGACCTTGGGACAGGCTCTTACTCCACACTGCTTTAATCCCCTCTCAGAGAACACTCCAGGGTCTGGAGGGGTATCCTTGCACTCCCAGTGGGAATTGGGGACATCACAAATTCCACAAACCAGAAGAGTCTGCGACTCTGCAGGCAGAACATTTCTGGGAAACACCAGCATTTGTAGACAAATTTCCTCATTTCGAATAATTCTCTTCTCCTTTCCCTTGAATGCAGCGTTCCAGGCTCCAGAGTGGTTCAGTTGAAAACCTGTTTTTAAAAATGTTTTAAAAAGTCCCAGCCTCAAACCTTGGCTTGAAGAACAGGAAGAAGAGGCAGAGCAGCTCCTGGTGCTGATTGTTTTTGTTCTTTGATGAGACACATTTCCTTCCCTCCCCTCCAGCTCCTGTCTTCAGCTTGTCTGAGCACACAGCGTGGTTTTACAATGCACCTCTGAGTATGAAAGGCTTGTCAGTAATTAAATTAAATTAAAATAACATGAAATGCTCACATGGCCCTGTCACCAGGATCACCTCTATGAGCACTGACAGGCCAAAGCACCAGTCAGGTTTTTGAAAGGCTGTTTAAATGCTTGCATGGGGTTTTTCCATAGGTTTTCCATGGATTTTCCATCTCAGCAGGAGGAAGGTGCTCCTGTTTGAGAGCATGAAGTTGCCTCTTCCTGTCCTTCACCCCTCACAGGACTGTCCTTTCCCCTCACTCACACCTATGGGACACTGCCAGAGGGTAGGGCTGGATGGGATATTGGGAACTGGGAATTCCTGGCTGGGCTGGAATTGCCAGAGCAGCTGTGGCTGCCCCTGGATCCCTGGCAATGCCCAAGGCCAGGTTGGACATTGGGCTTGGAGCACCTGGGACAGTGGGAGGTGTCCCTGCCATGGCAGGGACATGGGATCTGAGGTCTCTCCCAGAGAGAGAGGGGGGGATCTGAGGTCTCTCCCAACCCAAACCAGTCTGGATTCCTGGGATCTGAGGGGACAGCAGGTGTTTTTTGCTTTGCCTGGCTCTGCAATCAGAATCTTCTGCAGGTAAAAAGTATGCCTGGAGGTGGTACCCAGGGAACCCCTTTTTCTCCAAGCCAAATTCCAGGCTGTTGGAAGGGTAAAGTTCACAGAGGGGCTTTTCTCTTGGGACATCCATCCATGGGGCACACAGGGATTTCCTCCCAATAGCAGCAAAACTTGGGGATGGGGTGAAGTGACAGCTCCATTTGTGAGTGGAAAAGGGAAATAACCATGGAAGTGCCATGACCATGGAAATGCCAAAACCATGAATGTGCCAAAACCATGAATGTGCCAAAACCATGGATGTGCTATTACCATGGAAGTGCCAAAGCCATGGAACTGTCACAACCATGGAAATGCCACAACCATGGAAGCGCCACAGCCATGGAAATGCCATGGCCATGGAAGTACCATAACCATGGAAGTGCCACAACCATGAAATTCCCATAACCGTGTGTGGGTCCATCAAAGGTTCTCCTCCGAGGTCACATTCCAAGATTGAAGCACCAGCCAGACACACAGAGCTCAGTCCTGGTTTTCCAGTGACTTATTCCTGACCTTGCAGCACCACTTAGCTCACCCAGCTCCCTTTCCCCACAGAGATAATTCCATAGCAGAGGGCTTTGCAGATTAAATGGCTCATTGACTCCAAAATCACTGCTCTTCCTGGAAATAATTTGCCTACTGCTTCTTGCAGATGCCAGCTGGGACACCCCCTGCTCCCTTGGATGGTGCAAACTCCAAGCTGTTCCTCCATCTGCCTGCTCAGGGTAGGGCTGGGCAAGCCCTGCCAGCTCACACAGGACAGGGAATGGCTTTGAGCTGGAGGAGGGTGCATTCTGTTGGGATTTTGGGAAGGAATTCCTGGCTGGGAGGGTGGCA
Source organism: Cinclus cinclus (assembly GCF_963662255.1). Taxonomy (NCBI): domain Eukaryota; kingdom Metazoa; phylum Chordata; class Aves; order Passeriformes; family Cinclidae; genus Cinclus; species Cinclus cinclus. The sequence continues at coordinate 62,188,673 of NC_085051.1, forward strand.
GGTCCTGGTGCAGGGTGCTGTGGCTTCCCCATCCCTTGGCCAGTGCCAAGTGCAGTACCAGGGGAAGTTTAGGTGGGATATTGGGAAATTCCTTCCTGGAAAGGATTGTCCAGCCCTGGCACGGCTGCCCAGGGCAGGGCTGGAGTCCCCATCCCTGGAGGGATTTAAATCCACATGACCGTGGCATTTGGGGACATGGGCTGTGATGGCCTTGCAGTGCTGGCTGGTATTTGGATTTGACATTAGAGTCTCTTCCATGCCAAAGATTGAAGGATTCTGCACCCAAAGCTCTGATTTCGGGGTACCTGCTGTGTCTGGGGCCGTCCCATTCCTTCTGCTCATTCCTTTCCATTAATGCCCTTTAACGAGGCCATTTCTGTAAAACAGCCAGAGATGTAAACCAGCAGAGAAAGCCCAAAGAAACAACAACAACAACAGGAAGGAAATAAAGCCATGATAATTCCTGAGCGACAAACTCTGGAATTCTAAATCGCTGCTCTCCTCCGTCCTGTGTGTGGAGATTGTAAAGCAAACCAGCACTTGACTCAGCTCCAGGTCCTGAAGTGTTTACACAGTTTTTAACCTTTCCTTCTGCAAGGAAATAATATAAGAGCTGCAGATATTGTAGAAGTTTGTAAAACTGAAGAACACCAGTGACCTGTGTAATGCACAGAGGCTTTTCAAAAGCTTTAAGTCCAACATAAAACCCTCCAGTGTATTGAGTAAGACATTGTGAAAGCAGAAGTTAAATGGATTAAGAGCACTGAAAAGGAATAGCTGCATGTTGGAAATCACTGCTGTGTGGAAGTGTTTGCACTGAGACTCTGCAGGGCCTCTCCAGTGCTGGAATCAATCCTTTGGAAGGATTTTACTGTTGATTAAAATGTAAAGAAAACCCACCAAAACAGTGGAGCAGCTGACATGGAGCTAATGCTGAGCAGGAATCTGCCAGGTGGGGGAAGAGCCACCTTACCTGACCCCTCATGGCAGGAAGGACAAGGAGGGGCTGGACTGGACATAGAATTCCAGAAGGGAATGGAGTTGAGGGAGAGGCGGGGGGGGGGGGAGGGGGTGGGGCTGGAGCATTCCTGAGGGAGATGGGGAGAGGCTCAGCCTGGAGCAAAGGAGGCTCAGGGGGGACCTTGTGGCACAACTCCCTGACAGGAGGGGACACTCAGGTCAGGGGATCCTGGCAGTCAAGTCACTCGCTGGAACAATTAACACTAATTGAGATCCCTACTCACAGTCACATGCTCAGATACATCAGGAGCCCCTGGAGCTCTGGGATGAGCCATCCATCCCTTCCAGGAGCTCTGGGATGAGCCATCCATCCCCTCCAGGAGCTCTGGGATGAACCATCCATCCCTTCCAGGAGCTCTGGGATGAGCCATCCATCCCTTCCAGGAGCTCTGGGATGAGCCATCCATCCCCTCCAGGAGCTCTGGGATGAGCCATCCATCCCCTCCAGGAGCTCTGGGATGAGCCATCCATCCCCTCCAGGATCTCTGGGATGAGCCATCCATCCCCTCCAGGAGCTCTGGGATGAGCCATCCATCCCCTCCAGGAGCTCTGGGATGAACCATCCATCCCTTCCAGGAGCTCTGGGATGAGCCATCCATCCCTTCCAGGAGCTCTGGGATGAGCCATCCATCCCCTCCAGGAGCTCTGGGATGAGCCATCCATCCCCTCCAGGATCTCTGGGATGAACCATCCATCCCCTGCAGGATCTCTGGAATGAACCATCCATCCCCTCCAGAATCTCTGGGATGAACCATCCATCCCCTCCAGGATCTCCAGCAGCTCTGCTCAGGTCAGGCACTCTGGGCTCTCTCAGCACAGCCTCATCCCTGGCACAGAACTGTGGGTCTGTGCTTGGTTTTCTCTCCCAGTTCAGCCCCAGATAAGCAGAGGTGCTTCTCCCTGTGCCACATGGTGTGGCTGTGATGGGATCAGTGACACATCTGGTGTGGCTGCTGCTCCTGATGGCATTGCCCAGCTCCTTTCCTCACCTGCTCCTCTCATTTTGTTCCTTGTTTTTAAAATCCTGGAGATCCAACAGGCCATGGCCTCACTGCTCCTTTTGGATCCATTCTGGATGAGCTTTACACCTGCAGAGATCCAGCTTGACCTTGGGCACTGCCCAGGATCCAGGGGCAGCCACAGCTGCTCTGGGAATTCCAGCCCAGTCAGGAATTCACAGTCCCCAGTATCCCATCCATGCCTGTCCTCTGGCAATGGGAAGCCATTCCCTGTTAAGTGGATTGAAGGAAATCTCTGTTTCCCCCTTCACAGGGTGCCAGGAGATTGTGGGATCTGGGATCCTGGACTCATGAATTACCCCCAGGGATCATTGAGTGGGATCAGCTCTGCTGGGGAGAGCGGGTGCAGATCACAGTGAGGCTGTGGGGTTTATCTCTCTGTGGGCCATGCACTGGGGCTTGGACTGGGTGTTCCTTGTAGGTCCCTTCCAGGGCAGGATATCCCGGGATTCTGTGTGCTCCTGAGTCCTGGCCCTGCACAGGACAACCCTGAGGATCCCACCCTGTACCTGAAAGTCTTGTCCAAATAAGCTAAACCCAGGTGAGGCATTTCTAGGTTCTGAAATTCTCCTCTAAAAATTTTCAGAACTTGAAACATTATTTCTCATCATTTCAAGGTTTCATTTCATATGCTTTTTGTTATTCATGCATTATTTTACGAGGCAGCAGTCAAACCAATGGCTTGTCATAATACGACATTATTGCTGAAACATTCTCTTATTTTAGTGTCATTTATAAAAATCAGCAGCTATGACTGATCAGCACTGATTAAAACACATAATCTGCTTTTCTGGATCCAGCTGTCTCTGCCGTATGGAGCAGGGATGGAAGGGATGGGGATGGTTTAGTTGCTCTGCGGTGGCCACGCTTAGGAAGGCACAGGCAGGCAAGGAGCATTTGGAGTAAATCCTGTGTGCCCTGGGCCATCACCCAGAAATTAAATGCAGTGCCAGTCTCAGACGCATTCATCGCAAATTTGTGCTGACTGCTGGTGGCCACGGCCAGTGCCCATGGCCAGGAAATCCCAGAGGAGCTCCAGCCCCTTCTGTGGAACCACACTGCCTTTGCTTGTCAAGGCTGGTTTGTGATCCTGAGATGCTCGGGGGGGGGGGGGGAGATCCTAAAATCCTGTCTGGTTGTGGGGTTTGGTGTCCTGGGGACACCCCGTGTGGTGTGCTGTGCTGTGCTGTGCCGTGCCGTGCTGTGGTGTGCTGTGCCGTGCCGTGCCGTGCTGTGCTGTGCCATGCTGTGCCGTGCTGTGCTGTGCTGTGCTGTGCCATGCTGTGCCGTGCTGTGCTGTGCTGTCTGTCACAGCCTGAGATCAGCAGAGTGAGGGGGGCACGTCCTGGCAGGGAGGGCAGGCCCTGGCACAGGTACCCAGAGCAGCTGTGGATCCCTGGATCCTGGCAGTGCCCAAGGCCATGCTGGACATTGGGGTTGGAGCAGCCTGGGACAGTGGGAGGTGTCCCTGCCATGGCAGCAGTGGGATGGGAAGATTTTTAAGGTCCCTTCCAACCCAAACCAGTCTGGAACTCTGACTCCATCTCTGGTTCTGAGGTGAGTGGCAAGGTTTAGGGACAGGACACACATTCCCTGAGGAATATGGACACACATTCCCTGAGGGACATGGACACACATTCCCTGAGGAATATGGACACACATTCCCTGAGGGACATGGACACACATTCCCTGAGGAACATGGACACACATTCCCTGAGGGACAGGACACACATTCCCTGAAGGACATGGACACAGAGTCCCTGAGGGACATGGACACACATTCCCTGAAGGACATGGACACAGAGTCCCTGAGGGACATGGACACACATTCCCTGAGGGACATGGACACACATTCCCTGAGGAACATGGACACACATTCCCTGAGGGACAGGACACACATTCCCTGAAGGACATGGACACAGAGTCCCTGAGGGACATGGACACACATTCCCTGAAGGACATGGACACAGAGTCCCTGAGGGACATGGACACACATTCCCTGAGGGACATGGACACACATTCCCTGAGGAACATGGACACACATTCCCTGAGGGACAGGACACAGAGTCCCTGAGGGACATGGACACACGTCCCTGTCTCCCTGAGGCTGCACCTTGCTGGGTTCCTGAGCTGTTCAAAGCACTTTAATTAAAGCTGGGTCCTTGATCCTGAGCTCCCCCTAAGGATGCCCCTCTTGGCTGCGACCTGCTTTGATTTGTGCAAATCCCTCACCCTCCTTTGATCCTTCCCTCCTTGCTGCTGCCCATCCCTGCTCCCAGCCCTCTCAGGCTGCATTTTTCAGCCCACTTTTGCTGTTTCATTGCTTTTGGGATGCAGGTGGAGTGGAGCAGGGGCAGGGCACAGCACCAGTTCCACTTCTTGTGCCCTCCTCGGGAGGGGCCTCCTGGGGCTCATCCTGTTCCACCTTGGCTTAGGAAAACAAGGCATTTATTTGCTTTAAAAAGCAAAAGTAGGCACTGCTTGTCTCGTAAGGCCCTAAGAAAGCTGCATGTCCTGATTTAAAAATGCCCTCGTGTCACAGCTGATCCCCCCTTGGAGTTTCTCACTTTAGAATACTGCTGTTATTTATGAAATCCCTGATAAAGCTGCACTTAATGCTCCCCTAATAGAATGTGCATCTTTAATTCTGCTGAATGTGTAGTTTGTCACTGATGCAAAGTGTTCTCATTAATTAAATAAGACTGAGAGACTCATAAAGCAATTGCTCCAAAATGAAATGTTATTTACATCTAAGGATATTAACAATTAAGGAAATCTAATTTTTCCCTGATATAATCTGTCTTGGAATTCCACTGATATTTTAGTCTCCTGATTTAATAGTTGAAAATGAATTTTCGATATTAAACACATTTACCAAGGAGTCAGGGATATTTCTCAATAAACACATCTGCGTATGAATCAGGCATATTCTTCAAAATAAATAAGGCTGGTGTGCAAAGGGCTCATTTTCCAAATAAATAAGCTCTGATTCTTAAGGGGAATCAGAACAATGGAATTAAGCCGTGTGTGTGAATTTCAGTCTATTTTTAAAAGTCAGTATTTTAATGGTCATAAGCATAGCCTAACTTAGGACGTGCTGGTGTTCGGACGGATTTTGTTGAGGAAGAGGTGTCCCTGCCGCTCCTTCTCTCTCTCGCGTTAATCAGCCAGCGCCAGCCACATCCCGTCCCTTATCAAGCGTTTATCAAGGGCTCATCACGGCTGGATTAATTCAGCTCCAGCAGGCAGACCCTGAGCCGCTTTGTTCCTGTTGATTCCCCTTTTTCATGTAAATGGGGATGAAGGATGCGCGCCGCTCTTGTCTCTCCTTCGCCAAGGTCTCTGTCCCTGTGATCGCTCTTTGTGTAATTAAAGTTTTCATCGAGCAGGGCTGGGAACAGGTCGGGATTTCCGAGCCCCCGGGAACTGTCATTTATTGAAGTATTAACCCAAGATGCGGGCTCTGCCGGAGGAGCTTTCCTCGCTCCTTTGGCGTCGTGTTTGCTATGGAATCGTTCCCAACACCTCTTCCCGCTGCATCCGCACCCAATTAGCACGTCCAGCTCCGGCTTCATTAGCAGCCTGCTTCCCGGGGCCCGGCTCGTCAGAGCCCGTGTTCTCACAGAGCTTTTAGCACAGAGGTGCAGCCCCAGCCCGGCCCTCCAGAGCGACTTTAATTCAATTGTCGCTATGACCCAGCCCTGCTTGGGTCCCACCCTGCCCTTGAGCTGTCACCGCTGCCCAGCGGGGACCTGCCCTGGCCCTGGGGCTCTTGCTGCTCTTCCTGCTCGGGAGCAGCTCTGGTCCTGGTGGGGAATTGCCGTGTGCGCTGCTCCATCGTCCCCCCCAGCGCTGAGCCCTCTCTGCACCTGCTGCGGAGCTGGCCCAGCTCCGCCTGCGAGAGCCACGCAGATGGAACAGAAGGGAAACAATGGAAATGGTGAGGTTGGAGGGGTGCCACAATGCTCGTCTGATGGCTGTGCCCCACCACCTCCATGGATAAGGTAGGGGTGCACTTCTGCCTCCGAGACTTTTTCCCAAAAATATTCATTCCTTCCCTGCTGGACCTTGTTGTGAGACGCTCAGTCCTCCTCTCCATGGGAGTGAGCTCTGAAGTTGGAGAGTTCTTGGTTCTCACTTTCCTGATTTCTTTGTTGTAGAGAGTTTTAAACGGGGGAGGTGAAAATGTAGAGTTGTTCACAATGGTTGTGGCTTGATTCAAGGTTTTCGGAAATACTTGCAAGGTGTTTTATTTTCTGTACGTGGTGATGGCGTGTAACAGGAACTGTGGTGTGTGGTCTGGACAGCAGCAGGAATTTCCCCATGGAAAGGGTGCTCAGGCCTTGGAAGTGCCCAGGGAGGTTTGGAGTGCCCATCCCTGGAGGTGTCCCAGGAATTCCTGGAGCTGGCACTCAGAGCTCTGGGCTGGGGACAAGTAGGGCACAGCTGGGACTCCATGGGCTGGGAGGGCTTTTCCAAACTCAGGGATCCTGGGATTCTGTGCTCCTGTATGAAACAGTTGAGCTTTAAACCACTTGAAGTATATCAACCTCTTTAAAAAAAAAGACTTGTCTGGATCTGTGGGTTCTTTTTTGGGCCCCACAGAAGGAGGAAGCTGAGCCAGAGTCACAGGTTGGGGCTGTTCTCCTCTGGGGCAGCAGCAAGCTCTGCTGCCCACTGGCAGAGGTTTGTAGGGCTGGAGCAGCCAGGCCTCTGCACAGGGGAGGTGCTGAGCTGTCCCTGCACCCCAACATCTCCACCTGCTAAATCCTCCCCTCCCGTGGCATAAATCCATCCCGGGACTGTTCCTGTGCTGATGTGAGCTGGGGAAATCCATCCCGGGACTGTTCCTGTGCTGATGTGAGCTGGGGAAATCCATCCCGGGACTGTTCCTGTGCCCTTTGATGTGATGGGAGCTGAGGAAATCCATCCGGGGATCGTGACCGTGCTGTGCAGGAACGGCAGCGGAGCTCGTTAGAGCCATTGATTGCTGCCGGGCTAACGAGCCAAGCGCTAATCGATTCTCTGGGAGCTGCCACGGGAAGCAATCCCAGCTCCCGGCCATGGGCAGTGCTTGTGTCTGTGCCTCGCAGCTCCCCAGAAGCGCTCTGCTCACCCGGAGAGTTTCCAGCAGTGACCCGGCCAGGAAGGGCAGCAGGGAGCCCCTTTCACCCTGCAGCCCACCTGGGTGCCCACCTGGGTTCCCACCTGGGTTCCCACCCGGGTTCCCACCTGGCTCACTGCCTGCCCAGGGCCGCAGGAGATCCCTCTGGGGGTTTGGAGGGTACCGGGCTCTGTGTCCTGAGGGAACTGCCGGGCACCTGGGGTGGATGTAGCCAAGGTGCTGCAGTGCAGAAGGTTCCTGCTCTGGTGGAAGCACAGCTGGGTTTGGGCTGCAGCAGGGACTCCAGGGCAGGTAGGAAAAGGAGCAGGTTTCACCAGGGTAAAGTGTGAAAAGGATATTGTGAAAATACAGGATATCCACTTTAGGGGTCTGGATCTGTTCGTGTCCCTGCTGAGGTGGGCACAAGTGGAGAATTCAGATGTCCCCGGTGGCTTTCAGCACCTCTGAAGTTTGGGTGATGGTGCAGGGCAGAGAATCCCAGAATCGTTAGGGCTGGAAGAGAGCTCTGTGATCATCGTTCCAACCTTCCAGCAATCCCACCATTCCCACCAAACCATGGCATGGAGAGTGACCCAGGGAAGGACTGGAGCTGGGCCAGGGCAGGCTCAGGCTGGATTTTGGGAAAGGTTCTTCCCTCCCCCAGAGGCTGCTGGCACTGCCCAGGCTCTCCCCAGGGAATGGGCACGGCCCCGGGGCTGCCAGAGCTCCAGGACTGTTTGGGATGCCCAGGGTGGGATTGTTGGGGGGGATCTGAGCAGGGACAGGGGTGGGATGATCCCTGGGGGTCCCCTCCAGCTCAGGACATTCCGGGATTTTCACCTCATTCACTGTAGTTAGCCATGGACATGGGATGAGTGATCTCCACAGCTCTGAGTTTATTCCAGTTCTCCATGTGCCCACACTCCCACAGCACAGTTTGGGGGTTTTTTTTGGGTTTTCCATCACCCCACTCTGCTCCATCTTCTCCAGCCCCCCGAGATCCCTGGTACCCTGCCCTGAGCCCCAGCCTGTCCTGAGGACCTGCTCAGTCAAGCCCAGCTGGAACTGCAGCATCCCTCCTCTGCAATTTTCTCTTTATTAGCTGGGATCATTAAAACCCAAACAAATTGATAGCACATCTTCATTGATAAATACCTTTACATTTGTCTTAGCATCCAAAACACCGATTAAGCTTTATAGAGTTTTATACCTCAGAGCTTAATTTTGCCAAACATTGATAGCAGAAAATTGGAATATAATGTCATTACTTAGTGCAAACAGCCACGTTTTTCCACCCACAGTTAATTGCATTTTGTTGTTGTGTTTTTTTTTAACAGAAGTGGAAAAAAAAAGTCCAGCTTTGACTGAAATAGCCTTGTGTTGATGTCACCACCTTGTACTGATCTTTCCAGAAGCTATTCCTGCCTCTCACAAAGCATATTCCAGCAAACAAGTTCCAGACACAGTTATTGAACAATCACAACAGGGAGAGCCAGCATGGGAGCTTTGTAATTAGGGATGTTCCAAGAATTTCACCAGATCCTTGTGGAAGCTCCTGCCCAAAGTCATCCCCCACCCACGGCTGAAAGATAATACAAGATAATGTTAATTATTATTTAAAACAATATAGGATAATGTAAAATATTAAAAACAATATAGGATAATGCTAATTATTATTTAAAATAATGCAGGAAATGTTAATTATTTTTTAAAACAATACAGGATAATGTCAATTATTATTTAAAACAATACAGGAAAATGGAAATTATTATTTAATATACATAAAACTATAATTATTATTAAAAGCAATCCAAGATAATGTGAATTATTATTAAAAGCAGTCCCGGATGGTTCCATAGCGCCTTGCAGCTGGGGGTAGGGATCCAGCCGTGGCCCTGGCGAGGTGTGGCTGCTGGCAGGTCGCACTCCCTGCCCCTGGAAGCTCCATGCCAGCAGCCCTGCAGGTGCGTTTCCGTGCGCTGCTGCTCCGTGCGCTCACCTGGCGGCTCTGCCGGAGCAGGGAGGTGAATTGGCTGCTCTGCCCCGCAGGGGTTAAACCACCGCAGCTCCCCCGGGCTCTGCCTGCCTTCAGCTCCTGCCCCAGCTGCTCCTCCTCCTCCTGCCTGGCCACGTCAGACACCCTGGGCACCCGTGGTGTCCTCCCTGGGCAGGCACTTCTCTGAAATCAAGGCTTCTCCTAATCGTCTCTCTGATGAGCTAAACGGATTCAACTCTTTAAATCTCCCCGGGTAAAGAACTTTTTTCTAATAGCCAAATTATTTCTGCAGCTCTTTTCTGCCTTCTCTCTAATTTGTTGAAGGCTCTTTTAGAATTTTTCCTTCTCAGCTGTGTCGTATTTCCAGCAGACATCTGGCGAGGTGAAGTGGGGAAAAGGGCTGGGGATAGTGAGACTTCTCCAGCTGCTGGTGGAAGATTTCATCTGCCTCTTCCTCACGGCTGGGTGGTCTGGAGCAGCATCTCTGCCTTGTGGCCCTCCCCTGATCCTTACCCCTAAACACTCAACCCCTTCATCCCCACCATGCTTTGACCCCCAAACCCCTTCCTCACACACAGGGCTGCCCCCAGCCCCCCTTCCCTGCCAGTCCCCTCCAAGGGGTTTGTCCCCATCCACTGCAGCCCCCAGTTGGGGCAGAGCCATCCCCCTCCCGGCTGTCCTGCTGTCCCCTCCCGGCTGTGCTGTTGTCCTGCTGTCCCCTCCCAGCTGTCCTGCTGTCCCCTCCTGGCTGTGCTGTTGTCCTGCTGTCCCCCCCGGCTGTCCTGCTGTCCTGTTGTTTGCAGCCCCTCCTGTTTGGTGCCTGCTCTGGGCATTGCTGCACGGACACTTCATGGGGCACTGATCCTACCTCCTGGTTTTGGGGAAAAACTCCTGATTTCATTGTGCCCATTCCCACTGTACCCATGGTTTCTGATGTATCCACAACCCGTGTGGCTTTGCTGCTGATGGCTTCAGTTTTATCTTTCACATTTCCCAGACTCTGCAGTGCACTGGTGTGTGACTCTGAACTCCATATCGAGTGTTCCAAGCTCTGCTCACAGCTCAGTCACACAAAACAATCCTTTTCCTCCTTTTCCAGCCCCACAGCCAAGGACACCTCTGCAGCTGCAGCCCCAAAAAGTGCAATGAGCAGAGAATTGAGGGGAGGATGTGGGAGGATGGGACTGCAGAGCCTGGAGCTGGGACTGGACACTGAACCCCAAGATGGAAATGAACCCAAACTTAGAAAAGTGTGCAACTCGTGACCTGGGTCCATCTTGGGTGTAACCTCAGCCGGGCTCTTGCACTGCCCGAGGGGAATCCTTGGAAGGGCTTTTAATAAATCCCTGCTTTATTCCTTGAACTCTGTCCAGGCCCTGCTCCAGGTCAGCCTCTCCAGGCATCACTCCCACTTGGATCTTCATGCCCAGCACCCACCCCAGGCAGCACCGAAGGACCTCGGGCTGGACATCAGCAGGAATTCCTTCCTGGAGATGGTTTTCAGGCATTGGAACGAGCTGGAGTGCCCATCCCTGGAGGCGTCCCAGGAATTCCTGGAGGTGGCGCTCAGAGCTCTGAGGACAAGGTGGGGCTCAGGCACAGCTGGGACTCCATGGGCCGGGAGGGCTTTTCCAACCTCAGGGATTCCCTAACTGGGATTTCTCCAGCACTGCCCCTCAAGCATTGCTCTACTACCCAGGGTTCTTTTCCTCCTCTTCCTGCGTGCTTCATGCAGCAGGAATTCCAGTACAGCTCCCTCTCGTTTTTTGGCATTCCCTGGAACACAGGTGCAGCTCGGGCAGGGGGAGAGGAAATGCCGTGCAGAAATTCTGCTCCCTCTCAGGCACATTTCTGGCATCTTGGGGCTTGGTTTGGTTTGTTTTCAAAGGTGGAGGGAAATGATGAAGGCAGGTTTTGATTACATAAACACAGCGAGGTTTGACCGGGACTTTCTGTTGGGAAGGAGGGGAAGTTCCAAGCGTGTGCTTGGACACTGCAGGAAAATAAAGGCAGGTCTGTGGGAGGACAGGGGGATGGCTTCCCACTGCCGGGGCAGGGAGGGATGGGAGGCCGCGCCCTGGCACTGAAGGGTTACTGTGACATTAATCACTGTGCCCCGCTGGGCGCTCTGCTCCGGGCACCCTTCCCGAGCCCAGGCTCACACAGCGAGCCCCGAGGCACGCTCAGCTCCGGCTCCTCCTGCGGCAGGGAACGGACTGACACACGGACACTGGCACACGGACACTGGCACACGGAGAATGACACACGGACACGGAGAGTGACACACAGAGACGGACACACGGACACAGAGAGTGTCACACGGACACATGGACACGGACACGGGGAGTGACACACAGACACGGAGAGTGTCACACGGACACATGGACACGGACACGGGGAGTGACACACAGACACGGAGAGTGTCACACGGACACTGACACACAGACACTGACACACAGACACGGACACAGAGAGTGACACACGGATACTGACACACGGACACCTGGAGAGTGACACACGGACACTGACACACAGACACAGAGAGGGACACACAGAGAGTGACACACCTGGAGAGTGGCACCCAAACATGGAGAGTGACACCCAGACACGGAGAGACACGGAGTTCACACAGAGTGACACACAGACTCACACGGAGTTACAGAGTGACACACAGAATCAATCACAGAATCGCAGAACCACACAGAATCCATTACAGAAACACAGAACCAACCACAGGATCTATCACAGGATCTATCACAGGATCGTGAGGTTGGAAGAGATCTCCAAGCCCATCGAGTCCAGCCCAGTCCAACACCTCAGCCAACCCATGGCACCCAGTGCCACATCCAGATTTTTATGAACACATCCAGGGGTGGTGACTCCACCACCTCCCCGGGCAGACCATTCCAGTACTTTATTGTTCTTTCCATGGAAAACTTTTTCCAAATATCCAGCCTCTATCTCCCCGGCATAGCCTGAGGCTGTGTCCTGTGGTTCTGTCAGAGCTTGGACAGGAGCACCCAGGGGCCAGGCAGGTCCAGTGGTGGGTTTAGATGACATTGCCAGTGTGCCACCTCTCTTCCAAAGGCCACCTCGGGTTTTCCTCCTTCCCCCTTTGTTCATGGTGATAATGATCCATGATTCCCTTCACCAAAAGACAAATAAAATTACTACAGGAAATGGGTTTGTTTTCCAACTGCGAGGCATCATCTGACATTACATTTGGAAAGTGCTGAAATGTTTATTTTCTTTATTAACAAAACTGCAGACAAGGGTGGCATTTTTTTAAGCTGTAAGAAATTAGATGGCACCTAAATGGGGGGAAGAAAGGCCCATTTTTCATGATAAAGGAGGAGGATTTTGGAAATCGAGGAGCTGAACCATGACTGATGAGTTTAGGTAAAGTTCCAAACTCTACCCAGGCTTTGTTGTGCAGCTCAGATAATTTAATTTGGAACTGGTTTTGCCCATTCCCAGCTTTTCCTTCAGTTTGCAGGTCGGACATTGGGGTTGGAGCAGCCTGGCACAGTGGGAGGTGTCCCTGCCATGGCAGGGGTGGCACTGGGGGGGATTTCAGGTCCTTCCCACCCAAACTATTCTGGGATTCTGTGGTTCTGTGGAACATGAAACACTACCAGCCACAAGAGTGCTGCAGCTCTCATTTGCCTTCTCTGGTTGAAAAGGAGAGAGAGAAAAAGAAAGGAATTATTATCATTATTATCAAAGTAACATGACTTCCCAGCAGCATTTCAGGTTCTCCTTCTCAGTCGTCTCTCCAGGAGTCTGTGGTTCCGTGCTTTGTGATCAGAGACAACTTGCTGTGAAACAGTGTTTAATTTCTCATTCTTGTTGAAAGTAGAAATTATTTTTTAGACCTCCACGTCTATTCTTTAGGGAGAAAAAAAAATGGAGGTAAAATCTGAACTTTCTGGAGGCCAGGGAAGCTGGGTGTGAGAAATCTGATGGGAAGAGGCTCCAGGTGAGTTGAGAGCAGGAATCTGGAGATGAGAAGAGGGATCTGGAGATGAGAGCAGGAATCAGAATTGAGAGCAGGGATCTGGAGGTGAGAGCAGGAGCATCACAGGAGGCTCAGGGGTCCCTCAGTGGTCCCTCCTGGCCCTGCAGCCCTGGCAGAAAAAAGCTGCTGGGCCAATTGCCACGCTCATGACCCCTGAGTTTCAGGGGTTTTTCAGGTTTTGCATTAACCTGAGGTAATGGATGGTGCCAGCACCCAGCCGGGTTTGCAGACTTGATAGCAGGATACAAATGAAGCGTTTTGGGATGCAGTGTTATATTCCTATTTTGTTCTCATTAGTTCTTTTTTATATAAATAGTAACTGTGCAGGGTGTAATACATCCTCTGCTGTCAGGATTTATCAGGGAACTGCTCTGGCTGGGCAATTGCTCTGTGAAAAATTAAGGGGTTTGCCTCATTCTATCAACATGTTTTGGTTTCACTGGTGAATAAAAATAGATTTTTAAATAACAGCCACATAAAATAATAAAACCCAAAGCAGAGCCTATTTTCCATCCAGAGGTGGATTCAGCTGGAATAGATCACAGGGTAATTAATTTCTAAGGACCATTTTTACAAACACAACTAAAAAGTCTAATGGATGTTGTGGCGATTTTTAATTTCTGTCAGCCAGCTGTGGGATGTCAGCTGGCTTTTCCATAGGGCTGTGTGGAGGGGAGGGGTAAAGAAAATTCACTTTGCACTCTGGGAATGCAGCAGCTGTGCCTGGGTGTTGTGCAAACACGAGGGAATGAGGGCACAGAACTGGCTGGGTCTAGAACATTCCAAGAGCAGCCTCTTCCTGTTTGTGGCACTTCTCGGCTGGGAGGTCCAGTTTGGTTTAATGGTTCCCAGTTAAATCACTGCTCTGGGGTTTTGGGGCCGTTTCTCCTGGAGGAAGGTCCCAAAGGGATCCTGGATGTGCTGGGGTGATTCTTTCCAAACCATGCCTAGGAGCTGACCTCTCCCTGCGGAACGTGCAGGAAGGAACTCCCAAGGAACTCCCACCCCTGGCACACTGAAGTGTTGTGGGGTCAGCTCCAGGATCCCAAAACCAGAGATCCCAGAATGGTTTGGGTTGGTTTGGATTGGGAGGGACCTCAAATCCCACCCAGTTCCACCCCTGCCATGGCAGGGACACCTCCCACTGTCCCAGGTGCTCCAAGCCCAATGTCCAACCTGGCCTTGGGCACTGCCAGGGATCCAGGGGCAGCCACAGCTGCTCTGGCAATTCCAGCCCAGCCAGGAATTCCCAATTCCCAACATCCCATCCATCCCTGCCCTCTGTCCATGTGAAGCCATTCCCTGTGTCCTGTCCCTCCAGGCCCTTTCCCAGGGGAAATGCCAGGCCTAAGGTCTGAGCACCTGGAAAATTCAACCTTGTTTGACCCCTGTGTTCCCACAAGACCCTTGGGACCCCTTGGGAAGTGTCCTACAGGAGACCTGAGCTCTCTGTGAGCCCTGAGGAGGGCTGTAGGTGAGGAGGGGGCTGTGGCACTGGTCCAAGCCGGGTGTTTCTCCGGCTCCAGGCTGGCTCCTGGCAGCAGGGAAGCTCTCGGGGAGCAGCAGGGAGGGGGAGCAATCAGGGCAGACACCCCGTGCCAGCGCCAGGCAGAGCTGAGCCATCAGCATCACCTGGCACAGCCCGGGGACAAGGAGCTAATTCTGATTCCCAGAGAATGGAGATGATTTGGAATTAGGGAAATCTGTTGGAAAAGCTGGGAAAGGGCAGCAGCAGCTCTTTTGGAGCTGGTATTTCCCGAGGGAAAGCTGCCGGAGGGGCTGGAGGCGGAGAGTAATTTGGGTGATAATGGCCAGGCAGCAACACAAAAGGCTGCAGTTTGTTATTCCGAGGGAAGAAAAGAAGGAGAGCGATGTGCTGGTGATGACAGAGATCAGAAAAGCGGATTCAGCTCAGCCGGGGGAGCAGCAGGCAGAGGAACCGCAGAGCACTGTCTGATCCTGCAGGAGGCTGCTCCCAGCCACAGGCTCCTGCTGCAGGGGGAATTCAGGCACTGCTGAGGCCATGGGGGCATGGAGAGGATCCTCCAGACACCCAGAAACAGGGACAGGCTGCTCAGGATGAGCACAGAGCAATGGACTCTGCCTGCAGAAGTAAAGTCGGAGAACAGAAGGCGTAAAATGGGCAAAGAACATAAAAGACAGGGAGGCATAAATGCATCTGAAATGAGAGGAAGACAAAGGCAAGGGAGGGAAGCAAATGAAGGCTGAGGCCTCATTGTTTCGTTCTTCAGGAAAAGGTTAAATGCAAGCAGACACTCGCTGCAATTATCTTAACACGGGGTTAACAGGGAGAAAAGAGATTACAGCGTGCTCAGAGAAATCAGATCCCTGATAAACCCCAGGACATGCTCTGAATTGTGATAGAACCCCCAAATCAGCCCTGGTTATCAGGGAGGGGCAGTGCGGGGTAAGGGGGTGTGCTGGAGGGTTCAACCTCACATGGAAAATGCCAGAGCTGAAGGCAGAGTGAAGGAACTGAGCAGGTACCAGGGAACGGGGTGGGATAATCAGTTTTTGGGTAGGGAGGGGAGGCTGAGGTCATAAGGAGTCCAGGGGGGTTTTCCAGGGACAAATCAGCCAAGGCAGTGGTTTGCTGTGACAGGATAAGGGCTCAGAGGTGAGGAGGGCCCTGGGGCACTTGGGCTGAACCTGAGGTGAGCTGAGTCACCTCCGAGACCCCCCAGGGCAGCAGTGCCACTCTCAGGAGTGTTTCACTGCCTCTGTGTCCACCTGGCTGTTCAGGAATGCTCCCAGTGCCACCAGCCAGATTTCAGATGAACACCAAAGGAAAAGCAGAGCTGGAGAGAGAGGAGAGGTCCTATCCCACCCCTGGATGGGCAGGGACACCTCCCACTGTCCCAGGCTGCTCCAGCCCCAGTGTCCAACCTGGCCTTGGGCACTGCCAGGGATCTAGGGGCAGCCACAGCTGCTCTGGCAATTCCATTCCAGGGTCTTCTCACCCTCCCAGACAAGGATTTCTCCCCAGTGTCTGATTTAAACCAACCCACCTGCAGCTTAAACCATCCCAAGCCAGCCCAGTCTGGGATTCTTTGATGGGCACGGTGAATATTTCTGGAGATGGAGGATCTAGACTTGTCCAGGACCTTGTGACAAAGCTGTAATCCCACAACTTGCAGGATTTTCTCCTGATCTCAGCATCCAAATATTTGTAGAGCTGTGGATAATCCCTGCACCTGCTGGTGCCTCTGTGTGCACATCCTTCACCACTGAAGATCCTCCTCTGCTCACAGCACATCTGAGTGAAATCATTTCAAATTATTAACAGAACGCTACAAGCATGTTCAGTTTAAATGTCACATCTCAAATTCATTCAATCACTTTGGGAAACCCTGGATTCAGTTAATGGGAACATCCCAGCTTGGGTCTGTTTTGGTTTGTGGGATTCCCCATGCAAAGATCCTTTCATGCAAAAGCTTTGTGGTGCCAGAGCCCAGCCAAAGTTTTGTGCTGCTGCATTTATTTGGAGCAGTTCCTCCCAGAGCTCTCGAAGCTCTCAATCAAAGGCTGCTGGAAGCAGGGGAATATTCCTGTGCTTTGTTTGGGTGTTTTCCCATAGAGCCCCAACAGCAAAACCTTGAGCTGTGTCTTGAATGCCCAGAACCAGCAACAATATTGGGGAAAAAAAATCCTAAACCATAATTTTTTCCCCCATTTTTAACATGTCTTTAATAGAAAAATGAGACATCTGAATGAATTTTATATGTTCCCTGAACTGCTCCAGCCTTTGAAATAACTCAGCTTGAGGTTTTAGTCAATATGAATGGAGACATTTAAAAAAATCTGTGTGCTCTTCTATCAATAAGAGATGGCAAAAGGCTAAAGAGATGAAAATAGAGAGTGCAGGAAGAGCTGCAGCCAGTGCAGAGCAGCCTCCACAGAGAACAGCTATTGGTAATGGGAGTAGAGGGGTTGGGTAGGAATTATGACAGGGCTGATGCTAAAGAACCCCCTTTCTTTCATTCCTTTGGGAATAAATTAACGGCTAAACCTCGTCAAAGAGTAGCTGGATCTGATTTTTGAAATACAAAATAGTTAAATAATTGGAGCATTTTGAAAATATTATTAATAGGAGGGAGGGAGTGAGTAAGTGAGTGAGTGAGTGAGTGAGTGAGTGAGTGAATCACAAGATCAGGGAATCATCAAGATTGGAAAAGCCCTGTAAGATCAAGTGTGAGCATCAGCCCAGCAGCCCCACCTTGGTCACCTCTGGGCCATGATCACTCCATCCCTGGTCACCCCTGGGCTGTGGTCACTTCATCCCTGGTCACCTCTGGGCCGTGGTCACTCCATCCTTGGTCACCTCTGGGCCATGGTCACTCCATCCTTGGTCATCCCTTGGCCATGGTCACCCCTGGGCCGTGGTCACCCCTGGGCCATGGTCACTCCATCCCTGGTCACCTCTGGGCCATGGTCACTCCATCCTTGGTCATCCCTTGGCCATGGTCACCCCTGGGCCGTGATCACCCCTGGGCCATGGTCACTTCATCCCTGGTCACCTCTGGGCCATGGTCACTCCATCCCTGGTCATCCCTTGGCCATGGTCACCCCTGGGCCGTGATCACCCCTGGGCCATGGTCACTTCATCCCTGGTCACCTCTGGGCCATGGTCACTCCATCCCTGGTCATCCCTTGGCCATGGTCACCCCTGGGCCGTGATCACCCCTGGGCCATGGTCACCCCTGAAGCCCCTGGTCCTGCCCATGAGGAGTCGCACAGGAGCAGGGCAGGGCTGGTACCCAGAGCTGGGAGGGAATTCCTGCTGGGGAATCTCTGAGCATCATCCTCGCTGCTGTCACTGGAACTGCAGGGGAGCTCAAATCACCATTGGTTCTTCTGCACCAACAGAGCAGAACCTTGGGGAGAGCTTTGAACCCTGGAGGAGCAGGACAATGCTGGAAACACATCAGCAGCACAGGAATGTAAGAACGGGGGAGAAGGAGTAAAAAAATGATAGTGGGGGTATCCCCAGGGATAAGCTGGTGCCACAGCTTGGCGTGTCATTAGCGTGGGTGACAAAAACCTGATGCGTGCTATTTTTCCTGGTCCTGGGAAGGGTTTCCATGCCATGGGTCAGATCCTTTGTGCCCTGGGTCAGACCCATCATAGCTGCTGGACAATTCTTTATCTAACCCGTTTGTCAGGGCTGCAGTACAGCCTGGCTATCCTGTGTGGGTGTCGGGCTGTGCAGGTGCCTTGAGTCAGCTCTGGGGACTCCCATCAGCTGGGGCTGAGATCCCTCCCTGGATTCAATTCCATCAGCTGGGGCTGAGATCCCTCCCTGGATTCAATTCCATCAGCTGGGGCTGAGATCCCTCCCTGGATTCAATTCCATCAGCTGGGGCTGAGATCCCTCCCTGGATTCAATTCCATCAGCTGGGGCTGAGATCCCTCCCTGGATTCAATTCCATCAGCTGGGGCTGAGATCCCTCCCTGGATTCAATTCCATCAGCTGGGGCTGAGATCCCTCCCTGGATTCAATTCCATCAGCTGGGGCTGAGATCCCTCCCTGGATTCAATTCCATCAGCTGGGGCTGAAATCCCTCCTTGGATTCAATTCCATCAGCTGGGGCTGAGATCCCTCCCTGGATTCAATTCCATCAGCTGGGGCTGAGATCCCTCCTTGGATTCAATTCCATCAGCTGGGGCTGAGATCCCTCCTCGGATTCAGTCCTGTGATGCAGTAAATGGGTCGGTGTTGGACCGAGTACCACACTGAGCATCCTGGGAATGTTGTCCTTTCCCAGATCCCTGAGCCAGCTGCTCAGACAGGAGCAGAAGTTCCCTGGGTCCCCTGAGGAGCTGGGACTCTGTGAATCAAAATCAAACAATTCGTTGTGCTCATAACAAATGAATGTTGTTCTTGACCATTTGGTTGGGCTTTTTAGTGGATTCTTCAGGCAGGTTTGGGACATGGAGCTTTGTCCTCCTGTTTTTCTCCTCATTGGGCCAGGCAGGATCTGGGGAAGGCTGGAACTTTAAATATCCCAGCTCTAGGCAGGGCCTGGCTAAGGGATGTGGTGTCCCAGCTCACTCCTGCTCTTCCTGTTGTCAGCTGCAGCTCCCTGTGGGAAAAACACAATTAGGTGCAACAAAAATGGGAAGAGCAGATAATCCACAGATTAGAGGTCATTATGGAATGAACAGTGGTGATTCTTCAGAGGATTTTATAGAGCCCCAGAATGGTTTGGGTTGGAAGGGACCTGAAATCCCACCCAGTGCCAGCCCTACCATGGCAGGGACACCTCCCACTATCCCAGGCTGCTCCAAGCCCAATGTCCAACCTGGCCTTGGGCACTGCCAGGGATCCAGGGGCAGCCACAGCTGCTCTGGGCAAAGTCTTGTTTATCTTTACTCTTGTCTATCCCACTGAGTGCTATCCCTGCATTCCTGACACCTTTTGCATTCTCCTTTCCCCCTCAGGAGCCCATTCCCATGGAAACTTCCTCATCAGTGCAGCTCATCTCAAAGAAATAATTGGCATGAGGAGGATCTATGGAAAATATATTCCTGTGTAATTAGGCAAAAAGCACCTGTTCTTCCTTCAGTGGGCACCAGGCAGTGGATGAGCTCTAATAGTGCTGTTTGCAAATATCAAATAATAATGGCAAGTGTGACAATAATGAAGTAAGTAATCAGAGGAGCTGTTGAGTACAGGTGCCTCCATTTACAGCTCTTTCATCAAAGAGAAAATTAAGCGCTCTCAGAATATTATGGCAAATTGCTGCTGTTCCATGACTGCTAATCAGGTGGAGTGTATAAATGCAACAGGAAAAATCTTCGGGAGCAATTATGGCGGTGGGTGATTAACACACGGGGCACATCCTGGGACAGGGAGCGGGCTCCTTTCTCTGCCTGCAGATGGAAATGCTTGTCACAAACACAAGCAGCAACAGCCAGAGGCACCAGAACCTCTGAAGTTTGGGTGATGGTGCAGGGCAGAGAATCCCAGAATCGTTAGGGCTGGAAGAGAGCTCTGTGATCATCATTCCAAACTTCCAGCAATCCCACCATTCCCACCAAACCATGGCATGGAGAGTGACCCAGGGAAGGACTGGAGCTGGGTCAGGGCAGGCTCAGGCTGGATTTTGGGAAAGGTTCTTCCCTCCCCCAGAGGCTGCTGGCACTGCCCAGGCTCTCCCCAGGGAATGGGCACAGCCCCGGGGCTGCCAGAGCTCCAGGAGAGTTTGGGATGGCCAGGGTGGGATTGTTGGGGGGTCTGGGCAGGGACAGGGGCTGGGATGATCCCTGAGGGTCACTCCAGGATATTCCATGATTTTGTGATTTGACTCAATTTGCTGACCATTTTCAGGATGGTGACTCCCCCTGCCCTGGGCACCTGTCCCAAGGTGCAGCCACACGTCCGTGCTGCCACATGGCCCTCTCAGAGCTTGGGGTTCCTCTTCTCAAGGGTTCAGCTCCACCATTTAGGTGTGTGCTCTCTCAGGGTGGGCTGTGGGGTTCACAGGGCAATGCCTGACCTTGCTGGCACCCTTCAGTCAAGCTCCACGTGTTGTTCCTGCCAGGGCAGGGAAGTGCCCTGGATTTAGGTGGCACACAGGAATCCTTTCCATTCACTGACTGATTAAGGCTGGAAAAGACCCCTGAGCTCATCCAGTCCCAGCTCTGCCAAAGCCACCCCTAACCCACATCCCCAAGTGCTACAGACACAAGTTTTTGAAACCCTTCCAAGCACCAGTGGCTCTAAGCATCCTTCCATGGTCTGCCTCGAAGCCTGAGCCTCCTGTTCTCCAGGGCCTTTCCTCAGGACCTTGGCCAAGCCCTCATGCCTGGGAGCAGCCTGGAGTCACAGCTAGTACGGTGGAAGAGGATTGGGTTTGGCTGTCTCAGGAGGGAGGATGATATAATAATATAATCCCATTATAAACCCACGGTGTCTCCATCTGTACCTCTCTGCTCCTTTCCAGCTCTCTCTTACTGGGCTTTATGAATCTGTCAGATTTCCTCTCAGCTTTTTCTGGGGAGTTTGGGATTGTGAAGCTGTTCCTGTGCTGACACCTGACAGGTAGATGTGCTGATATCTCCCTGTATCCTTCTAATCTATGGATTCCGATCCATGCATAAGGCAGCAACCTGCTGCTGGCTCATTTGCTGTGTGCTGGCCTCTGTGCTGCCTCCTGTCATGCCAAGCTCTGCTTCACACCCAGAGCTCATGGGGCAGAGACCTGAGCCCAGGCAGGAGCTGAGCATGTGATTGGGTTTGGGTTGGAAGGACATTAAGGCCCATGCCATCCCATGCCATCCCATCCCATCCTACCCTACCCTACCCCACCCCTGCCGTGGGCAGGGACACCTCCCACTGTCCCAGGTTGTTCCAATTCCCATCCAGCCTGGCCTTGGTCACAGCTTTTGGCTTGTGCTTTACAGGGTGTGAGGGGGGCATACAGCTGGTTCCCTGAAAGGGGGAGAGCCTGGAGAAATGACCAGGTTCATCCTGGATGTCTGATGGAAAAGTCAGCTCTGCTGAGGTGATCGTCCTCCTCCAGTGTTTGAAAACCCCGTTTGTGGAGAAATCCTGCTTGAGCTGAAGGTCTCTGGAAGCAGGATGGATTCACGTGGCCAGTCCCTCATTGTGGTGTGCATCCATTTATGGGGTTCCTTCTCCTGCCTTGGAGAGACAAAACCTAAACCTTCAGGAGCCACCCCCAAACCCTGCTCCCAGAGCTGCTGCTGAAAGCTGTAATTCCTGGCTACAAACCAACACCTGCAGCTCTGTGGCTGCTGCCAGGCAGCTCCAGCCCCATCAGGGCTGCTCTGACCAGCCCAACCTTCCAGGCTGAGCCCAGCGCTGTGCTCGGAGCCCAGCTCAGCACAGAATTGATGAGAGCACTTTCCCTTGGCACGCTCTCTCCTGATCGTGCTGCTGATGTCCCCTGTGGGGCCACTCCACGCTGGCAGGTTTGCAGAGCTGTATCTTAATTTGCTAGCAGCTGCTGGCAGCGCTGCTCCGACACCCCTCCATCACTGCTCTCGGCTCACAGGCACTACAGAGCCCTTCTGAGCAGATGGAGAGGGAAGGAAGGAACCTGCTCATGTAATGTTTGTTAGAGCACGAGGAGGGTTTGTCTCTTCAGGGGTTTGAGCCTCTCCAGAAGATACTGCAGTGGTTTCTGCATCCTGGAATCACAGGGTTCTCCAGGTTGGAGAAGCCCTCTCAGACCATCGAGTCCAACCCTTCCCCAGCACTCCCAAGGTCACACTGAGCCCTGTCCCCAAGTGTCACATCTACACGGCTGTTCAATCCTTCCAAGGGTGGGGCTGCACTCCTTCTCTGGGCAGCTGTGCCAGCCCTGAGCACCCTTTCCATGGGGAAATTCCTGCTCTGGCCACCCTGAGCCTGCCCTGGCCCAGCCTGAGGCCGTTCCCTCTGCTCCTGTCCCTGTTCCCTGCAGCAGATCCCAAATCCCAAATCCCCCCCGGCTGTCCCCTCCTGTCAGGGAGTTGTGCAGAGCCACAAGGTCCCCCCTGAGCCTCCTTTTCTCCAGGCTCAGCCCCTTCCCAGCTCCCTCAGGAATTCTCCAGCCCCTTCCCAGCTCCCTCAGGAATTCTCCAACCTATTCCCTTCCCTGGACACACTCCAGCCCCTCCCTGTCCTTCCTGAACTGAGTAGCCCAAAACTGACCCCTGCACTGGTGGTGTGACCTCAGCAGTGTCCAGTACAGGGGTGGGATTTTTGGACTGTTCAGAGCTGTTGCATTTTTCACACAGCTCAGGTAAGCCCTGGCCTGGCTGTTCCTGCAGCACAGGAGCTGGGAGCTCCCTGGGGCTCCTCTGCACCGGGGAACAGAAGGATCCTGTGGCCAGAGCCTGGCTCTCCAGCAGGAGCTGGCACATCCCAGGTGGATGGGATGGTTCCTGGAGCCCAGGGGAGGGGGCAGAGGCAGAGCAGCCCAGGCACCCCTCGCCTCTCCCAGCCGGCCCTGCTCCGTGCGTGCTGAGGGAGCACCTGCAGACACCCAGGGACAGGAGCAGGGAACTCATCCTGGGAAGAGCTGAACTTAACCTGTCCATATCCCTGGAAAATCATAACCCCAAACACCACAAACCCACCGGCCCTGCAGCTGGGGCTGTTTGATTCCAGGGCAGAAAATGTGCCTGTAATTATTGACAGGTAACTCCCCATGGCTTCCTGGCTGACATTGCTGCTCTGCACTGGTGTCCATCCCACAGCCCTGCCCAGTTCCCTGTCCTGCTCTGGAACTGGGATGGTCTGTGCAAGTGCCAAGGGTGGGTTCAGGGCCATGTGGGTCACTCTGTGTGACAGGACCTCAGTTTGGAACCAGGAAACCATTCCAGCTCCTCAGTGACTTGTGGGCTGTCCCTTCCCCAGTGAACAACTACTCGAGAGTTTTTCCCACTGTCCCAGGCTGCTCCAGCCCCAGTGTCCAACCTGGCCTTGGGCACTGCCAGGGATCCAGGGCAGCCACAGCTGCTCTGGGAATCTGTGCCAGGGCCTGCCCACCCTCATTGTATAAAAATACGTCAAGGTAAATCTCTTCTCAGGTCAAACCATCACCCTTTGTTCTATTGCCATAGGCAATATATTGCTAAAATATTTGTCCCCTTCCCCTGGATGAGCAGGACAGGAAGAGCTGAGGTCCACAAATCCCATTTTACAGTGGAACACTGAACAAACTGCATTTATTTACTTTACCCAATCAGAAGAACCTCTTATTTCATCTGTACCTGAGCACTGTCAGGGGAGAAGATGCCTGAAAACAAAGGTCTCTGATTTATCAGACAAAGGTACAACAAGGTCCAGTGCCTGGGAGCAGCAGCCAAACATGCTTGAAATAGAGAAAAAAACAATTGTAACATTGAACAAATCAAACCAGAATATCCAAGGGATAGTTCCTCTGACTGGAAATCCACTCAAGGGCAAGAGGCAGGGAGGGGAGGGCCCCAGGCCCTGGGCAGACTCAGCTCCTACCTCTGAGCATCTTGAAGCCAAAGGAGGACAGGGATGGATGGGATCTTGGGAACTGGGAATTCCTGGCTGGGCTGGAATTGCCAGAGCAGCTGTGGCTGCCCCTGGATCCCTGGCAGTGCCCAAGGCCAGGTTGGATATTGGGCTTGGAGCACCTGGGACAGTGGGAGGTGTTCCTGCCATGGCAGGGCTGGCACTGGGTGGGATCTGAGGTCTGAACCATTCTAGGATTCCATGGGCCCCCCTCAGGGTAGTGTCAGCCATGGGAATGTTGTCAACCCCTTCCCAAATCCCTGGCGCAGTGCTGGGGCCTCAGACCTCCTCCAATAAATATGGATTTCAAACTATATTCTTTGCTAGAATTGTCTGTGCCTCACAGCAGTTCAGCTCCCCTTTTGTTTTTTGCTCCTGGTGAAATCTGAATGCAAACCCTTCATCATCCCGGGTTTATTTATCTGTTTGCTGCTTATTTATTTGCTCCCTTTCCTTCTCCCCTCCCTGCAGCTCCTGGGTGTCTGTGGGAAAGCAGAGATAAGTTAATCTGAACAAAACATGGAAATACTTGAAAAAGTCCTTCCCATCAAATTACAGGGAACAACATTTGCTTTTCATCTCTGCTCCACATTTCCGTGTCGGCTCTAATCACTCCCAACGTCAGGCAGCTCCTGCCAGCAAGGTTTTGTTGTCCTGGATCACTGGGCTGCATTTCCCCAGAGATGACCAGAACCCAACAGGCTCCAGGAACTGGGGATCTGGTGCTGATCAAAGGCACAAGGAACAAATCCTGGGGAAAATAAATAAATAAATAAATAAATAAATAAATAAATAAATAAACTACAGGAGAAGGCAATGCTCTCTCCCCAAGGCTGTGTCTGGCTGGAAAAATCTCACTGGAATATTTGAACCTGCTTTTATTTTTAATGTTAAGGATGTTTTGGTCTCCGTAGAACAGTCAATGGTGTTTTGTGCTGAACTTGGGCTGTGCTCCAACACCAACACAGGTTCAGGGCAGAGCCTTTGGGAATGTCCCTGGATTTATTGTGTGTGTGACAGGGTGGGTGACAGGGCTGCCTCTCAGCACCAGAGTGCCCCATGTCCCCAAGGCATGAGGGTCAGGTGTCCCTGAGGAGGGGGCAGTGGCACTGGTGGCACTGGTGACAGTGGTGGCACTGGTGGCAATGGAGGTGGTGATAGTGATGTTGGAGATGGTGACAAATGGTGACAAATGGTGACAAATGGTGACAGTGGTGGCAATGGTGACAGTGGCTGTGGTGACAATAATGACAGCAACGTCAGCAGTGACAGCAGTGACAGTGGTGCCAATGATGACAGTGGTGGCAGTGGTAGCAGTGGTGACAACGGTGGCACTGTGGCAGTGATGGCAGTAGTGGCAGTGGCCGTGGCAGTGGTGGCAGTGGTGGCAGTGGTGGCAGTGATGGCAGTGGCAGCGGTGGCAGCGGTGGCAGTGGCAGTAGTGACAGTGGTGGCAGTGGTGGCAGTGGTGGCAGTGGCAGTAGTGACAGTGGTGGCAGCGGTGGCAGTGGTGACAGTGATGGCAGTGGCAGTGATGGCAGTGGCAGCGGTGGCAGTGGTGGCAGTGGCAGCAGTGACAGTGGTGGCAGCGGTGGCAGTGCTGGCAGTGATGGCAGCGGTGGCAGTAGTGGCAGTGATGGCAGCGGTGGCAGTAGTGGCAGTGGTGGCAGTGATGGCAGTGATGGCAGTGGCAGTGATGGCAGTGGCAGCGGTGGCAGTGGTGGCAGTGGCAGTAGTGACAGTGGTGGCAGCGGTGGCAGTGGTGGCAGTGATGGCAGTGGCAGTGGTGGCAGCGGTGGCAGTGGTGGCAGCGGTGGCAGTGCTGGCAGTGGCAGTAGTGACAGTGGTGGCAGCGGTGGCAGCGGTGGCAGTGGTGGCAGTGATGGCAGTGGCAGTGGTGGCAGCGGTGGCAGTGGTGGCAGCGGTGGCAGTGGTGGCAGTGGCAGTAGTGACAGTGGTGGCAGCGGTGGCAGTGGTGGCAGTGATGGCAGTGGCAGTAGTGACAGTGGTGGCAGCGGTGGCAGTGGCAGCAGTGACAGTGGTGGCAGCGGTGGCAGCGGTGGCAGTGGTGACAGTGATGGCAGTGGCAGTGGTGGCAGTGCTGGCAGTGATGGCAGCGGTGGCAGTGATGGCAGTGATGGCAGCGGTGGCAGTAGTGGCAGTGGTGGCAGTGGTGGCAGTGGCGGCGGTGGCAGCGGTGGCAGTGGCAGCAGTGACAGTGGTGACAGCGGTGGCAGTGGCAGCAGTGACAGCGGTGGCAGCGGTGGCAGTGGCCGTGCATCCCCCACATCTACAGCAGAGGGCAATCAAGCGAAGGCGAAGCCGCTGCTCGCTGGGCCCGCGGGACACGAGTGCCTCCCACCCTAATTAGCGCCTCGTTAATTGCTGATGGAATCCGCGATTCCCGCCAGCCGAACCCTCGTGCCGGGCCAGCAGAGCCCGGCCGTGCCCCGAGCCCGAGCCGCATTTCCCGGGATCTTTCCTTTTTTTTGGAACTACAGAACCGTCCAGGCTCTGCCACACGCTGAGCTCTTTAGAGCCCCCCGTGGGCAGGACGAGAAGGATTCCTTCCCGCAGGAATTCGGGATGCCAGCTGCACACCTGGAATGCTTAAATAATAAATAATTGGAATAAAATTGTCCCTTGCCTCCCTAAAGCTGCTCGACTTCCCAGACCTTGAGAGCAGGTAGGAGAGGAGAGGGTTTTATCCCAAATATTCTGCCTCAGTGAATCCCAGCGTTCATGGCCAGGGGTGCAGAGCAGGGAAGGTGAATTTGGGATAAAGGGGAGGTAAAAATAGCAGCAGCAAAGAGGAGGCGGCAGAATGTGCTCGGTGAGACAGCGATGGGGGTCCCGTCCCTCGGGGGCTGGCACAGCCAGGTTTGGGGTGCTGGCAGTGCTGGGGTCAGGGTGGAACTGCCCAGGGCTGAGCCGAGCAGGGCTGGGAAGAAAGTGGGACTGAGGCAGCAGGGAATCCTGACTGGGAGGGTGGGCAGGCCCCGGCACAGGGTGGAATTGCCAGAGCAGCTGTGGCTGCCCCTGGATCCCTGGCAGTGCCCAAGGCCAGGTTGGACATTGGGCTTGGATCACCTGGGACAGTGGGAGGTGTCCCTGCCATGGCAGGGGTGGGATGGGATGATTTTTAAGGTCCCTTCCACTCCCAAACTTTTCTGGGATTCTGTGATCAGTAATGGTGCTTTGATCAGAACTGGGACAGCCCCAGTGTGGCTGTGAGCCTGGGCTGGTGGCACCTGCCCAAGGTGGTCCCTGAGCTGCAGCACAGCCCTGCAGGACTGGGCAGGACTGGGATGTGCTGACCCTGAGCAAGGTGGCCCTGGGGTGCCCCCTGTGCAGTCCTGGGGTGCCCTCCAACCCTGGGATCACCCTGTGCAGCCCAGCTGTGCCCCAGCCCTGGGGTGACCCCTGTGCAACCCAGCTGTGCCCCAGCCCTGGGGTGACCCCTGTGCAGCCCAGCTGTGCCCCAGCCCTGGGGTGACCCCTGTGCAGCCCAGCTGTGCCCCCAGCCCTGGGGTGACCCCTGTGCAGCCCAGCTGTGCCCCAGCCCTGGGGTGACCCCCGTGCAGCCCAGCTGTGCCCCCAGCCCTGCCAGGGCTGCTCCTGAGCAGCAGCACTCGAGGGCACGAGGAGACAAAGTGAGGCTGATGCTGGTGCCAAGAGGAGAGCTCAGGTTCTCCGTGGCTGCTGCCTCGTGCTGACACAGAGCAGTGTGACTCAGGCCTGGCTCTGTCACCCCAGCCCTGTGTCCAGGCAGCTCCTCCTGCTCCCGCTTGCATTGCTGCGGCAGGGCTGGAGCTCCCAGGCTCCCACTGCCTCATCATCCCCCTGTGCAGCCCGATGGCCCTGGACTGAAGTGCCAGTTCCTTCTGGGAGTCTAAACCATCCTTTGAATCTTTTAGGCCTTAAAATGGGAAGATTTACAGCATTCACCCCTCTCAGCCTCCTTCCCCCAAGAGCTGCTGACCTCGGGCCAGAGGTCAAACACTGGCCCAAAATGAGCTCTGGAGCACAGGATGGAGCTGTGCCTGCCCCCAGTGCTGTGCTTGTCCCCGTGGGGTGACAGAGAAACACAGAATTCCAGAAGAGTCAGGGCTGGGAGGGAGTTAAATCCCACCCAGTGCCACCCCTGCCATGGCAGGGACACCTCCCACTGTCCCAGGTGCACCAATCCCAATGTCCAACCTGGCCTTGGGCACTGCCAGGGATCCACCTTCACAGGAACGATTCCCTCCCAATATCCCGTCCATCCCTGCCCTCGAGCAGTTTGAATGTGAACAATGTTATCCATGAGTGTTTTACAACCTTGTCCTGTCCAGCCCTGGCACAGCTGCAGGGCAGAGCTGCAGTCCCCATCCCTGCAGGCATTTAAATCCCTGTGGATGTGGCCCTGGCAGGGCTGGGGGAAGGCTGGACTCCGATTTGAAGAGGTGACATTGGAAATGTCACCTCTTCATGATTGTTTCCAGCTCACTCCTGCTGCTCCCCCTGGGAGATGGAGCCCAGAATGGATGCAGTGACTCAGGGGCTTGGGGGGTCTTGCGTGACTGCAGAAACCATCAGTGAGGTTTTTAAGCAGATCCTCTCCTTATCAGCCTCGTGTCCTGCTCATTCCAGGTCACTGGGAATGGGAGAAGCCTCTGCAGGACACCAGGGTCGGGAAGGACAGTGCAGGAAAAGCTCTGCCAGGGGCTGTGTGAGGGCAGCAGGAGCCCCCTGCTCCAAGCAGCCTCAGCCACGCTCCCTTTGCTCTGGGATTTGCCCAGTTCTGAGGCAGCTGCTGGAATGAACCCTCCATCCATTGCTGGGAACACAGCACTGGGATTTTTGAAGCTGATGTGCATTTCTCCTTTTGCTTCATCTCTGCTCAGCAGTAAAATGAGAATCCATTCTGAGGCAGAGTTCTTGTAGCGAAAGCACTTCCCAGCCTACCTGGAGACAAGCAGGGATGGATAATTTAAGCACTAAAGTGGTTTTTGTGCTGTGGCTGGGAGTGCCTGGGAGAGCTGAGGCTCTTCCTCCCCAAATGCTGCCAGTGTTTTCTCAGAACTTCCTATAAACCTCCAAAGGACCTTCATAGAGAGCAGGAAGAGAAGGATCTTCCCAGAGCCTTGGAAATGACCCAGAAGTTCTGGCTGTCAATGTTCCCCCCCCCCCCCCCACCCACCCACCCCCCGAGTCATTTGAGGCTGTTCAGAGCAGCTGTGGCTGCCCCTGGATCCCTGGAAATGTCCAAGGCCAGGTTGGACATTGGGGCTGGGACAGTGGGAGGTGTCCCTGCCATGGCAGGGGTGGCGCTGGGTGTGAAGTCCCTCCAAGGCAAACCATTCCATGTTTCTATGATTCTGTGAAAAGCTCAAGTAAGATGATGCCCATTCAGTTGAATTTTAGGCTTTGGTAAGATTTTTGTTGTTTTGTGCTCTTTGCTTTAAGGGTGAATATTTTGCTGCCCTGGGCTGTGACCTGCCCCAGGTGTCAGCTGTGGCAGGGACACAGCTGCTCCTGCTTTGGGGCTGGATAAAGCATGGGGGTGCTGGGAGCTTTTCAGCCAGGTTGGTATTCCTAAGACATCCAGTTGTCTTTTTGTGTTTCAGTTTATTTTAGAGGGCAGAAGGAGTTTGTCCTTTTCCTGACCCCCAGGCTGCCAGAGCTCCAGGAGTGTTTGGACACCAAGGATGCCCAGGGTGGGATTGTTGGGGGGTCTGGGCAGGGACAGGGGCTGGGCTGGGTCATCCATGGGGGTCCCTCCCAGCTCAGAACATTGCAGGATTCTGTGTTTTCTGAGGGCAGGGCTGTCTGACACATCATCCCAGCACTGTGGAAGCTGAGCTGATGAAACGATCTAAGAAAAACAAAAAATCTCATGTAGTTGGAACTCAGAGAGAAAAATCCACCCCATGCAAGGCTTCCTGGAGCGCTACAATCTCCTGGAAATAAATGAACAGATTGCCATGAATGAATAAACTGCTTAAGACACTAATTCACATTCAGGAGGCCATGGGGCTGGGTGAGGATGACAGAACTGTTTCCCTGTGATTGTTAGTGCACGGAGCTGGAGGAGGCAAACAGAAGGTGGCCGTGCTCTGCACACAAACTGCTGGGCACAGATGGTTCCCGGGGCTCCTGCCCACGGAAACGGGCCAGGAGCGTGTGCCAGCCTGGCTCCCTGCTTGGGGAAAAGGCGTCTGCAGGGCAAACTGTGGGAGAGCAGCTGAGGGCATGGCATCCTTCAGCTGGGGAGGAGCAGACTGAGGGCAGAGCTGGGAGGGAAGAGCTTTGCCTTCTGGCACAGGGACAGGACCAGGGGACGGCTGGAGCTGGGCCTGGGGGGTCAGGCTGGATTTTGGGAAAGGTTCTTCCCTCCCCCAGAGGCTGCTGACACTGCCCAGGCTCTCCCCAGGGAATGGGCACAGCCCCAGGGCTCCAGGAGTGTTTGGATACCAGGGATGCCCAGGGTGGGATTGCTGGGGGGTCTGGGCTTGGATTGAGGCTGGACTGGATGATCCCTGTGGGTCCCAACTCAGGATATTCCATGATTTTGGGATTCTAAGAGAAAATACGGGAAATTTGGGCCATGCACTCTCTGGGCCATGGAGCTACAGCCCTCAGGGAAAGCTGTGGGACAGCACAGGTTTGGGATGGTGATCAGGGAATGTTGTAGTGCCCCTTTGCTCATTCCAGTGTTTCTGTGCAGCTGTAACTGCTCAGAGCCCGCTGTCCTGAGGGACAGGGCAGCTGGAGTGGGACTGGGGCTGCCATGGGACTGTCCATGGTACCCATCCATGGTACCTGTTCATGGTACCTGTCCATGTTTCCTGTCCATGGCACCTGTCGATGGTACCTGTCCATGGTACCTATCCATGGCACCTGTCCATGGTATCCGCCCATGGCAACTGTCCATGGTACCTGTCCATGGCACCCGTCCATGTTTCCTGTCCATGGTACCTGTCCATGGTACCCATCCATGGTACCCATCCATGGCACCTGTCCATGGTATCCATGTGCCCAGGTGCAGGGAGAACCACGTGCCTTTGCTCCTGATGGATGTTTGCACAGCATTTCCCGTGTGTGGCACCTCTGCCAGGGCTCCCCCATTCCAGATCTCCCCAAGGAGCAACACCTCCCACATCCTGCATCCCCCTCTGGGTGAAACCCAGCCCCACATCCTGCATCCCCCTCTGGGTGAAACCCAGCCCCACATCCTGCATCCCCCTCTGGGTGAAACCCAACCCCACATCCTGCATCCCCCTCTGGATAAAACCCAGCCCCACATCCTGCATCCCCCTCTGGGTGAAACCCAGCCCCACATCCTGCATCCCCCTCTGGGTAAAACCCAGCCCCACATCCTGCATCCCCCTCTGGGTGAAACCCAGCCCCACATCCTGCATCCCCCTCTGGGTGAAACCCAGCCCCACATCCTGCATCCCCCTCTGGGTGAAACCCAACCCCGCATCCTGCATCCCCCTCTGGATAAAACCCAGCCCCACATCCTGCATCCCCCTCTGGGTGAAACCCAGCCCCACATCCTGCATCCCCCTCTGGGTAAAACCCAGCCCCACATCCTGCATCCCCCTCTGGGTGAAACCCAGCCCCACATCCTGCATCCCCCTCTGGATAAAACCCAGCCCCACATCCTGCATCCCCCTCTGGGTGAAACCCAACCCCACATCCTGCATCCCCCTCTGGGTAAAACCCAGCCCCACATCCTGCCTGTGTTCGGGGCTCTGATGACCTGAGAGGTGCTTGACCCTTCCAAAGAGCCCCCATGTGCTGTGGAGCAGCCCCAAGCAGGGCTCTGGAGTTCTCTGGGCTCTAAGTTCAGCCAGTGCTGCTGGTGCCAGCAGCTGCTGCTTCCCAGCACCGACAAATGGGGATTTGATGAGTTCCTGGAGATGACAAAATGGACCGAAGATAAAGATCTGTGTGAGAGAAGTGGTCGGTTCAGTTTAGTTATTGAAATCCTCGAGCTGAACTGCTCTGTGCCGAGGGAGATGGGGAGGGGCTGCTGAGGCTCGGGGGACACTGGGATCACTGATGCTGCTTCTGGGGAGCTGTGGGGTCTCAGTGAGCAGAGCCCATCCTGACCCTAGAGCAGGATCCTGGCACCTGGAGCAGTGTCCTGGCACCTGAGGAGCATCCTGACCCCAGAACAGCATCCTGACCCCAGAACAACATCCTGACCCCAGAGCAGCACCCTGACCCCAGAGCAGCACCCTGACCCCACAGCAGGATCCTGATCCCAGAGCAGCACCCTGACCCCAGAGCAGGATCCTGATCCCAGAGCAGTGTCTGGGTGTCCACGGCACAGAAGTTCAGGGCAGTGCTGGGACTGTGCCCTTGCAGGGTCTGACACTGTGGGAGGTGATGGAGGGGAGCAGAGCAGCTCCCGGGCTGCTTGTAGTGAGTGTTGATCACACATTGATTAATTAGCTCTGAGTTCAGGGCCTCGTTAGCCTGTGCAGCAGCACTGCAGGAGCTCACACAGGAGCTTCCTTCCCTCTGCCCTTCCCTTCCCTTCCCTTCCCTTCCCTTCCCTTCCCTTCCCTTCCCTTCCCTTCCCTTCCCTTCCCTTCCCTTCCCTTCCCTTCCCTTCCCTTCCCTTCCCTTCCCTTCCCTTCCCTTCCCTTCCCTTCCCTTCCCTTCCCTTCCCTTCCCCTGGCCAGGTGCTTCCAAACCCCACCCAAAGGCTTTGTGCTAAGCCCTCAGGACATGGATTCTCTTGGTGACCTGGACACTGTAGGGCTGTCCGGGGCTTTTCTCAATTAAAACCACTATACCATATTGAAATGTGACTAATACTCCATTATTTCCTACCAAATACCTCACTGAATCCATGGCTTGTTGGCAGGAGGTGACTTAAACATGAGAAATGCTGTTTGCATAGGGTGGTGCCTGCTCTGGCTGTTATCCCCAGCTTTCAGCAGTTCCTGTAGAGGGATTTCTCTGCTGTTGGATTTAATGGTGGTGGCCTTGCACAAATATCCCCAAATTACTTTTGAATCCCTCTATCTGCACCATCTGACAGCAGCGATTTTATTATGCACCAGCTGAAAATGCATTTGATTTGTATTAAACTTCTTTGAAGATCTTTCTGCTATTTAATCTCCTTGAGAGTGGAAGACAAGCAGAATATTGAGGTCATGGAAGAGTGGGAGAGCAAAGAGAAATGTGGTCCTGGAAGAGCAGGTGGGTGGGAGCTGTTCCTTTTTTCTTAAATCAGGTGCAGGAGAGGCTTTCCAGTCCGACTCTGGAGGATTTCCAGGCGGCACAGTAGCTATTTTTATTAAACTGTTTTCCTGAACAGCTGCCTACTCAGGAGTGTCCCTCTGCATTTACTTTCTGTCTCAATATTCCTTTGGTAATAGAACACAGTCATTTAGGCTGGGATAAAAAAGGGAATTAAAATACCTAACATATCCACAGGGCTGGGTTTTCTCGGTGCTTGGCTGCTGTGGGGAGTTGAGTTTAACTCCTAATTACATGGTAGGGTTTGCAGCCTCGGCACTGTTGATGCTTTTCAGTAAATGCTACACGGCAATTCTTAAACAAGGCTCTGGAGCTGCTTTGGGGAGAGAGAAAGGAGGAGAGGAGAGGAGAGGAGAGGAGAGGAGAGGAGAGGAGAGGAGAGGAGAGGAGAGGAGAGGAGAGGAGAGGAGAGGAGAGGAGAGGAGAGGAGAGGAGAGGAGAGGAGAGGAGAGGAGAGGAGAGGAGAGGAGAGGAGAGGAGAGGAGAGGAGAGGAGAGGAGAGGAGAGGAGAGGAGAGGTGTTTGGTGTCTGTGCTGCTTTCTCAGCCTGGGAGCACTGGAACTGGAGCCCACCAAATGTTTTTATTATCGGGGTGAGATTTGCACTTGTGCACAGGAGGTAGAACAGGAAATGTCTTTCTAGAACACCTGAGGGGCTGTTCAGTGTGGCAAGGTTACCCATGATCAAATCATAAAATCGAGGCTTTACTCAGCACTCACAGCACACTCTGAGTCTCCTCACCTGTATTTTTAGTTTTCCAGTTTGAAACTTTGGCTCCTGAGATCAGGCAGCCTTAAAGTCAGCCCAGCCCCTCAGCACAAGGCTGTCCTCCCTGCTGTTGATCTGGGGGGAGGCAGGCTCACAGCCTGCTGCCCTGTACCATTCCACACCCCCAGCCAAGGATGGGCCTGCAGCAGGATGGACCTGGGGATCCCCAGTGGGGAAGGCTGGCTTGGATCCCAGGGAGAGGCAGAGGGATGCTCAGCAGCTCCAGGTGCATCTCCAGCCTCCTGGAAATGGGGTCCAGCCACGAGTGTCCAAAGCTGTGCAAAATCACCTTGGAAAGGTTTCAGTGCAATCCCCTGTGGAAAGGCAGCAGCAGCAAAGGGGATGCAGCACCTACAAACCAAGGCACCTCTTCACCCCTGCCAGGGACTGCTCTGGGCTGTGGCCCCAGGTGTGCCTCAGTGACCCCAGGTGTGCCTCAGTGACCCCAGGTGTAGATCTGTGGCCCCACATGTGGATCTGTGGCCCCAGGTGTGTCTCAGTGACCCCAGCTGTGTCTCAATGGCCCCAGGTGTGGATCTGTGGCCCCAAAGCAAAGCTTCCTGTCTGGGGTCTGACCCCGAGCAGGGGAGGGGTGGTGAAACCAGCCCTGCACAAGAACTGGCTCTGGGATGTGCCCTGCAGTGTCCCAGGGAGGAGCGGTGTCCCTGCAGCCCCCAGGGGCTCTGGGACATGGGGATGTTGGCCAGGCTTGGAGAGCTCATCCCTTTTGTCCTTGTGGCCTGAGCAAGGTGTGTGTCCAGTCCCACCTTGCAGCCTCCATCCCTTCCAGCAGCTCTTCCCTGCATTCCCAGCAGCTGCTGGTGCCAGACCTGCCAGTCTGGGAGAGCTCTCCTATGTGATTTTTAACTCATTTCTGAGCTTATCTTCCTGGATTTCCCCCATGCTCATTGCCTTTTTTTCAGTAAACACGAATTTCATCCCTGAATTGTGACCAGAGCTGCTCACTCCTCTTGGAATTAGGCCAGAAATCTGAGAGTTTTCAGTCTATCATCTGGGTCACAGTGCCCAGATATTTGCTGGTCCTTGCTGGTTATTTTTAAATGTGTATTTTCCTCCTTTGTGTTGGTCCTTCCCTCATGCAGGGTGAGCTCAGGCTGCAGCTGGGGCCTCCCTGGTGCCCTGGTTGTGCTGCTTTGGGATCACAGAGCAGACCCCAGCAGGATCAGGCTGCTGTCCCCCAGAAATGTTTCACTGCTGGCACAGGCTCTGCTTGGATCCCTTCTGCCCCAAGTGCTGCCTTCCCGTTCTCCTTGCTTCCCTTATTTGGGCACTGCTGGATTTTATCCCGCTTTATTTGTCCAGTTTCTCAGGTATTTCTGCCCTCTCAGCTCCCTCTCCTTGACAAGCAGTGTCCTGCTGGTTCCAGCAGTGTCCCAGCACAGGGCAGTCCTGCTGGTTCCGTCCTCTGCTCCAGGTGGGCACAGAGCCCACCCGAGCCCTCCCTCTGCACAGCTCCATGTGACACCGCCTGGAAGGTCCTTGCCAGGCTTTACCCAGCCTGTACCCGGGGTTACAGACAGGAATTCCCAAAGGCTGCTCACAGCCCCTGCTAAAATTAACCTTTGGGGTGGTCACTGCCCTTCCCAGCATTTTACTGTCCTGTTACGGAACATGTCCCTTGTCCCCAGTCCCTCTCCAGCTCTCCTGAAGCTCGGAGCTCTCCCTGGATCCTTCTCCTCTCCAGGTGAGCACCCCCAGCTCTCCCAGCCTGGCTCCAGAGCAGAGGGGCTCCACTGGAACAGTTCCATGGTGTGCTCTGGACCCTCTCCAGCAGCTCCACATCCTCCCTGTGCTGAGAACCCCAGATCTGGGCACTCAAGTTGATCAATTACCCATTTAAAAAAAAAATCTATAAAATACCCATTAAATGGCTGGGCTTGCTGATCTTGGAGGTCTTTTCCAACCTGGATGGTTCTGTGATGATTCCCTTACTCAGCAGCAGCCCCAGCAGCGGAGAGCAGCATTTCAGCGTGCCACGGGTAGGAGACAGTTTATCCCATTTATCCCATTCCTGCCTCCTGGAGCTGTGGGAGCTGGGGCTGTGGCAGGGCAGAGCCCACAGCTGATGCTCCAGAGATCTCGTGTCCCAAGGAATGGCCAGGCTGGGGCTGCGCTCAGATGCTCAAACCTGGCTGAGCTGCTCCCCCCTCGCTTCAGGCAGTGCTGAGCTGGAGCCCTGCACTTTGTCAAGCCGCTCATCAAGGAGCTCACGGCATTTTTCACTTTCTGGTGAGTAATTTCTGCTAAGTTCCCTGCTTAGCTCCGAGGAGAAGAGCAGCTCCATCCATCAGAGCAGAGGTGCTGCCGGGAGGAGGAGCGTGGCCGGTGCCTGGGCAGGGCACGCTGCAGTTACCAGCACACATCAGAGCCTGGCATCCCTCCTGCCTGCCAGACACGGGCTCCCGGGGCAGCACAGACATGGAGCCCTAGAAATAGCACACAGGTGCTGGAGCTTGATCCTTGCAATGTCAAAGGTTTCAAAATTCAGGGTAGCGCTCTCCAAAAGCTCTGAAGAACTGGAGCTTGCTCTGTGCTGGGTGCACACAGTGGCAAAGCCTTTTTTTAGGAATTACTAATTTTACTGTCAAATTAATTTTTAAATCCCAGCCAGTGCTACCCCCTCTGCCATGGCAGAGACACCTCCCACTGTCCCAGGTGATCCAAGCCCAATGTCCAACCTGGCCTTGGGCACTGCCAGGGATCCAGGGGCAGCCACAGCTGCTCTGGCAATTCCAGCCCAGCCCCTCCCCACCCTCCCAGGCAGGAATTCCTTCCCGATATCCCATTAAATCCCCCCTTCCTCAGCTCAAAATAGGAACTTCTGTGAATTTCTCAGCAAGAACAAAGATGTATCATCAAACTCAGAGGGTAAATATGACTGAAATTCTGACAGAGAAACCCCCACACCTTTAGAGGAAGCCTTGGCCAATTCAAAGTGCTGTTCCTAGAAAGTTTCATTATGATAATGCAGGTGGGACTGGGAATGTGGCACCACCAGCTGCAGTTGCACACAGTGGATGCACAGTGCAAACTGTGCTGCTCAATATTTACAAACTTCAAATTGGGAGCCTCTGCTTTGAAATGAGCTTTATCCTGGGAAGGCTCTCCAGGACTGGAATGATAACAGGAACATTTATAACAATGTGATTTTAAGCAATATTTTTCACTTGTACCAAGAAATCATGAAGTTTTTTTCTTGCCAATATTAATTCAAATTTTGAATGTTTGCAAGTTGAGCCTATAAGACAATGGATAGGGAGATTTGTGAGGAAAAACAAAAGGTGAACTTTTTGGGGGATTTTATTCTGTCCAGCAAATAAAGACCTGGATGTGTGCCCAGAGCTGACCCACACTGAGCCCAGCACCCCAGCACTTCCCAGCTGGTAATTTAGGTTTTGCTTTAACCCAAGGAAGATTAAAGGCTCCTGTAAAGTGCAAACCATCAGCCTGAAATATCGTTGTGGACTGTATTTTCAGGGCTTTTTATGTATTCCCTAAATAAACTGCTTCTGCAGCAGGGAGAGGAGAATAAAAGGGCTGCAATGTAGGTCAGAGCTGCCAAGGTTAGGAGGAGCAGCTCTTCATCATCTTCATCTTCCTCAGTGCAGGAACGGCCCCAGCTCTGGCTCAGGGCACCAAGCGCTGGAGGTGCCTCAGGGCTCCTGGGCCAGGCACGGGGCTTCTGCAAGGACAAACTAATGAAGAAAAATGAACTGCTGCCTGTAGAAAGCCTTGGTCCCAGCCCTGCAGCCTTCTGGAGGTGAAAACGAGGAGACAAAACCCTCTGAGCTTCCCCAGCTCCTGCACTGCTGGGGACAGCAGGGACAGGGCCCTGCTGAGAGACTGGGGACAAGGGATGGAGGGACAGGACACAGGGAATGGCTTCACATGGACAGAGGGCAGGGATGGGTGGGATGTTGGGAATTGGGAATTCCTGGCTGGGCTGGAATTGCCAGAGCAGCTGTGGCTGCCCCTGGATCCCTGGCAGTGCCCAAGGCCAAGTTGGACATTGGGGTTGGAGCACCTGGGACAGTGGGAGGTGTCCCTGCCATGGCAGGGGTGGAACTGGGTGGGATTTGAGGCCCATTCCCACCCAAACCAGTCTGGGATTCCCAGGAGACAGCCTGGGGCAGCAGGGGAGGCTCTGGGGGCAGCTACTGAGGCTTCTCTCTGGCAAGAATTCAAGCAGAGAATTCCTAAATTGGCTGAATTGATTAAAATGTTGTGATATATTTAAATCATAATTTTTACAAGAAATGTGCTTTAAAATGAAAAAATCGCTTTGACAGAAACTCTGAGCAGTGGAGATAAACCCAGGCAATTTTATTTTTCTAAAAGCTTCAATACATTATAGAAACCCAGACTGGTTTGGGTTGGAAGGGACCTCAAATCCCACCCATCCCAACCCTGCCATGGCAGGGACACCTCCCACTGTCCCAGGTGATCCAAGCCCAATGTCCAACCTGGCCTTGGGCACTGCCAGGGATCCAGGACAGCCACAGCTGCTCTGGGAATTCTGTGCCAGGGTCTCACTGTATTTTATGTTATGATCAACCATTAACATTTCATTTATTCAAATACATTTACTAAATTTTCCTTTTTTGTTATCTCAGTTCTTTTAAATAAAATGCTGATGGAGATGAGTAATGAGTTGTCTTTGCTTGTCCCAGTAATGATCATTATTTTCCACTTGAAATTAAATTACATTTAAATTTTGGTAATAAACAGCTGAGCAGTAATGAATGCTACACCATTATCTTAATATTCTGCAATTTATCACCTCTGAAAACAGATAAATCAGTCTGCTAAGGACAGCCAGTGGAATGCCAGCTCACAGACCGAAGACGAACACTGATTTGTGTGGCACTAGGTGTCACACACCTGTCACTGCCTTTAAAGGTAAAAAAAAAAACAAACCACCTCCCAAATTTTGAGGATCCTGAAATTCAGATTGTTTTGATAAGAACTTCCTTGCTGTTTAAATTAAATTCAAATAAATCCTGGAGTGTGAGCGAACCCGGAGCTGCTGCCCCCATTCCTGTGACAGTTGTCCCCTCCCAGTCCAGGAGCAGACACCTTTCCTCTCTCCCAGGCTTTATCCCTCCCAAATTCCTGCGTCCCGAGCAGGGGCAGCCCTGCAGGAGGAGCTCCTGGG
The DNA here is from genome assembly GCF_963662255.1 of Cinclus cinclus. Lineage (NCBI taxonomy): Eukaryota > Metazoa > Chordata > Aves > Passeriformes > Cinclidae > Cinclus > Cinclus cinclus. The sequence goes on from NC_085051.1 coordinate 62,228,055, forward strand.
GATGCTGCAGCTCCTGTGCTCCCATGGAACCATGGCTGGTGGAGCCTCCTGGGCACAGGCAGGGCCAGATTTGGGGTCCTGCTCGGCCAGGGCTGCCCTGGGGGGTGGCAGCAGCGAGGAGATCCAGGGGCTGTGTCCTGAGCGCCAGCTTCCAGATGTGGGGCTGCACATGTGGGGAAAATCCGGGAGCCAGCTGGGCGCAGAGCACCCATGTGTCCCTGCAGGGTGGGCAGGAGGAGCCCCTGTGCAGGATCCTCTGGTGGCCTCTGGGATCCTCTGGGACCTTCTGGGATCCTCTGGGATTTTGGGATCAGGAGATGCTATTAAACATCACCCACCCCATGTCCACCAGGAGCCTCTGGTGCAGGCATCCTCTGGGATTTTGGGGTCAGGAGATGCTGTTCAACATCACCCACAGGAAAGATCCCACCGGGAGGCTCTGGCTACAGAGATCCTCTGGGATCAGGGATCAGGAGATTCTGTTCAGCACCACCCCACGGGAAGGACCCAGCCAGGCCATCCCACTGGCTGGTGCAGATCCTTTTGGGAATGTTGCCCAGAGGGGTCAGCCCCTGCCAGGACAATCCCTTCAGGGGACACTGGCAGGCCCGGGCAGGTGCCAGGCTGATAACTCTCTCCAGAAAACATCAGTGTATAAAGTTTTCAAAAGCTAACTTTTGATTTAATGAAGCTGTCCCCTCCCATCAATTTCATTCTAATCCTTGAGAGCAGAGAACCTTTTAAGTCTAATGAAAAATGTTAATAAACCTTCACGTTGTGGAGAGGATTTTTTCCTAATTCAGTAATAGCTGTCAGCACCTTTCCCTACTCTCACCTGAACATGTTAATGTGCTGTGCTGTTGCAGCCTCTGCTCTGCTTACTAATCAGCACAGCCTTCCCCAGAACTCCAGCCCTGGCAGTGCCCCAGGCCAGGTTGGACACTGGGGCTGGAGCACCTGGGACAGCGGGAGGTGTCCCTGCCATGGCAGGGGTGGGGTGGGATGGGATTTGAGGTCCCTTCCCAGCCAGACCATGGTATTTCCATCTGTATCATGCATTTTCCCAGGAACAGCGAGCCTGTGACATTTGCTGTGCCTGGAGAGCTCTGTTTGATCTGAAGTGGAGCCGTGCTGCTGGAGACCAGCACTGTGGAGCTCCAGCTCACACCCGTACCAGAGGGCACAGCTCCCTCAGCAATTCCCTCTCCAGCTGCTCGCGCTGGGCTGGCTCAGCCTGTGCCCAGTGGCAGTGGGACACAGCAGTGACAGTGCTCAGAGCCAGCCCTGTCTCCCTGGGGTCAGCTGGCCACAAGCAGAGACCCCCCCAGCACTTGAGCCGTGTCCTGTGTGGGGCTGAGTGAGCGCTGCAAATGAACTTACAACAAAATGACACCAAACTCAAAAAAACTGACAACAAACACAAATGAAAGAACACCAAACTCCAACAAAGCGACACCAAACTCAAACAAAACACCACCAAACTCAAACAAAATGACACCAAACTCTTCCCCACTCTCAGCGGGGCTCCAGGGGCTGTTCTGTCAGCACAGCTCCTCTGCCTGATGTTTAATTCAAGGCCGAGCTGGCAGTGGAATAACAGCAAGGCAAATTTTTATTAAAATTGCTTCCCTTGAAGTCTCAAAGCAGCCGGTGTCATTAGAGCCCAAGCATGGTGCTGCATGGGAACCAGGAGCCCTGGTGGGAGGGAGTGGGGCAGGGGCTGGAGCAGGGACAGGGACAGGGACAGGAGCAGGGACAGGGTCAGGGATAGGAGCAGGAACAGGAGCAGGAGCAGGGACAGGAGCAGGGATAGAAGGGGACATACAGGGACAGGGACAGGGACAGGGACAGGGACAGGGACAGGAGCAGGGACAGGGTCAGGGATAGGAGCAGGAACAGGAGCAGGAGCAGGGACAGGAGCAGGGATAGAAGGGGACATACAGGGACAGGGACAGGGACAGGGACAGGGACAGGGACAGGAGCAGGGACAGGGTCAGGGATAGGAGCAGGGACAGGGTCAGGGATAGGAGCAGGAACAGGAGCAGGAGCAGGGACAGGAGCAGGGATAGAAGGGGACATACAGGGACAGGGACAGGGACAGGGACAAGGACAGGGACAGGAACAGGAACAGGAACAGGAACAGGAACAGGAACAGGAGCAGGGACAGGAGCAGGAGCAGGGACAGCTCTGGGTGCCCTTACCTGGCCCCTGCTCCTCATCCACGGCTCCCTCTGCCCCCATCCCTGTGCTGCTCCCTCCATAGAGGGCTCCCCCTCTGGCACCCCCAGATGGGCCAGCACTGCTGGGCAGGTGAGGTGGTCTCACCTTGCTCCTGGGGACATAAGGGACACCTAAAGCTGCTGGAGAGTGTCCCAAGGGGAACACGGATGTTGAAGGGTCTGAGGGCACCATGCGAGGAGAAGCTGGGGGCACTGGGATTGTTCAGCTGGAGAGGAGACTGAGGTCAGAGCTCACCAGGGGCTGTGGCTCCTCCTCAGGGACAGGTCTGGTCTCTGTGATGGGGACAACACCTAGGGAAGGGCTGGAGCTGTGTCAGGGCAGGCTCAGGCTGGATTTTGGGAAAGGTTCTTCCCTCCCCCAGAGGCTGCTGGCACTGCCCAGGCTCTCCCCAGGGAATGGGCACGGCCCCGGGGCTGCCAGAGCTCCAGGAGTGTTTGGGATGGCCAGGGTGGGATTGTTGGGGGGGATCTGGGCAGGGACAGGGCTGGGATGATCCCTGTGGGTCCCTCCCAACTCAGGATATTCCCTGAACTGAGCCAAGCGGGGAGGCGACCTGTGCACCCCCAGGCTGTGCTGCTCTCTCCACCCTGTTTATGGAAATCCCTGCTGTGCCTGGCACTGTTCAAACATGGCAAGGGTCTTCTGTCATTCCATGGAATCCCAGACTGGTTTGGGTTGGAAGGGACCTCAAATCCCACTTCATCCCACCCCTGCCATGGCAGGGACACCTCCCACTGTCCCAGGTGCTCCAAGCCCAATGTCCAACCTGGCCTTGGGCACTGCAGGGATCCAGGGGCAGCCACAGCTGCTCTGGCAATTCCAGCCCAGCCAGGAATTCCCAATTCCCAATATCCCCTCCATCCCTGCCCTCTGACATTTCAGATAAGTCCATCCTCTCCTGTCCCAGTCCCAAGACTGTCCTTGTGTCCCAGCTGACCCCATGGCCTCCCCCAGCCCTTGCCCCAGTCCCTGCAGTGTCAGCAGCGCTGCAGCAACCCCTGACCAGTAATGAGGTGGGTAATTAGCACAAACATGTGAAAGAAATGCTGCTTCTGGAAGGTAGGACTTGTTGGAACAGAATTTCTGATGTGGGAACACAAAAACTGACAAATGGGAATCATTTCATGCAACATGTAATTAAACAGTACAACTTATTAGCACGGGGGGTTGCTATGGCAAATAATTTATATGAATTTGGAAGGAAAGGCAAATAGAAGCAGATAACAACAGTACCTGGTTATCTGAGCTCAGAGAGGAGCTCAGGCTGTGCTCTGGGAGCTCGGAGCAGCTGCAGCCTCCCGGGCGCTCTCCCTGCTCCTGGGGGTGTTCTCTCACATTCCTGTGTCGAGTGGGAATTTGGTTTGCTCACATTTAAAATGCAGTTTCAAAATAATTTTAGCATTATTTTCAGGGATGTATAGAAATAACACCATTTATCATAAAATAAATTCATTTTACATATCTTATATTATTTGTAATTTTTCAGAATATCTTTTTTTAGCTTCAGAATGATTGCCCAGAGCAGCTGTGGCTGCCCATGATCCCTGGAAGCATCCAAGGCTGTGTTGGACAGGGCTTGGAGCAGCCTGGGAAAGTGGAAAATGTCCCTGCCCACAGCAGAACAAGATGAGCTTTAAGGTCCCTTTCAACCTAAAGCATTCTGGGATTCTGTGATTATTTTATTTTTTGTTATTTTTTTTTTTGGAGTAGTTGAAATGGAGTATCTCTGCTATAAGATTTTCTTTCATTTTCCTTTCCCTCTGGGAAGGGTCAGTAGTTGTAGAAAACCCCTTGAATATATTTTGCCTGATCTGAAGGTGACTTTTCACTGGATTAAGCTCTTAGCAGAAGAAGTTAAACTCCTTTCATTGCCTTAATTTTGTGCTTTAGTTATGAATGTTTATTGCTAATATTAACCAGCTATTAGCTTGGCTATTTTTTGCTAATTATTGATTACTAACTGATGGAATGCCTGGACACCTCCAGGGATGGGCACTCCAAACCTCCCTGGGCGCTTCCAATCCCTGAGCACCCTTTCCATGGGGAAATTCCTGCTGTGGCCACCCTGAGCCTGCCCTGGCCCAGCCTGAGGCCGTTCCCTCTGCTCCTGTCCCTGTTCCTGGGAGCCCTGGATGTGTTTGGGTGTCCCTGGATGTGTTTGGCTGTCTCTGGATGTGTCCCCCAGCCCTGGATGTGTCCCCCAGCCCTGGATGTGTTTGGGTGTCTCTGGATGTGTTTGGGTGTCTCTGGATGTGTTTGGATGTCCCTGGATGTGTTTGGGTGTCCCTGGATGTGTTTGGGTGTCCCTGGATGTGTCCCCCAGCCCTGCTCCCCTGCACTGCCACAGCAGCACCAGGATGGATTTGTTGTGTCAATGCCATGAAAAGTTTGGTTCATCCAGGAGGAATTGCCTCTATCCATTAAAAAAATACCCCCCACAACCAAGCGCACAGCTCTGGGTTAAACACCTGTGAAAAACTCCTATCTGTGGCCTTTGGAGGGCCAAAGCCCATTTGGGGTAAAACCTTGGAAAAGCTCCTGTCTCTGGAGCAGCATTCCCAGGAGCAGGCTGAGCCAGAGCCTGCAGTTGATTGCAAGTGCCCCTCATTGCCAGCCATCCCCTGGCTGATTCAAGGGAATCATTTTCTGATTATGAGTGTTTCTGGGCTGTGTATTAATCATTTACTATTCATTATTTCTGAACTGTGACTGACCACCTAAATTGAGTGCACTATTTCTGGGCCTCAATTAGGTAATTGAAATGCTCTTTAAATCAGAGTAATTAGCAGTGTGGCTTTTCAGATGAATTATTTTTTATCCCGAATTAATGGAGAATTCGGGCACTTGTGAGTTATTATGCCCATTCTTTGGCAATGACCTGGATTCTGCCAGATAAGGAGCAGCAGGAGTTTGTGCATCGCCTTGAACAGACCTGACAGCTTCTATTTGTTAAAATATTCCCAATTCCGGGCTGGGAGGGCTCAGCCAGCTCTGACAGGTCAGAAATTTTCAAACACAATTTGTAACCAACGAAGCACGTTGGTCATGGGAGCCATGATTTGGTGGCAGCATATTAATGCTGTCTCCTCAAGATGGTGGGAATCACTAATTCCGTGTTTTCTGAGCTCTGTTTCCATCAGTACCAGCGAGACAGGAGCTGCTCAGACGAGCTGATCGAAATGCTGGGAGTGCTCCTTTAGGTGTCTCCATGAATTTGTTCCTGCTCCTGGTTTGTGTTCACACTGTGAGTATTTCCCTGAGCCTGCTCCTTCCCTCCTGGATGAGGGATCACCTGAGTCCAGAGTTAGAAATATTCACTGTGCCAGTGAGACAAAACAGCTTCAGATAAAAGGGGGTGGCAGTGAACGGCTCAAAAATGGAGCTCAAATCTCTGCAGGCCCTGATTTGGTTTATGTGGTTAAAAGGTGGCTCACTCCAGCCCTGGGGGTGCTGCTGGGGCTGTGCTCAGTCGCACAGGACAGCAGTGACCAGAGGTGTCCCTCAGGTGTCCCTCAGGTGTCCCTCAGGTGTCCCTGCAGGTCATTCCTCACCCACGTGCTGGGACAGGGCACAGGGCTCCAGGTGACCCTCAGCACAGGTTGGGACACGGAGCTGGGTGTGCAGGACACTTGCAGAGGGAGCAGCACACGGAGCAGCCCAAGGGAATCTCGTGCACCTGAACAAGGCCAGGAGCTGGGGCTGCCCCTGGCATCAGTCCAGGCTGGGAGGAGCAGCTGCAGCAGCCTTGGGACAGGATTTGGGGGTGCTGTGGGTGAGAGCTGGACCCACCTGGAATCCTGGCTCCAGCCCTGGGGCCCAGCACAGGGAGGAGCTGGAGCTGCCGAGAGAGTCCAGAGGAGGCACCAGAGGGATGGAGCAGCTCTGCTGGGAGAGCTGGGAATGTTCCCCTGGAGAGGAGAAGCTCTGGGGTCACCCAGCTGTGGCCTTGCAGTGCCTGAAGGAGCTGCAGGAAGATGGAGAGAGGATTTCCAAGGGCTGGAGGGACAGCACACAGGGAATGGCTTCCACTGGCCCAGGGCAGGGGTGGAGGGGATGTTGGGAATTGGGAATTCCTGGCTGGGCTGGAATTGCCAGAGCAGCTGTGGCTGCCCCTGGATCCCTGGCAGTGCCCAAGGCCAGGTTGGACATTGGGCTTGGATCACCTGGGACAGTGGGAGGTGTCTCTGCCATGGCAGGGGTGGGAATGGGTGGGATTTGAGGTCCCACCCACCCCAGACATTCCCTGTTCCTGTGATCTGTTTATGGAAGTTCCAGAGCCCATAAAGTTTGGTTTATCTGTTACACAACAGCCCAATCTCCCTGTCAGGCTCTCCTGTTTTTATCTGTGTGGCACCATCAGAAAGCTTTCTACCGCCTGGCTATTCCTACTTGATATTCAGGACATGAGGCTTTACAAGAGGAAACGTCTTGATGTATCTGCTATTTTATTTTTAATGAAAACATTTCTTGCTCTGAAAAAAAGAGGTCACTGCACATCTCCAAGTACAAATTATTGCATATGCACAGGAGCTGAAAAACCACTAGGTTTAGAAACCACTAAATTCCCACTCAACAGCACCTTTAGAACATGCAAATAAGGCAAAAGCCAGCAGCTCATTGTGGGCTTTGGAGCGCACAAAAATATCCCCCCGCTCCCCTGGGACTGTGCACCAGGAGGAACAGGAAGGGAAATTTTTCCTTTTCAAAAAGCTTTGTAGAGCAGTGAAAGAATCGCTCCTGGGCAAAGGGCTGGAGGCTCTGATCTACCAAATCCCTTCCCTGGAAGGGCCTGGGTGCCAGGACTGCACAAAGAGGAGCTGCAGAGCGGAGGAGGCACTGGCTGAGCTCCCTCAGGAGATCATTTGCTCCTGCACTCAATTCATGCCTCTCCCCTGCTGCTTCCATGAGCCTCATCAAGACCTGCAAAAAAAATGGTGATTTTTTTTTCCTTTAAATTTTTTGTTCAAATTTCTTTGCAGCTGAGGGGAGAAGCCCAGCTTTGTGTGCAGGGAAACCGTAATGCAATCTGCAATGGTAATTTGGAGTTTTTGCTGGCGTTTGGATTGCCGGGAGCAGGCAGGCGTTGAAGGAGATAACGAGGGGATTTGGGCACTGGGGATGAACGATGGGCGCTCCAAGGGACACTGGGCCAGCAGGGACAGTGACTGGGACGTGTCCCTGGGGTGTCCCTGGGTGGGCTCTGAGGTCCCTCGCAGCTCGAAGCGCTCCCCGAGTTTGTGATGCTGTGGAACCGAACATGAACTGCTGTGGAACCGAACATGAACTGCCATGGAACCAAATGTGAATTGCCGTGGAACCAAATGTGAACTGCCATGGAACCGAATGTGAATTGCCGTGGAACCAAACATGAACTGCCGTGGAACCAAACATGAACTGCCGTGGAACCAAATGTGAACTGCCATGGAACTGAAGGTGAATTGCAGTGGAACCAAACATGAACTGCCGTGGAACCAAACATGAACTGCTGTGGAACCAAACATGAACTGCCGTGGAACCAAACGTGAACTGCCGTGGAACCAAACGTGAACTGCCGTGGAACCGAACGTGAATTGCAGTGGAACCGAACATCAACTGCCGTGGAACCAAACATGAATTGCCGTGGAACCAAACGTGAACTGCCATGGAACCAAACATGAATTGCCGTGGAACCAAACATGAACTGCCGTGGAACCAAATGTGAACTGCCGTGGTTGCTGTGGTGCAGCGATGCCCCCGCACCGGCTGCTGCAGAACATCCCCCATCCCCACTCAGCTGCAGCAATTTGGGCTCTGGGCACAGCAAGATGTGCAATTCCGCTCTTTGGAAGCACCCAGTGACAGCATCAGTTAAATTTATCCCGTGCCATCTGCAGCAGCGCACGCCTGGGAGGGCACGTGAGGTAATCCAGGATTTTGAAGCCCTGTGTCATCGTCTCAGCCTCTTTTCTTCAGCAGAATAAATAAATTAAAAGATAAAGAACAAGACCACGTGCCCCATAAAAAGCAAAATCTGGTTTTGCTTTCTGGGTGAAGGATTTTGCATTTCCCACTCCCTGACTCTGAGTTAATGAGATGTTCTCTGAGGCTCAGCCCTGTGCTCAGGAGCTCTGGGCTGCCAGACTGTGGGAACCCTGAAATGAGAGTTTTGAGCTTTCTGTGCTGTCAGGCACTGACCCCCTGGAGAACACTGCTTTAGACCTGAAGCCTTGGAGAAGCTTCCAAAATGGAATGATAGATCTGGGGTCACTGGTGTGTGGTGGGAATAGAAGTGTGTAATGTCACACGGTGAAAAATTTGGGATTTGGGGTTTTGGAATATGGTGATAGGTATGGGACAAGGTGGAGGTTTTAGGGCCGAGGTTTTCTTTCTTCTTGTCCCTCTTCTTCTTGGGTCTAGGTGGTATTTTTATGATTGGACAGAAAATGCCTCACTGTGGGTCACAGGTGCTCAATCATTGGGTCAAAAGTAAAAATAATTTAGGTGCTAGCTTTTAATTGGACAATTAAGCCTTAAAAGACCTTGTAACGAGTGAGATCCATCACCATCTCTCCATTTTTAGCTTGTTAGCTCCAAGTGCTGTAGCACTCACTGTAACGTGAATGAGAATTAATAAACAGCTGAGTCTGAACACAAAATTCCATCTCTCGTGCTTTTAATCCCAACCCTGTCAAGAAGAAAAAGAAGACCTGAAAGTAATATCATAGTGGGCTGCTGGATCAACAGTTGGCATCAGCCTCTGGTCATCCCTGCACTGAAAGTTCCCACTGCCCTGATTTTCCCAGGAGAGCATTTCCTCGGGTGAGAAATGAGGCAAATCCAGGCAGGGTTGTTGGTGACTTCGAGAACTTTGAATGTTTGAAAGGCCCAGTTTGGGAGCTGGGACCTAAAGGAATCAGTTTGCTTTAAGGGCTGAAGGCACAGCTTAACAAGGTTTCACCAAATGTCAGCAAATTCACTCTACTTGCCTCATCACTGGTTTCGCTTAGATTGGAAAATACTTGGAGGAAATATCTCTTCAGTTTATGTGCGCACTCATAAATTTCATGGTACCACAAGCCCAAATCTGGCCTGGCATATTCAGTTGCTGCCATAACCCAATCCATTAATCAGAATTATTTAAAGCCTCCTGCTACTTTTCCTGGGCTTCTCCTCTCCTGCAGCTGCACCTGTGGATCCGGAGAGCCCCAGAAATAGATTTTTTCAATTATGACTCATGCTGTTGGCTTGATGGATACGAAACGGGGTCCTGATAATAGATCAGAATACTAATAATTTCTTTTGCTTAATTGAAAAGGTTATTTTAATGAAAATGGAGCACTTCAAATGTCTGTCCTGTGGGGATATTCAGCCATGATCTTGTTCCCCTGGAAGGCACGTGCCAGGTTCCCGGGAGTTCCTCCTTCTCCATTTCATACCTGCTGGGGCTGATTTTTGTACGTTTTGGGGGAGAATGTGTTCAGTGCTGCTTCCTGAGGGGGACCCAACTAAAACCTGATTTTCCCCACCCTTCCCCCTCATCTGAAGCACAGAATATCCTCTGCAAAGGGCTGGGGCTGGGGGTTTGATCCATCCAGGCAGGATTTCCAGGGATGAGCCCAAATAACTGGGAACAAGAACCTGGATGTTCCACAACCACCTGAAACCTGCCCAAAGCAGCTCAGGACAAGGCAAAGCTCAGCCCTGGGTCAGTGAAAAACCAAAAGCATCTTGTTAATAACGGCAGAAATTCTATTTATTGCTGTGAATTCTTTAGCTCCTGGACCAGTACTGAATGAAGCTGATTGCTGATTGAGACTGCACAGATCCCTGAGAATATAAATTAATGACAAACTATTAAAATTAAGAAGCAAGGATATGATAATGCCTGGTAAAAATACTGAGAGGTGGAATGGCATAGCAATATAAGCATATTATCATCTACAGGAGTGAAGAAGAAATACAATGGGATAAAAATCTTAGCAGATGGTGAAGTTTAGCATCAGTTACTGGAGGTATTCAAAAAAAAGGAATGTTTTGTGAGCATAAAGAGAGTGAAGAAGGATTTTAGTTGATGCTTGATGAGGTTTTTATGAGAAGACATAATGTCCCTGACTTGGGAAGCAGCAGAAGTTTCAGTGAAAATGTAAATGTAAACAGAAGCTGATTCAATTTGTTGGGGGAAAAAGAAAAGACCAATTCAGGTTTCAGCCTAAATTAGACTAAAACTCTAAAATGTAAAAATAATTCCCGTGTGCCTGGCTTTTCTAGACAGCCAAACCTGCATCAGAATGAGGAGCATTAAATGCAGGACCTGGTGCTGGAGGTCTCCAGGCTGTGCAGCCGCTGCCTTTGGCTGCTCAGCCCCTCTCAAAAATGAGATTTCCCCCTGAAGGAGGACAGGAATCCCTGCTGTTCCCTTAGAAACTTCTCCCAGCCCAGTTTTCCTCGTGGATCCATGGTGCACATCAAGGTGGAGCTGTGCTGCACTGAAGGGTTGCCTGTACTCACTCAGGTCATTTTTAGGACACAACAATTTGGATTCAAGGAGCTGCCATGCTTTGGCTTCAGGCAGAGATTCCTGAGCACATCCTCTAGGGATGCTTGGTACAGTGGAGAAATCAGGACTTTTTAAACCCAGAATTGTGAAACTTCAAGTTGAGTGACTTCAGTAGACCAGAACAGCGCAAGGAAAAGGTAAAGACATGAACAACAACAGCAAGAAAATCCACTTTTTTTTCTTTTTTTTTTTTTTTTCTGAGTTTGCACAAGCAGCAGTTGAACCTCTGGCAGAAGTGAAGAATTTTTTACTTTCACCTCATAAACACAAGGGTAAAAATGTTCCTGCCCATGTGTTTCCTGATCCTGTGGCCCAGGGGACACTGAGGCAGGGACACGGGGCAGGAGGGAGGGAATATTTCCATAGCAAGTGCTGAGAGTGAACAGCCAGCTAAGACCTGAAAAAGAAAGAAAAATTCGTTGCAGTAAAAATTTTCAGAGCAGGAAGCAAATTCCAGGATCCATTTTACCCAGTATCAAACCTAAACCTCCCCTGCTGCACTCTGAGGTCGTTTCCTCGTGTCCTGGCCCTTTGCTGAGCTGGAAGCTCAGTCAGGGCAGAAATTCCTCTCTGGCCAAGTCCTTAAGACACAAACAGCTGCAGGAGGAGCAGAAGACCCCCATGCACTGGAAATGTTGTGTTTGGAGCTCAGCACTGAAATATTGTGTTTGCAGCCCAGCAATGGAAATGTTTTTCCAGCCCAGCACTGAAATGTTGTGTTTGGAGCCCAGCCCTGTCCTACTTCAGTCAGGAGCACTGAATGTCACAGTGCTCCCAGCTGTGCAGCAGCTGGATCGAGGGGCTGGCTCCAGGATCAGGGGCTGGCTCCAGGATCAGGGGCTGGCTCCAGCTGTTTTTTCTGCAAATTCTGGGCAGCTGTTGTTGTCCTGTCCATCCTGTCCTGTCCATCCTGTCCTGTTCATCCTGTCCATCCATCCAGTCCATCCTATCCTGTCATCCTGTCCTGTCATCCTGTCCTGTCATCCTGTCCTGTCATCCTGTCCATCCATCCTCTCCTGTCCATCCATCCTGTCCATCCTGTCCATCCATCCAGTCCATCCTGTCCTGTCATCCTGTCCATCCATCCTCTCCTGTCCATCCATCCTGTCCATCCTGTCCATCCATCCAGTCCATCCTGTCCTGTCATCCTGTCCATCCATCCTCTCCTGTCCATCCATCCTGTCCATCCTGTCCATCCATCCAGTCCATCCTGTCCTGTCATCCTGTCCATCCATCCTCTCCTGTCCATCCATCCTGTCCATCCTGTCCATCCATCCTCTCCATCCTGTCCATCCTATCATCCTGTCCATCCATCCTGTCTATCCTGTCCATCCTGTCCATCCTGTCCTGTCCATTCATCCTGTCCATCCTGCCCTTGGATGTGGCAGAGCTGGCAGCTCACTGGATTTGGAGCCCCTGATCCTGTGCCAACCTCGGGCACTGCCTCTGGCACCAGGACAGACTGAGGGATGCCCTCAGTGCCACCCACACATTCCTGACTGGAATGTGGCCTCTGGAAGAGCCCTGCTTCCCTGAGGTCACCCTTGGCCACCTTCCATCCATTCCCAGGATCTGAATGTTCCCTGGGGAAAAGGAGATGAGTTTTTTTCCAGTTCTCCAGACACAGCTGGGCTGTGCTGAAACAACTGGACATTGCGCATCCAGCAGGGAAAGCAGGCTCTGTCTGGATTATTCATTTCCAAGGGAAAGGGAAAGGGTAATTTAAAAGAATGAAAAAAAGGGTTCATTGTCAAGCTGAAAACAGAAAGGGAACAGGAAGAATTTTGGCATTTATGATTCTTGTTGTCATAGAAACTGAACCTGATATTTCCATAGAGCAATTCGGAGCAGGAACAAATGCTGGATTTTATAGCAGGGATGAATTAAGATCAAGTTAAGATTTCCAATACGTTGTCAGGCAGATCAAATATTGGTTTGTTTGGTATTGCCAAGTTGTTTTCAGAGTCCTTAAAAACATTGGTGATAAATGGAAATGAAGGTGATCTGGCACTGAGAGGATATTATCAGAGTTTGGAGTGCCTGGGAGAGACATTTTACAACAACCCAGGACAACTCCCAGGTTTCCATGGGGACAGGGCAAGTCCCACGGGACAATTCCCCTTCTTGCTCCTCCAGCAGTGTCCTCACAAAGCCCAGCTCTGTGCAGTTCTGGGTGTCCTGGGGTGGTTTCTGGGGCTGAAATGTAAAGGGAAGACAGCAGGAGAGGGAGGATGAATTCTCTGGGCAGCCCAGCTCAGGACCTGCTGCCTTCTTCAAGCTCTCCCAGATCAGGGACCTGGGCAGCTGGCACGGGCAGCATTGCTTGGGTTCCCCAGATTCCACCTGGCACTGGACAATATTAAAGCTATGGTGAGGATCTGACATTTTCGTTTTTGCTTCAGTTCATCCCAAAGCAGCCACTGTGCATCTGGGAACACCAAACTCAGGAATAAAGGTTCTTTTGTCTCTTTTGATCATGAACTATTATCTTCCATGTAGGAAGATATGGAGGGCCCCATGTAGTTATGACTGGAGGGCTTCTTTGAAGGAGGTTCTGCTTCAAAGTGAGCACTTCTTTAAAAAAAAAAAAAAAATCATATTTAATTAAAAAAATTCCAGGAATGGGTATCTTATCAAAGTTGTACATTACTCCTCATTGTTTTAATACACAAGCAAGGAAACAACCTTTCTCCTGCATCCCCCAAACCAGTTTAATACAGATTTATTTAACTTTGTTTCCAACCTGGATATTTTTTGCCTTTCATGGAGTAGTTTGGAGGATCCTCTGTCAAAGACACCTTGTTTCTGTTGTTAAAAGCTGGAAATTGTGTCAAGATAGACTTTTGCCTTTTTTGCATGGGCCAGGGAGGCTCAGGCTGGATTTTGGGAAAGGTTCTTCCCTCCCCCAGAGGCTGCTGGCACTGCCCAGGCTCTCCCCAGGGAACGGGCACAGCCCCGGGGCTGCCAGAGCTCCAGGAGTGTTTGGGATGGCCGGGGTGGGATTGTTGGGGGGTCTGGGCAGGGACAGGGGCTGGGATGATCCCTGTGGGTCCCTTCCACTCAAGATATTCTGTGACAATACTGAGACAGTTTTTCAGCTCAGGAGTATTTTTCTGTCTTTTTCTGTTGTTCTTCTCATGACTCTCAGAACCTTCTGCCATCTTGTTTTTAAATGCTCAGTTCAGCCCTGGGCAGCACAATTTTCATGGATGAACACAAAACAGGGAATGAGGAGTGCCTGGGGCCTGCAGTGTGTGTTTGAAATGCTGGAATTACTGCTGGCCAGCCTGGCCTCAGCCCTGGGGCAGGGTGGCTGCAGAATTCCCTGTGCCCCTGTCCTACAGGGGATGTGCCTCCCCTTCCTCCTGGCTTTGGGAGTTGCCCCTACTCCCAGATCAGTGATGTCTGGATGCAGAACCAGCAGCCAGAGCTGGGAATGAGCCCCCCTGTGCCCCCTGGCAGAGCTGGATGTGGCCCTGAGACCACCCAGCTCCAGGGGAAGGGACAGGAGCTGCTGCAGCTGCAGAGGGACAGGAGCCTCTGCCTGTCCTGCCACACCCAGAGCAGCTGAATTCCAGACACAGACGGCTCCAGGCTTCCCTGGCTCTCTTCTTGAGCTGAGATATTAAAAGGCTGGGAAGAAAATATATATGGGACAAGGTGAAAGAAAAAGGAGCAAAGCAGGGAATGTGAAATGGCTTGGGGGTGTTTTGTGGGCACTGAGGGTGTCACATCCTTCTCAGGGAAGGCCATGCCCTGTTCCAGACAAGATCAGCCTTTGTCCCAATCTTACACTGCAAGGATGCTTTCCCTTCCTCTTTCCCAAGGAGGAATCACAGATCCCCTGAATGGTTTGGGTTGGAAGGGCCTTAAATCCCATCCCATCCCATCCCATCCCATCCCATCCCATCCCATCCCATCCCATCCCATCCCATCCCATCCCATCCCATCCCATCCCATCCCATCCCATCCCATCTCATCCCACCCCTGCCATGGCAGGGACACCTCCCACTGTCCCAGGTGCTCCAAGCCCAATGTCCAACCTGGCCTTGGGCACTGCCAGGGATCCAGGGGCAGCCACAGCTGCTCTGGCAATTCCAGCCCAGCCAGGAATTCCCAATTCCCAACATCCCATCCATCCCTGCCCCTGCCAATGGAAAGCCATTCTCCTGCATATGAATGAACAGACTAAGTCTGGGAAGTAAATCCTGAAAATGCTTCTCTTTGCCACTGCTACATGATGCTGGCAGGGACACGCACCTTTGGGAGAGGGAATACACCTTTGGAAATGGGAACGCACCTTTGAGAGAGGGAACACACCTCTGGAAGAAGGAACACACATCTTTGGAAGTACTTGGTGCCTTTATTTTTACCTCTCACTTGGTGGAGCTTTAGCAGTTCTTGTTCACAGCTCAGCACTGCACACAGCCCTCTGGCAGATGAGCTGAATTCTTGATATTCTCATTTATTTTTGCTAAAGCTTCAGAAGAGTGTGAGAAACTTCTCAGGATTTTACCAGAAATTCCTGGAGTCGGGCAAGGATCAGACCCTCCTTTCTTGGAAATCCAGAGCTGTTCCTTGGAGTTCTGTGTTCATGGCTCAGCACCTCCTGCCTCGCTCAAGAGGGAAACCAAACGGAGGAGAAGATGCAGGCTGGTGTGGGCATGACAGTGCCTTTGTCAGTGAAATATTTCATGTCAGTGAAATATTCCACACACCTTGCAGAGGCTGCAATCCTGCTGGATTTTCCTGGAGAGCTAAAGGCAGTTAAATGCTCAGGCCCACGTCAATACCGAGCTTTGATAGCTCCATCGATCCCGGCTGCTGCTGAGCCCTGCCCGGGGCACACAGCTCCTGCATCGCTGATGGGAGCAGAGCCATAGCCCTGCTCCAGCCCTCAGCAGCTCCAGGAGCACCTCAGCTCCCTCCTCATCCTCACAGAGCCTGGATCCTCCTGTTCCCCTGGTCCGGCCTAGCAGTTCCCGGGAAACAATTTCTGCATTTTCATAGAGCGTGAACCACGGAGCTGACGAGAAATATGTGATGCTGAAGTGTTAATATATCCCCATGTCTGGCATTTAGGAGTGCATTTCCCAGAGAATACAGAAGCAATTGTTAATGTCATGTCTGATTTCCTTCCTGGAGACGGGAGATGGACAAAGATTTACTGGAAGTGTTCTTCTCCGTGGCGAGAGAACGGATCCACATTAGGCAGCTGACAGCAAAGATGAATCCTCTGGTGCCACTGCTGCTGTCCACTGCCCAATCTACCTCTATAATTAATGAGCTGTCAGAGCTGCTCAGACCCTGGGAACGGATGGCAGGGACACCAGGCAAATCGGCCCTGAAATGAGGAGTCAGCTCAGAGCCGCTCTTTTCCTGACCTTGCAACTCTCATTATTGATTCCGGGTAATTTCCACCTGTTTAGGAAAACCAAGAGTAAAGTCAGAGCAACAAAGGAGCTTTTCAAGTCTCCCTGTCAGGTTTTCCATCATTTCAAATATTTGGTCCCTGTGCCTCCAAGGAATCTTCAATGCATGAACTGCTCCAAAATATTTCCTGCTCCTCCAGTTCTGAGCTTCAAAGGGAGAGCAGAGACCCAGAGCTCCTGTTTGTCACCACAATCATTCATAGAGTAAAATATCACTGGAGTAGCTGAACTGCGTTAATAAAACTACTCATTGCATTCATTCCCAAGGGCTTATTAAAACGGAATGTACTTATGGAAAAGAACCCTCAGATTTCAGTGTACAGCTGCAATAACTGCATAATGTCCTTTATTATGAGAAAAAAATGGTTTAGTAATGTTGTATTTATTGAATTCATCCCTGTGGGTGTCTGGGTCACTGCCTTCAAGGGGACGTGAGGGCCCCACAGCCTTGTGGCACAGCCCAAGCCTGGTGTTTGCTTTTTCCAGGAGATAAATTCCAGCGGAGCGAACTTGTCCTGTGGCTGGTGGCACATGGGGGGACACGGGGCACTGGTCCCTCCAGTCCTCTGTGCTGGGCAGTCCGCACTGTCCCTGTGCCCCCTCTGACTGCTCGGGCTGGCCATGACAACTCCTAGAATGACAGAAAATCCAGGATTTCCTAGACCACAGCACATCCACTGATGACAAACCAAGGGCCCAGTGCCCACAGAGCGGCCTGGCTGCAGCAGGGGTGGGTTTCTGGTGGAATCTGGGATGGCTCCAGCATTCCCTCAGCAGCAGAGCTGTGCTGGAACACCCCTGGGAGTGGCTGTGCTTCACAGACATTGCTTTTGCAGGCTTGCAAATCAACGGGAATAAATGTGGAGGTGGGGAAAGCATCCAGAATACCCCGTGGTTAATAAGGAATAGCAGGGAACTTCTTGCAGCTCCAGGCGAGCTGAGTGTTCAGAGCCTGCAGCTGCAATCCCTGAGCACCAGGCACTGCTGGCACACCCAGGGGAGTTGTCAGTGCCCCACAAAACCTCCAGAGCCACATTTCACTGGAACCATCCTGGCTGGGAGCTCAGGTCCTGCTGGGGCAGCACAGCCCCCAGAGCTTTGCAGTTTGATCTGCTGAGGAGCTGAATCTGCCCTGGAAAACATCCTGGCTCCTGCAAATGTGTTCGGCTGGTGTTGGAGGAGCTCTACATCAGCATTCCCTTCTCTGCCGTCACAGCCTGCCTCTGCTTACCCCTGTCCAGCTGGCTGAGCTGCACAGGAGCTCAGGGACGTGCTGGGATGGCTGGGACAGGGCTGGGGGGGGATGCTGGGGGGCTGTGGGGGGATGCTGAGGGGTGGGAGTGGGTGCTGGGGGGATTGGGGGTGTAAGCCCCGTGTGGGGGCTCACCCAGCCCCTTCCAGCTCCCATCCCAGCTGGGGCAGGAAAAGCTGCTCATCCTGCCCAGACCCCGGGATCCATCAGCAGAAGGAAATGGGATCGTTTGTGACCAGAGAGGGGAATGGGATCATTGACCACAGAAGGGAACGGGGTCATTTTGTAACCACAGAAGGGAATGAGATCATTTGTGACCAGGGAAGGGAATGGGATAATTTTGTAACCACAGAAGGGAATGGGATCATTTTGTTACCAGCTCTCAGAGCTCAGTGCTTTACAGAGGTGCATCCTGATGTGATGGAAAGCAAGTGTGGCACTGCAGGGCAGGAGGAGATGGCATTCCATGAATAAATGAAATAGAAAAGCGATGCTGCCTTAAAACAAGAGATAAAAGCAGGATCTGGGTGTAACGCTGGAGGCTGGAAGCTCCCAGACTCAGGAGATGTGTCCTGGCAGAGCGAACAGATTGGGATTCTGCTCAGGATCATCTGCACAGCCATCCCTGGAAATCAGGGAATTAATTCTCATGGGCGGAGAGGGAAAGAAAAGGATCCTGAGTTAACGAGTGGGAAATGCCCAGGGGTAACAAGTGCAGCTGAAGGGAGGGGTAGTGCACTTCTCTCTTTCATTTGCCTCACAGGACATCCATATTGCAAATTACAGTGGTCTGTTACACATCTTTTAATTATTTAGAATAGCTATAAATACATTCATTATTTTCCCTTTTTATAATTTTTTAATCTTGTCACATATTTGACTGCTTTACCAGCTGTATCCTGCCTATCCCTGATGGATTCTCATCTCCCTGGCCTCTACCCACAGGGAATGTCCCTCAGGAGCTGCCTCAGCCTGGGCACTGCTGGCTGCCCTCTGTCCCCTCTTCCTTCCAGGCACACATCTCCCAACCCTCCGTGCTCCTGGGATCTCTGCTTTGCCTCAGCCCCTGCCCCAGTGCCTGCAGTGTCTCAGAAACACAGATCCAGGGAAGGCAGGCAAATATCACAGAGAATCATTTAAGCTGAGAATGCTGGGAAATGTTTTCATGGAATTGATGCCAGGCAAAGACAAATCCTTATCTGAATGTTTGGGATGGGAGGGACCTCAAATCCCACCCAGGGCCACCCCTGCCATGGCAGGGACCCCTCCCACTGTCCCAGGTGATCCAAGCCCAATGTCCAACCTGGCCTTGGGCACTGCCAGGGATCCAGGGGCAGCCACAGCTGTGCCAGGGCCTCCCCACCCTCTCATGGAGGAATTTTTTTCTCAATATCCCATCAAAAAAAGCTGTGGAACAGTAGCAGGTGCAAATCTCTGAGCAGCCTGGGCTGCTTTGACCTCCAGGGAGCTCTCAGAGCTCACCATGAACAGCAGGAGCTGCAGCATGACTGCCAGGACAGACTCAGGCTGTGTTTGCTTACAGCACGGTTTTGGATCCCCCCATTTCCCATTTCCCAGCTCCAGGACTGAGTTCAGGCTCCAGCACTGCTCCCAGTGCTAGGGAGGGCACAGTGGAAGTGGATCACTGAGAAAACCCCACGAGGAACAGTAATAACCTCTTGGGGTTTGCATTCAGGGCTTTTTATGGCCCCACGGATCTCTGCCCAGCAGTGTCCATGACACAGCAGCAGAGGCAGGGCTGGGACATGGAGTGGGAGGGAGGAGAGGACAGAAAACGAGCTCTGAAACTGGGGAAATACTTTTAAACCAGCTGCTGGAAGGAGCAACCTGTCTTCCCATGACTAATTACAGATTTGCATATGAAATTGAATACATTATTGTTTAACTGAGGCATTCCCTCCTTGCAGGCTCACACTGAAGGATTTCTTTCAGAAAACAAAGAGTAAATCCCACCCTGCATTCTCATTCTGCCTTTCCTAGGATGGAAATCCCTCTTTGCCTCCCCATGCATCCCTGTGCTCAGGTGGAGCCTGAGCTCCCCGGGCTCTGGTTGAGGATATCAACTTTATATCTGCAATAAACTAAATTTGAGGTGTGTTGTTCTCTTGGGTTTTATGGCATTGCAATGACCATGGCCTGACTCTTCTCTGTGCCACGAGTAACACATTTACCACTTGCACTTTAATATTTTATCAAATACATCAGGGTCACCATTCCAGTAACTGCTGCTTGCATTTTTCCTCCTTTAAAGTAACATAAAAGAAAATAGGATTGAAATTAAAACAAAACAGAAGTTATAAAAACTCTATAAATATATTCTATGTTTCTATGGCTATTGCCTCATTTTCCACTTCAGACTTATCTTTGGGTGACAGGAAGCCAAAATCCTGAAATGGTTTAATTAGGCTGAAAATCTTATTTAATAAAGTTCTGCTGGAGAAACACAAGCAAGTGCCATTAACTTCAGTCAGTCGAAGGCAATGGTGACTTTTACTCTGCAAATGACACCATAAATCAGAACAGAACTGGCACAAGCAGCAGGAACCATGACTGGTTCCTGCTCCTTCCCAAAAAGTGCTTTTTGCAAGGAAATCTGTTTATTTACCCATTCCAGGCTAAGCATAACAAACAGCCTTTTCCTGGAGGAGCTGTGCATGGGCACAGCCCAGGTACCTCTGGGACATCCCGGCCTAGGGAGAGGCCAATCCAGGATCCAGAGATCTGCCTGGAATGGCATGAACGAATTCCAGGGAAAATGTCAGCCCTGGGGGAAAAAACAACCCCCAACCCCCCGCACTTGAGTGGATTAAACAACTTTTGAAGAGGCTGCCAGCAGCAGGGGCTGTGCACAGCATGGAGCAGGATGGGATGAGCTTTAAAGGATTTCCTCATCCCAAAAACTCACAGAGCAGGATGGGATGGGCTTTAAAGGAATTCCTCACCCCAAAAATTCACAGAGCAAGATGGGATGAGCTTTAAAGGAATTCCTTATCCCAAAAATTCACAAAGCAAGACTGGGACGGGCTTTAAAGGAATTTCTCACCCAGCAGTGCATGGAGCTGGAGCAGGAGGGGCTGAGCCGGCAGCCTAAATCTAATGGGATGTTCAATCCTTCTGGGATGGGCAGTCCAGGAATGGACATCCAGGGGCCAGGGAAGAGCCACAGGACAACAGGCCAGATGAAAAATTCCTTTCATTGTTTCCTTCATTCCTTTCATTCCTTTCCATTCCAGAAAGATAATGTTCTGGGAATGATTTTTCCCCCTATAAACAGAAATGTAGAATTTCAAATGTTTTCCAGGAGGCGTGCCCCCTCACAAGGATCTCTGCCAGAACTCACTTCCAGCCTTTACCCTCATGCTGGGCTTGGCTTGGGGAGGTTGTCTGCAGATCTTGGCCACAGGGGCAGCCCCCAAGTACCCCCAGAAAGCTCAGCATTTTTTGAAAACTCAGTAAAAACTACTTGAAGTAGGCTCAAAGTACAATAAAATCCCAAAGTCATTGGAGCTGGAAAAGGTCCCTAATAGCATCGAGTCCCAGCTGTGTCCCCAGCCCAGAGCTCTGAGTGCCACCTCCAGGAGTTCCTTGGACACCTCCAGGGACTCCCAACCTCCCTGGGCAGCCCCTGACAATGCCCTTTTCATCCACGTTAATGAAGTTATTATCAAAGTTAATATCTGGTTACTGCGTCACTGTTTCTCTAAAATATTCCCTCTAACCTTTTTCCACTCCTAAGGAAACTCGTTTGCTTTTTCCAGTTTGTCCTCTCAGGATCCTCCTCCTGCTGCCGTGCCCGAGCCTGCCTCAGCACTTTTCTGGGAGCGGCAGTTTCCCTTCTCTCCCATCATTTCTGTCCCTGCACTCCAGGCAGCTCTGTCAGTCCTGGTGCTGAGGAACCCAGGACAGCTCCAAGCCAGGACTGGGATACCCGGTTCTATGGGAATGAACTTGGGAACCAAGGACAGCTCCAGGCCGGGACTGGGATACCCGGTTCTATGGGAATGAACTTGGGAACCAAGGACAGCTCCGAGCCAGGACTGGGATACCCGGTTCTATGGGAATGAACTTGGGAACCAAGGACAGCTCCGAGCCAGGACTGGGATACCCGGTTCTATGGGAAAGAACTTGGGAACCAAGGACAGCTCCAAGCCAGGACTGGGATACCCGGTTCTATGGGAATGAACTTGGGAACCAAGGACAGCTCCGAGCCAGGACTGGGATACCCGGTTCTATGGGAATGAACTTGGGAACCAAGGACAGCTCCGAGCCAGGACTGGGATACCCGGTTCTATGGGAATGAACTTGGGAACCCAGGACAGCTCCGAGCCAGGACTGGGATACCCGGTTCTATGGGAAAGAACTTGGGAACCAAGGACAGCTCCAAGCCAGGACTGGGATACCCGGTTCTATGGGAATGAACTTGGGAACCAAGGACAGCTCCGAGCCAGGACTGGGATACCCGGTTCTATGGGAATGAACTTGGGAACCCAGGACAGCTCCAAGCCAGGACTGGGATACCCGGTTCTATGGGAATGAACTTGGGAACCCAGGACAGCTCCAAGCCAGGACTGGGATACCCGGTTCTCTGGGAATGAACTTGGGAACCCAGGACAGCTCTGAGCCAGGACTTGGATAGCCGGTTCTCTGGGAATGGTTTTGGGAATTTGGTGGGCTGTGTTTTTTCAGAACGAACACCCTGCAGGGAGTTGGGGCACAAAGCTCCCGTGCCTGTGTTAAATCCCAAAATAAGGCAGAGCCGAGGTTTGGCACTGCCAGAGCTGACCCCGAGCTCTCTCCTCTCCTGGAGCAGAGTCAGCCCTGCCCAGCAAAGCTAGGAGTGCAAACAGCAGCACGCTTTAGGAATAACTCTGCTCACCTGGAATGGAGATTTTCCTTCCAGGAGAGCCACATCTGCTCCCGAAGAGGCTGCAGAGACCCAGCTCTGGGCACTGGGCAGGCTGGGGGCACTGCAGACAGCCGGGCTGGCTCTGCTGTCACCCTGTCAGTGACAAGCTGTGCTGCTTTAGGGAGCTGCTCCTCGGTTTCCCATGGAACGGGCTCAGGAAGGCAGAAATTCCCTGCTGTGGGCAAACACAGCTGGGGACAGTGGTGGTGCCGATGTGGGGATAAACCTTCACAGGAGGGGAACGGCGCCAGTGTGGGACTGGGGAGATCCAAGGGAAGGAGCTGGAACAACTGGACATGGCACGTGGTGGCACTCAGGGCTGGCAAGGTGGTGGTGACTCAGATCTTGGACTCGAGGATTTAAAAAGCGTTTTCCAACCTCAGTGATGCTGTGGTTCTGGAGATGGGCTGAGTGACACCTGCAAGTTCTTTTCCACACATCTGCACACACCCCCGTGTGTTTTTGTGCTCTGCCACGGGCACTAGATCCCACTGTGTGATCCAAACAACCCTTGTGGGTCCCCTGAGCACAGAACAGCTCCACCCAGGAACCTGCCCAGGCACCAGGGATGCATCTGGGTGGTGCTTGGCACTGCACAAACAAATCAGCTTTCCAAGAGAGCAAACTGGCCAGAAATTAAAACAGGCTGGGAATTGTGAGAGGATTTCAATCCTTAGAGCAGTGAGGACATGGGATCACCTGAAATGAGGTCAGAGATTGCTCGGGACTTGACCCCACAGCTGGGTGGGTGCTGGTGGCTCTGGAATGCTGTACTCTGTACCTGGAATTTGGGGAATATGCCCCTGGATCCCTGGCAGTGCCCAAGGCCAGGTTGGACATTGGGGTTGGATCACCTGGGACAGTGGGAGGTGTCCCTGCCATGGCAGGGGTGGCACTGGGTGGGCTCTGAGGTCCTTCCAGCCCAAATCATGCTGGGATTTTTATGGCAAAAATAAAAGTTGTCCTCTAAAGCAAATGTTATAAAAATAAACTTGCTCTAAATTCAAGTGTTCTGCTTAAAGGCATCTTGCTGGGTAACTCCTGGCTAAGCATGCTCAGAAAATGTCAGTCCAGCAGGAAACTTTGGAGGTGTAGACCAGGGACTACCAGAAGAGAGGAATTCTCAGAAATCTGTTACCCCTCAGGGAATCAAAGCATTAACCAGAAAAATCCAATTTTTTTACAGAAGATTTTGAGTACCAAGTCGTTCCCTGGCTCTTGTGGCTGATGCTCACACACATTTTTTTCTTCCCACTCTGCTATTGCTCCATCCCAGCACAAAACCTGGGATGAGTTTTCACTGCTGAAAACAGGGAATATCTCACATGGAGCTAAACATCAAACAGGAAATAAAGGAAGCTTCCAGAGCCAGGCAGGATGGTGAGGAAGAAGTAGAGCAGATGATTTATTTCCTTTTGTTTCCAGATGCATGAGGTGTGACTGGGGCGGTGTTTAATTGCAGCGCCATGCACGTGCTCAGGAAATGCTGAGGAACAGTATCAATTCCACGGGAAACAGATGGAAATTGGCTGTGAAAAAACACTGAGCAGAGCAGACAAATGGCTCACAAAGTGTGAAAAACCCCTCAGAAACAGCACATTTGGAAGTTTCTCATATTGTTTGATTTATTTGCTCCACAGTTTATAAACTGTGATGCTGGAATGGCTCTAAGGGGTGTTGATGGCTTCTGACAGCCTTGAAATAATTGACTGATATCAGTTTTATACTGGAGGAAGCAGCAGTCTGGGCATTCTGCAGAGCTCAGAATCACCAGGATGAGGGAGCTGCTGGCTGTGCTTTCCCCCTCCTTAATTCAATGTTGTGTTTGGTGTGTGAGGTGCTGACCCAGAGCTCACCTGGTCATTAATTCTGCTCCTCGCCAGTGCCAGGCACTTGTGCAGCTCATTTAGAGCAGCAGAGCTTATTCTGTGGGTGCATATTCACAAAACAATAGGTATTCTATTCTATTCTATTCTATTCTATTCCATTCCATTCCATTCCATTCCATTCCATTCCATTCCATTCCATTCCATTCCATTCCATTCCACTATGGATATTCTGCATACCCATTTTAAAATAAGATATCTGAACATATATTTTAAAATAATAAACAATCCACACCCAAAGGTAAAAGCAGCAGATCAAACATACTCAAGGTCCTAGGGCAGGGGGAGAGGAGGAGCAAAGAGCCTTGAGTGATCTCAACACAGCAACAAACAAACGGTCAGATTGTTTTCAGAGAAACTGTGAGAGGTGGATATCATGGGAGGTGGATCCCATGGGAGAAGGATCCAGTGGGAGAAGGATCCCATGGCAGGTGGATACAGTGGGAGGTGGACCCAGTGGAAGGAGGATCCCATGGAAGGAGGATCCCATGGAAGGAAGATCCCATGGAAGGAGGATCCCATGGAAGGAGGATCCCATGGAAGTTGGATCCCATGGAAGGAGGATCCCATGGAAGGAAGATCCCATGGAAGGAAGATCCCATGGAAGGTGGATCCCATGGAAGGAGGATCCCATGGAAGGTGGATCCCATGGAAGGGGGATCCCATGGAAGGGGGATCCCATGGAAGGAGGATCCCATGGAAGGTGGATCCCATGGAAGGAGGATCCCATGGAAGGAGGATCCCATGGAAGGAGGATCCCATGGAAGGTGGATCCCATGGAAGGAGGATCCCATGGAAGGAGGGTCCCATGGAAGCTGTCCTCACGGCAGGGGTGCGGTGGGTGAGTGAAGAGCTCCCTCCCAACCCCACCCAGCCCCGCTGGGGTTCCGTGGCTCGGAGGAGAAGCTGTGTCTTTATTCCAGGGCTGGTCCCGTGCAGAAGGAGAGTTGAAGTGATGCTGTGATTGCTCTCCCATCGGTATTTCAGGAGTGCCTGCTCTGGTCTGTGCCCAGCTCAGAGGGGATGAATGAGTTCTCAGCTCATCCGTCCCTCATTAATGCCCAGCGCTAATTGTGCCTGCCCTGGGGAGGGATCCCGAACCACTGACAGCTCTTGGGGTGCCGGGAGCTGCCGGTTTATTCCTCCTTGGCTTTCGTTAATGCCGAGTATTTCTCCATCCCCACAGCAGCAGCAAGAGTTCAACCTGCCCATAGATATTTTATGAGCAATATTTTTAATGCTTTTTAATAAAACAAGAAAACAAGGCTCTTGTCTAAAACATCCTTCATTAAGAATCAAAATAAATGAGCAGAAGGCTTCAGTGGAATGTGAAGAGTTCTCTATCAGGATGGAACTAAATGAGTAAGTTACCCTTAACTGGCTCTTTAAAAGGCGCCATTCCTTCAACAGGAGTATTACTGCAGTGTCAAGAGGGAAAGGATTGATGCCATTCCCAGGGCATAAATGGAATGTTCCCTCCTCTCCTGACTGCAGCCACCCCTGGGTGTCCCCGTGCTGGGAAAAAACGGGACCAGAGCAGGCACAGAACAGCCAGAGCCACCCCTGCCTGGTGAGGTGACATCTTCCCTGGAGAAGCCATGGAGAAGGAGCAGCTCCTTTGCTGGGAAGGACCTGGGGGTGCCAGGGGTGAGAGCTGGACATGAAAAAACGAACCCCTGAGCCCTGGGCTGAGCCCCTGTGAGGACAGCAGGGAGGGGACCCTGTCCCTGTCCCCTGTGCTCAGGTGAGACCTCACCTGCAGAGCTGCCCCAGCCCTGGAGAGAGCCCAGAGGAGCCACGGAGCTGCTCCAGGGCTGGAGCCCCTCTGGAGCCAGGCTGGGAGAGCTGGGAATGTTCACCTGGACAGGAGAAGGATCCAGGGAGAGCTCAGCGCCTGAAGGGGCTCCAGGAGAGCTGGAGAGGGACTGGGGACAAGGGATGGAGGGACAGGGCACGGGGAATGGCTTCACATGGACAGAGGGCAGGGATGGGTGGGATATTGGGAATTGGGAATTCCTGGCTGGGCTGGAATTGCCAGAGCAGCTGTGGCTGCCCCTGGATCCCTGGCAGTGCCCAAGGCCAGGTTGGACATTGGGCTTGGAGCACCTGGGACAGTGGGAGGTGTCCCTGCCATGGCAGGGCTGGCACTGGGTGGGATTTAAGGTTCTTTCCAGCCCTGGTCATTCCATTATTCTGTAATTTTTCCCTGTAACACCTTCATCCCGGGCACTGGTCATACTGGGAGCTGAGGAGCCCTTCCTCAAGCCAGCAGAGGCTGGAAAAGCCTTTGGGTGGCTCCTGTTTGCTCAGAATCCCATGCCAGATTGCCGGGGCTCCAGGCACTGCAGGACCATAAAGAAAACATATGGGGCAGCTTTTTATCTGCTTCTCAGTCCTGCTCTTGATATAGCTCAGCACATGTGCACAGGAGGGAAAAATACAATTTGCATGAAAAACACTCCCTTTACAGGAAAATGTGTGTGAGTGGAGAAAGTGCATAAAAATATGTTCCTGCAGCACTGTTATTGATAGAGCTGAGCGTGATGGATCATTATGGATTGCAAATGCTGACAAAAATAAGCTCCAATAACTCTTCAGTGCAGTGCCAGTGACAAGGGAGTTGAGCATGTCACCCATCTCCCAGCAATGTTCCTGTGCAGTGCACGGACACAAATCCCTGACCCCGGGGTTTCCTTAGGCTGGGCTCCACCCCTGGGTTAGCCGGACCCAGCCTGGATCTGCATTTGGCCAAGGAAAGGCACTCGGAATGGAACCCCAGACTGGTTTGGGTGGGAAGGGACTTTAATCCCAGCCAGTGCCACCCCTGCCATGGCAGGGACACCTCCCACTGTCCCAGGCTGCTCCCAGCCCTGTCACACTGGCCTGGCCCAGAATTCCAGCAGTGTGTTCCCTGTGCTGAGCAGGGGGCAGGGTCCCCTCCCTCCCTGGCTGTCCCACCTGAGCGGTCCCCGAGGCTGGCGGATCCTTTTGCCATCAGACACTCGGAGCAGTTTGGTGCCACAGCCCAGGCAGTTCCCACAGCCTGCCCCAGCACCCCGACATCCCACAGGTGACCCCTCCGTACTGGGATTCCAGGCTGGCACGGGGATGTTTTCCCTGGCAGCTCTGGGGATCGATGCTGCTGCGGTGACACGCTGTGTAACGGGCTCTGACCTTTGCTGAGCACTCTGATTGCTTGGCTTCTCCCTCTGCCCTGTGTTTGCACCCCCACCCCACCAACCTTCGGCCACCAGACAAAGTGCCTGCTCAAACAACGTCCGGAATATTGAAAAGGTCACCAGCAAAGTGTGGTCAAAGAGCAAGCCGGTGTGAATCCGTTCAATGAGTGCTCCGGGGCAGGGAGTTCATCCCGAGCAGCTGCAGGCGCGGTCCCAAAGCCTCTGAGTGTGAGGGGAGAGCCGGGAACCTCTCTGCTGCCTCTGCGCAGGAATGCAGCCCTATAGCACAGCTGGGGAAGGAGTGGATGGACCAGCTCTAAGGGCAGGATCCCTGAGCAGGAATGTTCTGTTCCACGGGAATTCTCTCATTGCTGAATCCTCCCCCAGCAGCAGCAGCTCAGGGCAAGGTGCTGATACCTTAAGGTGCTGATACTTTAAGGTGCTGATGCCTTGAGTTTTACCTTTCACATTTCCCAGACTCTGCAGTGCACTGGTGTGTGACTCTGAACTCCATATCGAGTGTTCCAAGCTCTGCTCACAGCTCAGTCACACAAAACAATCCTTTTCCTCCTTTTCCAGCCCCACAGCCAAGGACACCGCTGCAGCTGCAGCTCCAAAAAGTGCAAAGAGCAGAGAATTGAGGGGAGGATGTGGGAGGATGGGACTGCAGAGCCTGGAGCTGGGACTGGACACTGAACCCCAAGATGGAAATGAACCCAAACTTAGAAAAGTGTGAAACTCGTGACCTGGGTCCATCTTGGGTGTAACCTCAGCCGGGCTCTTGCACTGCCCGAGGGGAATCCTTGGAAGGGCTTTTAATAAATCCCTGCTTTATTCCTTGAACTCTGTCCAGCCCCTGCTCCAGGTCAGCCTCTCCAGGCACCAGTGCAGCCTTTGACCACCTGAGCTGAGGAGGAGGAGGAGGAGTCACAGCTGCTCGAGTCCTTCGTGGAACTGCAGGTCCCAGATGTGCTGACAGATTCCACTCGCTGCTCCTCAAACCCCCAGGATCACATCCCAGAGCAGAGCCCCCACACTTCCCTGCAGCCTCGAAGCTTTGCCAGCTCCCAGCTCACCCACATCCCCTTTCCTCTGTGCCTCATCATTCACAAAGGAGCCTCCAACAGCGGAGTAGCTCCTGCTCTCACCTGTCCCTGGGATCACTGAATGTTCCAGACCATCCCAGTCTCTTCCAGGGCTCTCTGGGCTGGGATGCTGGGCACCTCTGAGCGTCCACCCCAGAGTGGAGGATCTCCGGCCCTGGGGACACTGGGGTGGGATCCAGGTGATCCTGCTTGTCCAGGGAGTTTAGTGCAAGCAGCACCCGGGGGATTGTGCCTGATTTTACACCTCTGCAATGTCCACATGGACAAAGGGGTCTGGAGCTCCTTCCCAAGGACAGCTCCAAACTCTGCGCTCTGGGACAGGGACAACACCCAGGGAATGGCTGGAGCTGTGCCAAGGGACACTCAGACTGGATTTTGGGAAAGGTTCTTCCCTCCCCCAGAGGCTGCTGGCACTGCCCAGGCTCTCCCCAGGGAATGGGCATGGCCCCGGGGCTGCCAGAGCTCCAGGAGAGTTTGGGATGGCCGGGGTGGGATTGTTGGGGGGGATCTGGGCAGGGACAGGGGTGGGATGATCCCTGTGGGTCCCTTCCCCTCAGGATATTCCTGATTCTGTGATTTCTGGGACACTGCCAAGTGCCACAGGGCTCAGGGCTCTGCAGAGCAGCTCTTGGCACACACAAAGGGCACTGAACGTGTGACATTGCCGTGTCCCTCCAGCCATGGCAGTGCCAGCCCCACAGGGGGAGGAACGACGACAAACGAACGCCGTGAGGAAAAAACAAGAATCTCCACGATATTCTGAAATATTTGATATCATATCTCTAATTTGCTAGGGGTTGAAAATGTCCTCAAGGAGCGAGGTGAGCTCATCAACCCCACGTGGCCTTTGCAGGAGAAGCAGTTACAGGTTTTGAGCTCTGAAAGCTGCCCCAGGGAACAGCAAGGGGTGAAAGCTTGCAATTAATGCAATTAATCTGCAGTGGCCAAATTCTCTGTGAACAGAGCCAGTTGGAAGAGGAGATTTTCTCCCAATAGCCAAATCCTCCTCTCTTGAAGGAAAGATGTGTTATTTTTTTCCTTGACAAAAAGCCAGCCCACATTGCAGAGGCAGAGAAAGGATCCACTCCTGCTTTCTGTTGCACCTCCTTACTGGAACATTTTCCCACTTTTAACAGGAATTTTGTAAATTACAAGCTTTTTTATCATATTTAAAAACCTTAATAGATCAGGAATGCTCACTTCTCCCCATCCTTTTTAATTAAAAAAATAATAGAAACGGGGAAACCCAAATCTTCCCTCACCAAACTTTGCTTTCATTTTTATAAAAAATTGAGAAAAACAATGAAACCCCAAACCTCATAAATCACGAGTTTCCCATTACAAATATTTTGACAGATCTACTCATCACCTCTGAGTTCTTCAGAACTGGAGGTAAAGGTGATTTTCAGGCTACATTTTATTACTTCATTCTCCGCTGGCCTTTTTCAATATATCTTGTTCTTTTCTCATCTCTCTCTCACCAAAAGCTGCTTTGCTGTTGTAGCTCTAATGTGGTTTCTTTGAGGAGCTCTCAGGCCCCTGCACAGCTCTCCTCTCCCTCCCCACGTTTCTTCCT
Organism: Cinclus cinclus; assembly: GCF_963662255.1. NCBI lineage: Eukaryota > Metazoa > Chordata > Aves > Passeriformes > Cinclidae > Cinclus > Cinclus cinclus. The sequence goes on from NC_085051.1 coordinate 62,258,190, forward strand.
GAGGTTTTCCAGCCTCCTGTTCCCCCACCCTGCTGAAACCAGACGGGGCTAACTTTGGGGAAGCCCAAATTCATTTTTCTGGGTCTCTCATTGCATTCCACAACAGAAAAATTAACTCCAGCACTGGGAATGTGAGGGGCTCCTCTGCTTACGGCACCTTCGGATCTTCCCAGAATCCCAGAGTGGTTTGGATTAAAGGGACCTCAAATCCCACCCAGTGCCAGCCCTGCCATGGCAGGGACACCTCCCACTGTCCCAGGTGCTCCAAGCCCAATGTCCAACCTGGCCTTGGGCACTGCCAGGGTTCCAGGGGCAGCCACAGCTGCTCTGGAAATGCCAGCCCAGCCAGGAATTCCCAGTTCCCAATCTCCCACCCATCCCTGCCCTCTGTCCATGGGAAGCCATTCCCTGGGTCCTGTCCCTCCATGCCTTGTCCCAATACTCCCAGCTCTCCCAGCCTGGCTCCAGCCCTGGAGCAGCTCCGTGGAACTGTGACAGGTCTGTGCTCTTTGTGAGCTCCTGAGCACACAGAATTCCAGGTGGGAGCCTTCACCTCCCCCCTGGTAACAGCTGGGCACCAACCTCCCCCCTCCTGGATGGAAAACAGCGCCCCCGGCACTCCCGAGGGCAGGGAATTCCTTCTCTGGGAATTCCTGCTCTGGGAATTCCTGCTATTGGGAATTCCTTCTCTGGGAATTCCTTCTCTGGGAATTCCTGCTGTTGGGAATTCCTGCTGCACGGAATTCCTGCTCTAGGAATTCCTGCTCTGGGAATTCCTGCTGTTGGGAATTCCTGCTATTGGGAATTCCTGCTGCAGGGAATTTCTGCTCTGGGAATTCCTGCTCTGGGAATTTCTGCTGCAGGGAATTCCTGCTGCTGGGAATTCCTGCCACTGGCTCTGGACAGGTGCAGCTTGGTGTCACCACTAGTTTCTGTTCCAATGGACCTGAGACACCCACCTGAAGATCCCCCCTCTCCTGGCTGCAGATTTGCTGATCCTGATTTAGGATGGGTGTGGGGGTATTTCACGTCCTGGATTCGGATCCCAGCTGGGAACCGCCACCTGCAGGTGACAGCTGACACACGGGCGCAGGACTGAGCCTCTCCTTCTGTTCTGCTGCTGCTGCAGGAACGTGACTGAGGGCAGAATCCCCCACAGCCCCTGGCAGCAGTGCAAAATGGGATTAACTCGTTGCAGGCAGTTCCAGGACAGCAACCTGTGCACGCCAGGAGCAATCCCAAATCACAGAGCAGGATAAAGGAGGAATTAGGTGTTTTGTATTGATTTCTTCTTTAAGAGAGATTTTTAGGTGTTTAAGTTCTGATTTCTCACGCAGTTATTTTGACTGCTTTGTGCCAAATCAGAGCATGACACTCCTTGCCTGAGGTTTATCTGTGCTTGCTTTAGCAGAGACTCCAACCATAAACAGCCAGTGTAACCTCGTTAGGTAGCACAGGCTGATGGCTTCACTGCTGAATTCCAAAGCAAGCAGGGGTTCAGCTCTCCCTGCTGCAAAAGCCAGCAATCGCTGCTCTGTGAGGAAATCTGTCTGCTTTGATGGCAGCAGACAGTGCCCCTGGCCTGAAGTGTTTTTGTGCCAGGATGGGTTCAGCTCAGCAGGACAAGGCTGAGCATCCCCTGCAGGAGCCCCAGAGGGGTGAGAGGGGAAATCCACCCAGCGCAGGTCAGGGAATCACAGGTGGGTTCATGGAGTTCATCTCCCAGCCCAGCACATGTTCCAGAACAGAGGCAGCACTGGAAATTCGCTGTTCAGCTTGAACCATGTTGGCTCCTGTCTCTTTCCTGACCTCCCTGGAAGCTTCTCCTTCTGGAAATTGTCTGTTCTGATGGTGTCACACAGCTGCTGATTGTTCACTGGGTTGGCTGGGAGGGAGTTTGGGGTGCACGCTCCATTTCTGGCAATCCCAATCACCTTACACCCTCTAGACTTCTTTACAAATAAATTAAAAGTCTGTTGAAAGGAGCTTTCCCAAATCCATTGACAAAACCAAACCAGATCCCAATGCTGGGAAGGAACAATCTCATCCCAAAGCACAGGATCTTCAGCAGAAGTCAAGGCAGGGACTTCTTTCTTGGGCTTCACACACCAAGGAAGCCACATGAAAATCAGAGAATCAGATAATTATGGGGGAAAATATAATGGATGTAAATAAACAGAATGCCCAAAATTCGGGCACAATAACCACAGGTAAGGAAGACAATGGGAAATGCAAGACCAGCAAGGTTTTGTAGTTTGGGGTCCAAAGGAGAAAGGAACTCTCCAGCAGAGGGAAATGAATTGGTGACAAAAATCACTGACCAGGTAGATAATTTAATTAATAGAACAAAGAAGTGATAGTTTCTCTGCCACTTCTTAAAATAGAAGGAATAATGGACCAAAAAAAAAGTGGGAAAATCTCAAAATTATTGGTGGTTATAGGCAATAATCATACATCTCTGCTTTGTACCAGTGGGGATGCAAAGGGAAAGGGTCAATGTTACCCAGACCTTCAGCCAGAGACACAACCAGGAGGTGAAATCAGGGAAATTAGTTTCACTTCACAGGAGAGCAGAGAAAGAAGTCAGCAGGATAAACCAGGAACATCTTGGTTTTAATGAATCCCATCAAACCCAGCTCCTTTCTTCTCCCACAGACAGCAAGGATCCCGTGATTCCTAATGAACACCCAGCTGATGTGGCTTCAAAAGCAGAACCAGCTCCCCCAGAACTCTGCCAGGCAACAGGAGCAGCGTGGGCTCAGCTAAATCATTCCAGTTCCAGAGGGAAGCACTGGGAGCTCTGCAGGACAGGGGTGGGGGATGATAATGCTGCATGGAAATTGTGCTTGGGGGAACGTTAGGAATGCTCATTACCAAAAAAAAAAAAAAAAAAAAAAAAAGAAAAAAGGAATCTGCAGAGACTGGTCAGACAGACCAAGGGTGTGTGATACCTACTGAAGAGCCCAGTGCCAGCACAAACTGGGCTGCAGCTGTCCCAAACTGGTTTGGTGTGGGAGGGACCTCAAATCCCACCCAGTGCCACCCCATTCCATGGCAGAGACACCTCCCACTGTCCCAGGCTGCTCCAACCCCAATGTCCAACCTGGCCTTGGGCACTGCCAGGGATCCAGGGACAGCCACAGCAAATCTGGCAATTCCAGCCCAGCCAGGAATTCCCAATTCCCAATATCCCACCCATCCCTGCCCTCTGGCAGTGGAAGCCATTCCCTGTGTCCTGTCCCTCCATCCCTTGTCCCCAGTCCCTCCCCAGCTCTCCTGGAGCCCCTTTGGGCTCTGAGCTCTCCCTGGATCCTTCTCCTGTCCAGGTGAACATTCCCAGCTCTCCCAGCCTGGCTCCAGAGGGGCTCCAGCCTCACACAGAATTTAGGGAAGGCAGATGAAGACCTAACAAATGATGCAGACTGGCAGAGCTCCAGACCAGGAGAAGGAAATCTTTAAACTGATGGGATTTTAGGCCTCACATTGAGGATAAAATCCCAGGAGCTCTCAGGACAAACCATTGCTCCGGGACCAGACTCCCCCAGTCCCAGCTCAGAGCAGCAGGAGCTGTCTGGGTTTCATTTGTGCACCTGAGCAAGGCAGGAAGGAACCTCTGGGATAACCAGGATGGACAAGTGCTCTCCAATCCCTTCTCCTCAAGGAGGAGAGCAAATAGAATTTCCTGAAGCAGCTGGGTTGAGAGAGCCCCTCAGGCCTGACCTCCATGGAGCACCAGGGAGCCTCCACGTGCAGGGATATTCCAGCAGGCAGAGAGGGTCAATATTGCACCACTCTGTTGCGGGTTTTGGGTTGGTTTGCTTTGGGTTTTTTGTTTTTGTTTTTGCTGGAGTCCGGATTAAATGGGCAAGAGATGGTATTTTTTTTGTTTGGATTTAGATGTTTATTAATTCTTGTCTCTATTACAGTGAGTTTTAGAGCACTTCAAGCTAACAAGCTAAAAATGAAGACATATCTCTCTCTCTTCAAGGCTTTTTAAGGCCAAACTGTTCAATTAAGGATGGACACTTACATTATTTTTACTTTTGACCTAATAACTAATTACTTGTGACTTGCCATGGGGATTTTTTAATCCAATTAAACAAGATCACCTAATCCCATGAAGAAGGGTAAAGCTTCCACCCTAAAACTTCTATCTTGCTTTCTATATATTGCTACATTCCAAAACCTTAAATTTTAATTTTTCCACCATGTGATATTACACACTTTTATTCAAACCACACACCCATGATCCAAGTTCTGTCATTCCATTCTGGAAGCTTCTCCACAGCCTCAGGTTAAAAGCAGAGTTCTCCTGGGGGTCAGTGTCTGTCAGCACAGAAAGTCTCAAATTCTCAGTGCCCAGGGCTGCAACAGGTGAGCCCCCAGCCCCTGAACAGGGAGGTGGTGCCAGCCCTGGTTCATTACAGACAGGCTGGTAAGGAGGCAGCACAGGGACAGCAGGGATTCTGGAGAGCAGGAGGCACAGGGAGCTGATCCCAGCAGAGATCTCAGCTCTGACAGTCACAGGTAACTCCGGGATTAACTCCCAGGTAACACCAGAATTAGCTCCCAGCTAACTCCGGGATTAACTCCCTGGAAACACCAGGTTTAACACCCAGGTAACTCCAGGATTAACTCCCAAGTGACTCCAGGATTAACTCCCAGGTGACTCCAGGATTAACTCCCAGGTAACACCAGAATTAACTCACAGGTAACACCAGAATTAACTTCCAGCTAACTCCAGGATTAACTCCTGGTGCTGCCTGACTATCTCTGGGTTCCCATCTCGAGGAGATCACCAAACCTAGGGGGTTAATAGGATTACTCAGGAAAAATTCCAAATCCAGACTCGTTGGGTGCTCCGAGGTGAAGGTGTCGGTGTGATCCCAAAGGCAGGATGTGACAAACACTGACAGGGGCTGGAGGGACTGTCAGGGTGGCCATGGCAAAGCAAGGACATGTTAATGCAGATGAGTGTCTCACCCACCTGCAGGACAGGGGGAGGTGATGGTGATGAGGACAAGGTTGGAGAGGGAAGTCATCACCTGGCTCAGAATTAACTCCTAATTTGATATCAGATTTAATATAATTCCTGGGATGCATAAAGATGTTTTATTTCTAAAAATAAAAGCACTGGTGAGAGAAACCCTGGGTCAGGGGGTTATGCAAGCACCTGGTAACAAAGACTGAGACAAAAATCCAGATATTTCCAGGAAATGTTCCATGAATTCCAAGTTCAGACTGGCTGGGCTCCAGGAAAGTACCTGCCAAATTCCCCCTGGGAATGACCCTTTCCAAGAGGGGACCAGCAGAAATGAAGGCAGAGGTTGGGTTAGGGACTGAGGAATGGTCACTCCCCGGTGTCACACACGGTTCAGGGACCCCACTGGGGTCAGAGGCAGCACTAAAGAGAGCAGAGAGCTTGGAATTATTTACCTGAGATGTTTTATCACTACAGGAAAAGCACAGATAAAATAAAAATAAAAATGAAATAGACTGCAAGCAGTGGGTTCTTCCCGTTTAGGATGTTTGTGTCAGGTCTCATGGGGTCTTCCAGCAGTGCTTGCACCACGTGTGGGGCTGGGGGGATCAGAGCCCCCACAGGGGCAAGGGCTGATGAAGCCCAGTCCAGGACACCCCAGAGCAGGGCTCTGAGCTCCTCTGGGGGCTGGGACTGGCCTGGCGCCACCTGGACAGAGCAGAGAGGTCCAGAGGGGACCTGTGCCCTCTGACCCATGGACCCCTCAGCCCATCCCCAGCCTTTGGGATAAATCCAGCAGCAAAGGGAGGCAAGGAGGTGCCCTGAGCCGAGGGCAGTGCTGTGCTTGTCCTTCCCTTTGTGGGGACCCCTCAGTGCTCCACCACCCCTGCACGGGGCAGCACCGTGCCCTGGGAGGTGTCTCCTCTCATCCCACTGATGTTTCTGGATGGGGAAGGATCATCCCCAGGAGCTCCCCTGGCTGTGTGGGAATGTGCTGCTTGTCCTGCTGTCCATCCCTTGGGATCAGCCCCTCGGGGTCTGGCCCACCCCTGCTCCTGGGGCAACCCCAAATGAGGGGTTTGTCCTCATCCCTGGGATGAACAGTGCACAGGGAGGGGTTTGTCCCCATTCCTGGATGAACAGTGCCCAAGGAGGGGTTTGTCCCCATTCCTGGATGAACAGTGCCCAAGGAGGGGTTTGTCCCCATCCCTGGGATGAACAGTGCCCAAGGAGGGGTTTGTCCCCATTCCTGGGATGAACAGTGCCCAAGGAGGGGTTTGTCCCCATTCCTGGGATGAACAGTGCCCAAGGAGGGGTTTGTCCCCATTCCTGGATGAACAGTGCACAGGGAGGGGTTTGTCCCCATTCCTGGATGAACAGTGCACAGGGAGGGGTTTGTCCCCATTCCTGGATGAACAGTGCCCAAGGAGGGGTTTGTCCCCATTCCTGGGATGAACAGTGCCCAAGGAGGGGTTTGTCCTCATCCCTGGGATGAACAGTGCACAGGGAGGGGTTTGTCCCCATTCCTGGATGAACAGTGCCCAAGGAGGGGTTTGTCCCCATTCCTGGGATGAACAGTGCCCAAGGAGGGGTTTGTCCCCATCCCTGGGATGAACAGTGCCCAAGGAGGGGTTTGTCCCCATCCCTGGGATGAACAGTGCCCAAGGAGGGGTTTGTCCCCATCCCTGGGATGAACAGTGCACAGGGAGGGGTTTGTCCCCATCCCTGGGATGAACAGTGCACAGGGAGGGGTTTGTCCCCATCCCTGGGATGAACAGTGCCCAAGGAGGGGTTTGTCCCCATTCCTGGATGAACAGTGCCCAAGGAGGGGTTTGTCCCCATTCCTGGATGAACAGTGCCCAAGGAGGGGTTTGTCCCCATTCCTGGGGGAGAAGAATTGGCAGGAGGAGCTGCTCTCAGAATGGTCTAAGAGCTGGTGGAAGTCACCAGGGCAGCTCCTCAAGGGTGGTGAAAGTTCCCAGGGAGGATGTGCTGGGAAAGCTGGGACAGAGTGACAAAGAGCCATGAGGGACAGCCCAGGAGAGCAATAAGTGTCTCTCAGTGACACTGGGATCGTCTCCCTTGCTGGGAGAGGGGCTGGTGGCCCTCGTGTGTCCCTTTGGAACCTTCCCCAGAGCTGCTGCACAGAGTTGGGGCTGAAAAGGAAATTTGGTCTTGATTTCAGGCAGGGACAAATGTGACTGCAGGCCAGCTCAGAGCAGCTCTGTCAGATCAGGCTGTAATGTCCTGACTCGCAGCAATGTGACCTTTTTGGAAAGCATTTGTTCTTGGAGGTTGGAATTAATACATCTTCCTGTTCCTAGCTGGAACAGCTCCTCCAAAGTGCCTTGAAAATCCCCAGCAGAGAGTGTCAAGCTCATCACGGACTAAAAAATTTCCTCCATAGGATTTCTCCAAGCAAGAAAGAAAACTATTACGTTCAGAGACATTTATAAAACAAGCAACACTAGAAAGGACATTGAAAACACTGAGCTGCGTTGGTGTGACCCATTAGGAAAAGGCTCTTTTTTCCCAGCGGGTTGAAGTGAGGAGATGGTGGTTGCAGTGGGGAATACATGACATACAAACGTCAGGCAGTGTGGAGAGTTTTACACGTGTCCAGCAGTGCTCAGGCACAGCAGAGCTCCCAACATCCGTGAGAAGGGAAGGAAAACCTCCCTGGGGGCACAGAGGGAGTTCCTCACACTGAGCCCTTACCCAGAGACATCTCAGGGAAGAAAATTCTCCCCTTTTCTTTCCACAGGTCTCATTTTACTCTCCAGAAAAGGGGAGGTGGTGCAGCCAGCAATGGGTCAGGAATGGGACTACAGAGACACCATTCCCATACACACCCCATTCCCATACACACCCCATTCCCATACACACCCCATTCCCACACACACCCCATTCCCATACACACACCCCATTCCCATACACACCCCATTCCCATACACACCCCGTTCCCATACACACACCCCATTCTCATACACACCCCATTCCCACACACACCCCATTCCCATACACACACCCCATTCCCATACACACCCCATTCCCATACACACCCCGTTCCCATACACACACCCCATTCCCATACACACCCCGTTCCCATACACACACCCCATTCCCATACACACCCCATTCCCATACACACCCCATTCCCATACACACACCCCATTCCCACCCACACATTTCCCATACACACACCCCATTCCCATACACACCCCATTCCCATACACACCCCATTCCCATACACACCCCGTTCCCATACACACACCCCATTTCAATACACACACCCCATTCCCATACACACCCCATTCCCATACACACACCCCGTTCCCATACACACACCCCATTCCCATACACACCCCGTTCCCATACACACACCCCATTCCCATACACACACCCCGTTCCCATACACACACCCCGTTCCCATACACACCCCATTCCCATACACACCCCGTTCCCATACACACACCCCGTTCCCATACACACACCCCATTCCCACCCACACATTTCCCATCCACACACCCCATTCCCATACACACCCCGTTCCCATACACACCCCGTTCCCATACACACACCCCATTTCAATACACACACCTCATTCCCATACACACCCCATTCCCATACACACCCCGTTGCCATACACACACCCCATTCCCATACACACCCCGTTCCCATACACACACCCCGTTCCCATACACACACCCCATTCCCACCCACACATTTCCCATCCACACACCCCATTCCCATACACACCCCGTTCCCATACACACACCCCATTCCCATACACACCCCATTCCCATACACACCCCGTTCCCATACACACACCCCGTTCCCATACACACACCCCGTTCCCACAGTCCAGGTCCCAGAAATGGCAATTTGGGATGGGGTCAGCGCTGGGAATGGCAGGGCTGCGGAGGGCAATCCCGGGAATTTCCTGGTTCTGCTGTGCAGTGAGTGCAGGGATGGGGTCACATTGCCTTTGTCCTGCCCCTGTGCCAGCCCTGCCCTGCCCCTGCTCCTTCCAGTTATCGGGGATTTGCTCATTAACCGTGCCCCAGACTGCAGCTAGGGCTGCAACAGACTCCTTCTGTTTTCATCTTTCTTAGAGACCTGTCAGGATCAGAGCGTCAGCCTCTTCTTTAAAATAAATTCCTAAATCCCAGTATTGTACTGCACGGCTGTACATGACCTGGCTGGAAAGAAAATGAAACGTGGCTGTGGGTGCCCAGGAGCCTGCAGAGAGTGACAGGATCCAGCACAGAGTGGGTGTTGTGCCCCCTGAGCTGGGCCTGCAGTGCCATCCCAGTGCTGTGCCAGGCTTTGGTCCTGCCAGGGACAGCTGTGCCGAGGAGCTGCTTCAGGTCTGCTTCGGGTTGTTTTGGGTTTATCTCAAAAAATACAAGCAATCCATGAAAAAAAAGAATAATCCCAAAAGTTCAGTTTGGAGTCTGTCCCTTTCTATAACATGAACATTTATTTAGGCTTTGTGAGACGGACGTTGTTTGGTGCTTTGGCTTGGAAAGCCAAGGTTGGATATTTCAGTGACCTGGGCTGTGATCTCCAGAGGGAAAATGGCTGCTCCAGCACTGGGAAATCCAGGGCTGCTGGGGGCTTTTTGGGAAAGTTGATTTCCCCAAAAGATCCAACTCATTCTCCTGTCACAGCCCATTCCACAGGACACAGGGGTTTATCCTTGTGCTGGCCCCAAGGAAGCCAGAGCTCACGGAGCGTTCGTCCAGGGTGGGATTGTCAGGGTGTCCTGTCCCCCTTCCCTGGAACTGTGGTCACAGGGTGGGATTGTCGGGGTGTCCTGTCCCCCCTTCCCTGGAACTGTGGTCACAGGGTGGGTTTGTCGGGGTGTCCTGTCCCCCTTCCCTGGAACTGTGGTCACAGGCACAGAGCAGGCTCTCAAGAGCTGCTGCTCATCCCAAGCAGAAGCAGAGCTGGGAACTCATTCCTGAAACATAAAAAGGGCTTTGCCAACACTTTGTTTTGCTGGGTACCCACATGTCTCTGGATCCTGATTCCAGCAGCCAGGGGCTGAGCAGGAGTGCTCTCACAGCCACACAAAGACTGGTTTTCATGGTTTCAAGGACTTTGAAACTTCTTCCTGCAGTGCCATGCCCAGGGCCCAACCCTGCCCTGCAGCACCCTGTGCCTGCTTCTCCCTACATGGGACACATGGCTGGGAAGGAGCAGCTGGCACTGGAATGCCAAGAAACAAGATGGAGACTTATTAAGTTAATTATTCGCTGGAACTGGCTCTTCCCCCGTGAATTCCATTTAATCTTCACTGCACAATTTCCTTCAGAAAACACAATGATCGTAATGAGTCAAGTCTGAAGTGTTCTGTTCTCTGCAGGTGAGCAGGTTAATTTTCTCTGTAATTAGTTACTTGCCAAAACTCGAGCTATTGATAGCAAGGTAGAGGGAAATCAGTACAACACCTTGTCTGTGCCTCTCCAGGTAAATTATGGCAGAGGAGGCTGGCACTATGGGAATTTTGAAATCTTTGTAAAATATTTGGTCTTGAGAAATTCAAAATGAAGAGCTCATGCTCAGCAATGAGTTGATTTATTCCTTAGTGCTCCTCTCTTCTTCCGTTTGTTCTTTTTGAGTCCTGACACTTCACTGCTTTTTCCTTTCTTTCTCCATGATGAGTTCCAGGTTCCCCTCCAAGCTCTGTGTGCATTTCCCTTGGGGATCTGCTCTCCCCAGTTTCAAACATCAAGTGTTTGAGTCTGAGCTCTGCCAACACTACAGCTGTAAAGGATTTCTGCTTGATTTGTACCAACACAACCCACATTTTGTATTTTCCTTTTCCCCGCCTCCCATGGGAGCAGCTTCTTCCCAGATTCCCTGTGGCTGAGCCAGCCATTCCTGCAGCTCCTGCATTGCAGGTACTGGAAATCACCAAACCCCAGCATGGGCTGGGCTGGGCTGGGCTGGGCTGGGCTGGAAGGAATTTCAAGAACCTTTAGGTTCCACTCCCTGCCTAGGGCAGGAACAGAGAACATTCCTGAGAACATTCCTGAGAACAGACTGAGAACATTTCTGAGGACATTCCCTGAGAACATTCCTGGGAAAATTCCTGAGAACATTCCTGAGAATATCCCTGAGAACATTCCTGAAGACCTTCCCTGCAATTCCATTCTGACATTCCAGTGATAAGAAGAACCTCTCTGTGCCTTGTTTTAATAAAAAAATAGCAACAGCCTCCCATACAGACACTTCCAGGACCTGAAAAATAAAACTGATTTGAGGCTCTTCCTCAATTAATGTCAGTCATAAATTCATGCATTTTCTTTCTCAGCTTGATATGAGGAATACCCTGAATGGAAATTGTGGCCAGGAGATGCCTCCTAGGCCAGAGGAGATGCTTGTGGCCACCTCAGCAAGTGCCACCAACTTTAACGTGGGCAGGGGCTGGGTGAAGAACTCTGCGCAGAGCCTCGCACTGAGCATCGTTGTGGTGTTGGAATCCTGAAACCTGGGGTTTTGAGATTTCTGTCATTTCTGGCACTGAATCCTGGAGAACATAGATTTTGACCTGAGGCCTTGGAGAAGGTTTCCAAATTTGAGTGATGGAGTTAAAAATCACAGGGGTGCAGTTAAATAGAAGTGTGTGATTTCACATGGTGAAGGGTTTGGAATTTGGGGTTTTTATAATGCAACAATAGGTGTGGGACAGGAGGGAGGATTTGGGGTGGTGTCTCTTTTGGTGTTCATCTTCCTTCTTCTTCATGGTTTCAGGCAGTGGTTTCTGGTTTCTGGTTGGTCACTCAGTGTCACACTGAGGGTCACGGGAGTTTGGTTATTGGGTTAAAAGGATAATTAATAGAGGTGTTAATTCTCTATTGGACTGCTCAGCTTTACAAACCTTGTAACTAACTAAGTTCAGCTCCATCTCCTCACTTTCAGCTGGTGGCTGAAGCACTGCTGAGCCCTCTGTACTTTAGATAAGATTTAATAAACAACCAAGCTCAAACATGAGAAAATTCTTGTCCTTTGTGTTTTTAATCCTGACTCTGAGTAAAGACAGAAGAAACTGCAGACAAACCACAAATTAAGTGGTGCAATTGTATGAGAGCAGAGAGCCTCAGAGCCTCGTGCTCACTGCCTGGAAATGTTCCCTGGGTGCTGGCACAGGGAACTCTGCCCACGCAGGAGCCTCCACCCCTCGTGTCCTCCTGGAACGCTCTCCTGTTCCAACCACGGAGTTTTGGCAGGGCTCAGCTAAAGCTGAACCTTCACAAGGCACCTGATTTGTTCCAGCCTCACGTCTCAGTTGCAGAAAATTAATAAACAATTAAATGAAACAATGTGTGACGAAAGGTTTGGGCAATACTTCCAGTTGTTTGTTTTAAAAGAAGAGTGGAAAAGGTAAATTCATCTTGCCAGTGAGAAACCCTTCACTGAAGTTATTCACCACGTGAGGGGGACTTGGGTGTCTGCTGAGATGTTCTCCCACATTTGGGGAAGGATTCTGGGGTCTCTTTGTATCCCAAGCACCCAGCCCCAAGCTCAGCCTGGCCTGGAGCAGGTCCTGGGCTCCCAAAGGTCTGGGATCTTCCCGTGGCTTTATTGGTTTTACATTTTTAAAGTATGGGTTTATTTTTTTTAAGTTATTTTATAAAGTGTGGGTTTATTTTTTATGTTATTTTTAAGTATGGGTTTATAATTTTTATGTTATATTTTTAAGTGTGGATTTATTGTTTTTATGTTCTATTTTTAAGTGTGGGTTTATTGTTTTCATGATACATTTTTTAAGTGTGGGTTTATTATTTTCACGATGTATTTTTTAGTGGGGATTTTTTCTTTGAATGAAGTAGAGATGGGACTTTTGAGTTGGTTAAAAAGTGTGGTTTAATTTTTTATGTTTTATAGAAAAAGTGAGTTTTTGTTACAGGTGTTGAGAGCATGGCTAGAAGTCATGAGACTTATGGTTACAAGGTTTTTTAAGGATTTATTAACCAGTAAAATATTGTTACTAGAGATACTTATGTTATTAAACTAATACTAAGAAATTTTGCTTAATTATAGTGTGACCTTTTCTAGTTAAGTCTGTTTTGATACACAGATCCATTCTAAGACTTCTTACTTTTGTAATTACTTTTTTGTTCATATATTTTAAACTGTATAGTTAAGCTGTTTTCTATTTTATTTACCATGTTTCTGCTCTAAGTTTTAAATTTACATTCTTCTCTCTAGCACCTAAGCTTGGAAGCTTTTCCCAAGGCCTCAGGTGAAATCATGTGGGTTTTTTTTTCCTAAACATTGGCTTACAGGCCCAATGCTTTCAGAATTCTTTGCATTTTAAATTCCAAAATTGCCCAGCATTAAAAGGGAAATGTTCCAACCAAGTCTTGCTCAGTCCCAGGCAGTGGCTGAGCAGTATTACATAAATAAATCAAAGGACCCCGGGGCCTGGCACACAATTTTTATTTGAATTTATTTAATTGCATTTGTCACTTTTTTTTTTTTTCCCTGAAAATAATCTTTACACAGGGTGCTCTCCAGTTAAAAATTATGCATTCCAACTGCTCAGAAGTGTTCGGCTCCATTCAGCTGAGCAGAAAGGGAGCAGAGACCTCCTGTGTGGGAACAGCTGGAAGTTGGGAATTGTCCTTTTCCTTCTTTCTCCTAAGGGAGCAATTCCTGTCCATGATTCCTCTCCTGCAGGACAAATTCCTGTCCATGGAGAAATTCCTGTCCATGATTCCTCTCCTGCAGGACAAATTCCTGTCCATGGAGAAATTCCTGTCCATGATTCTTCTCCTGCAGGACAAATTCCTGTCCATGGAGAAATTCCTGTCCATGATTCCTCTCCTGCAGGACAAATTCCTGTCCATGGAGAAATTCCTGTCCATGATTCCTCTCCTGCAGGACAAATTCCTGTCCATGGAGAAATTCCTGTCCATGATTCTTCTCCTGCAGGACAAATTCCTGTCCATGGAGAAATTCCTGTCCATGATTCCTCTCCTGCAGGACAAATTCCTGTCCATGGAGTAATTCCTGTCCATGATTCCTCTCCTGCAGGACAAATTCCTGTCCATGATTCCTCTCCTGCAGGACAAATACCTGTCCATGGAGAAATTCCTGTCCATGGAGAAATTCCTGTCCATGATTCCTCTCCTGCAGGACAAATTCCTGTCCATGGAGTAATTCCTGTCCATGATTCCTCTCCTGCAGGACAAATTCCTGTCCATGATTCCTCTCCTGCAGGACAAATACCTGTCCATGGAGAAATTCCTGTCCATGGAGAAATTCCTGTCCATGATTCCTCTCCTGCAGGAGAAATTCCTCTCTGTGATTCCTCTCCTGCAGGAGAAATTCCTGCAGCGTCCCAGAACCTTCCCCTGGTGTTTCCAGCCTGGGTTTCCCCTTGCCGGAGCTGTCCTGTGTGAGATCAGCACAGAAAAGTGACTCTTTAATCTTCCTTGCCAGCCTTTTATGGTGCTGAGGATCATTAGCCGCATCCTCTGGAGCTTCCTGACACTCATCCTTCCAAACCTCTCCCTCAAGGTGAGATTTTCCAGACTTTTCTCCTTTCTGAGGTGGCTTTTGTGCAGTGTCTCCGACTGATGCACCCCATCCTCCGTGCAGCCCCGGGCTGATCGCTCCCAGCAGTGCCCAGAAGGGACCGAGCTGCCCAGGGAGGGACTGGCCCTGCAGGGACCATTTCTGGGTCACTCTGGGCCACTGAAACCGGGGCTGTGATCAAATGTCAGCTCCTCCTGCAGTAATCCCGACCTTCCCAGCCCCTCTGCTGAGGCAAAGCTGCTCCAGCCTGGGCTCTTCCCTGGGATATGGGAATCCAGAGGAATCCATGGAGCTGCTGCAGGGCTGGAGCCAGGCTGGGAGAGCTGGGAATGCTCCCCTGGACAGGAGAAGGATCCAGGGAGAGCTCAGAGCCCCTTGCAGGGCCTGAAGGGGCTCCAGGAGAGCTGGAGAGGGACTGGGGACGAGGGATGGAGGGACAGGACACAGGGAATGGCTTCACATGGACAGAGGGCAGGGATGGGTGGGATGTTGGGAACTGGGAATTCCTGGCTGGGCTGGAACTGCCAGAGCAGCTGTGGCTGCCCCTGGATCCCTGGCAGCGCCCAAGGCCAGGTTGGACATTGGGGTTGGAGCACCTGGGACAGTGGGAGGTGTCCCTGCCATGGCAGGGCTGGCACTGGGTGGGATTTCAGGTCCCTTCCAGGACCCTTTGGCAGGATTCTCCCCTCAGTGCCCTCTCCCCTGTCCCAGCAGGTCCTGGCTCTGTCCCCCAGCGTGGTGACCTGGGGTCACTCTGCAGCTCCTGGCTGGAAAGGAGAGCAGGGCAGAAATCCATGATGGTACCAAGGGCTCTGACTCTGAAGTGCTGAGGCCACGGCCAAGAGGGATTTCATCCTTAGAGCTCAGATTCACACAGAGATCCTGCCTGGTTTCCTCACAAATAGTCCCTGTACAGCGCAGAAAATGCGAATTGTGTCCTGAACAGCTCATTCTTCCAGAACCAGGAGAAAAATTAAACTCCAAAAGTTAATTATGTAGCGAGAAGCTGAGTGGGAAAGGAGCTGAGAAGGAGGAGGAGGAGGGAAGAAAGGCACCATGGAAGACAGAGCGAGAGGGTAAACCAGTATTTATTCATCTAGGAAAACAGATTGTTTAACGACATGGCTTCTTCCAGCTCCTGTCTGCAAGTTCTAATAAGAGATTTTTAATTTATCAGACACATTTTGCATGTTCCCTTGTTGCATTTTGCTCGCTATGAAAAGAAATTCATATTTTGACATTGCAACAGCCAATTCAGATTTTCTTCAGATAATGATTTGTTATTAAGGTTAGGTGCCTTTTTGCATAATTAAATTAGAATTGTTTTGGGCGTGTTAGGATTTGTGCTATTTGGTTTGGATAGCAAATACATATATTTTATTTCCTTTCTTGCCATGAAAATATTGGCTCTGTAAGAGATGAGATTATTTCTGGGTTTACATGAATATATTCATTTATCATGTGGTTCTCCTCGCACTCAGCTTGAACCCACAGCGATACCTTGGGGAGGAGATGAAAAAACCTGAGGAAATGAAGGGAACACCAGGGCCCGAGTGGTTCTTTGGACAGCAGCAGTCCCAGTGCTCAGGGTGTTTGGAGTACTTGGGGCTATTCCTGAAGCTCAAGTCCCACTGGAAATAATTGCAATTCCCTGGAGTGTTTGATGAAGTGCAGCAACTGAGCTCAAGTGCTGCGTTTGGGTGAGTTCCTGACACCTCAGGGTACTTGGAATAGGGAAAAATGTTCTCCCTCAACACGGGAAATTCTTGCCAGATTCTCCATTTCTGTGTGCATTGCTCTCTCTGGGAAACTGAGACTTATTTCTGCTCCTTCAGAGGTGAAATATTGGGTGAATTCTCTGCCTCACTCTGCTTCTGACTAGTGGAAAGGGTTTCCTTTTGCAATGGAAGCCAGAAAATATTTAAAGAGTGCAGAATCAGCCTGGAAACCCAGCCCAGCCCACTGCAGGCCAGGGCTGCACATCCTGCTCCTTGCAGTGCTCCAGCACTCTGCTGAGCATCAGGACCCACACCGTGAGCAGAGGGCTCTCTCCATCTCTCTCTCCCCCTGGGACAGCGCTGCCATCACCCCCAGCCCTCCTGCAGCTCTGCGGGACCCGCCCGCCCCCAGCACCGGGAACTGCAGCTCAGGGAAAAGGTGCCTGCAGCCAAAAAACACTGGGACTGAGTTTACTGTTCTGTTTGTGGCTAATTTCATAGCTGTTGTTGTTCTTGTTTGTCGTGTTAGATACACTAGTAAAGAACTGTTATTCCTACCCCCATATCTTTGCCTGAGAGCTCTCTTAATTCCAAAATTATGATAATCGGAAGAATCACTTTTTTTTTTTTTTTCAGTCCAAAGGGAAGCTTCTGCTTTCCTTAGCAAACACCTGTCTTTCAAACCAGGACACCACCCCATCCCAACCCAGGGACACCTCCCACTGTCCCAGGTGCTCCAACCCCAATGTCCAACCTGGCCTTGGGCACTGCCAGGGATCCAGGGGCAGCCACAGCAAATCTGGGAATTCCAGCCCAGCCAGGAATTCCCAGTTCCCAAGATCCCATCCATCCCTGCCCTCTGGCAGTGGGAACCATTCCCTGGTCCTGTCCCATACCCAGCAGTGTCCCCAGCCCCTATGGGAGCAGTGAATTCCCCTCAGTCCCTGCAGTGGTCCTGGGGGCCCGGGCAGCAGCAGGAGCAGAGCAGGGATTGCTGCAGCCCCCTGGCAGGAGCAGCTCCTCGGGTTCCTTGTGTCCAGGGAGGTTTTCCCTCACGTCTCCAGCTCTGCAGAGCTGTGGGATCCCCGGGACGGGGCTGCCAGGGAGCTGAGGCAGAGCTGAGAGCTGAGCAGCAACAGCTGCTCAGTGCAGCCCTGCCTGATGTTCGACCAAGCTCCTGTGCCGAACCGCTCCGTGGGTTTGGGTTGTGTTCCCTGAGCACGGCCCCGGGCTCCTCCGTCCTCCTGCCATGGCTCTGGGTCTGTGCTGGTTTTGCTGCTGCCACGTTCACAGGCTCTGGCTCTCCCCTCTCTGAGGGTGAGCAGATCTAATCAGCATCATTCTGGTTCATCCATGTGCTCGTGGGACGTGACAGCAGCACTGGCTCCCCTTCCTGACAGTGATGGGAGCACAAAGCTCTCAGGAAAATCCCACAGGAATGCTTGTGCCAGTGATTTTAGTGCATAAATCCAAGACACTGGGTGTTCTAGAAGTGCAGAAAATAAACGCAGTATGAAGGCTGTGTCCTGTATCTCTAGAGGGCAGATCCTGTGATAAATCAACTCCATTCCCATCCCCTGTGCCAAAATCCACAACTGCATCCACTCAGCACCAGAGGTTTGCCAAGCCAGTGTGATCTTCTCAATTTTCTGAAATCCCTGAGAGTCCTTTTATAAAGATCAGATTTTCAAAAGGAAAGTGGCATTGAAAGGACACTGTCCAAGCACTTTCCCAAGGGCTTATTTAGCAAGGGAACAGAAACAGCAAATGAAAAATCCAACATGTTCGGCTCAATGTGTGTAACAAAAGGGTTGGGTTGATTTTGGGGTGTTTGGCCAGGGGAAGAGAAAGCTCTGAGCAGACCTTAGAACCCCTTTCTAAAGGGGCTGAAGGGGCCTAGAGGAAAGAGCAGTGACTTTTTCATACAGGTAGAGAGCAACAGGACAAGGGCTAAGGGTGTCACACTAAATGAATTCAGATTTTAGTAAGAAATTGTTCCCTGGGAGGGTGGGCTGGCCCTGGCACAGGGTGGAATTGCCAGAGCAGCTGTGGCTGCCCCTGGATCCCTGGCAGTGCCCAAGGCCAGGTTGGACATTGGGGTTGGAGCACCTGGGACAGTGGGAGGTGTCCCTGCCATGGCAGGGGTGGCACTGGGTGGGATTTAATGTCCCTTCCCACTCAAACAAAGGAGCTGCTGCTGCCTCAGCCTGTTCTGGGGAAAACTCTCCCTGCACCCCAGGAGCTCTGGGGTCCCTCCCTGCACCCCAGGAGCTCTGGGGTCCCTCCCTGCAGCTCCTTGGAGGGGACAGCAGTGACATCCCTCAGGACAAGGTCGGGGTTGATCTGAGGTTTACCAGGGTTAAAGCTCCTGCTTTTCCCTGGAGATCTCCTGAGAACGGGGTTTCCTCTGGGAGGCACAGCTGGGATCCTTGGCTTCATCTTGTGCAGGGCCAGGACTAGATTTGATGATCTCTGATGATCAAATCCAAATTTGATGATCCCTGTGGGTCCTTTCCAGCTCAGGACGTTCTGTGTGCAGGGAACTGGGCAGAATTACCAGGGGCTCTTCAGGCTCAAAAACCCCAAATCACCAAAGGAAGTGGCTCAAGCCCCTGGGATCTCAGGGAGTGTCTGACTGCAGCTCAGCCCTGGGGACAGGCACGAGGAGCCACCTGGGCCACCCCTCCTGGCACCTCCTGCTCCTGCAGGGACCTCCCCAGCCAGAGCCGAGTCCCCCCTTTAGCTCCAGTTTTGGAAACACTGAACTTGGAATAAAGGGACCTGCAGGGATGGAATGTCCTGCATTCCCCTGCCATTTGTTCTGAGACAAACTGTGCCACTCTGCATTTTAAACCAATTCTCCTTTCCCAGAACCATGTGAAGGGAGCCCCACTGGGTGTTTGGGAAAGTGGGAAGCCTAATTCCAGTGAGCTCCACATCTCCAGGTCATCAAGATTTTCAGCATTAAAACAATTCCAGGTAATCAGGATTTCCACCATTAACACAATACCAGGTAATCAGGATTTTCACCATTGCCACATCTCCAGGTATCGGGATTTTCACCATTGCCACATCTCCAGGTAATCAGGATTTCCACCATTACCACATCTCCAGGTATTGGGATTTTCACCATTGCCACATCTCCAGGTATCGGGATTTTCACCATTGCCACATCTCCAGGCAGGCTCTGGGGGCTGGAATCTGGCATTTCCTCCTGACAGACTGCTCCAACGCTCAGAGAGATTTCCATCCTTGTTCTGAGGTGCTTTATATTTAATCCTCAGCTATGCAGATATGAAAAGCTCCTGTTTCCTGTGGGATCAATGTTGCAGTACTTTGACATACGACATTTGACATCTGTCAAAACATTATAATCAAATCTAAGCCTAAATAGCATCAAATTAATATGACAGATCTGTGAGAAATTATACACTTGAAGTAAAGGTAACAAGACATCTTTATTTCAGTGAAACTGAATTCTGTTTAAAAATTAACACAACCAGCACATTACCAGGAAAGCCTTTTATTTTGGTGAAGCTGCTCTGTGCAATGAAAATGTTCCAGTTAATGTGCTCCTCAAGTTGCTCCCTCGACGCCTGCAGGTATTGCTGTGGCCTTTGATACAAACCTAACACACCTCAACCTCCTCGAGTTTAATTTTTCACACACTTATGTATTTATTGATCTGGGTCCTATGACATGCAATTTATCAAATCTCTTGCTGCCTGCCTTGAGATTATGGCAGCAAGAACCAGCAGCCCATCATTTAGTGGGTAGAATAAATTAGTTTAGCTCATTGAATTTAAAACAAGGCAGCAGGGAGAGCAAAAGGAAGCTGAAGTTGTTCTTTAACTTCAAACATGTCGCAGTAAGAAAGGAAAAACCTTTGGCAAAATTTTACCTTGCCATGGGGGACATTTTCCAAATAAGTGTCAGAAATGGCTGTTTTTACAGATATGTTTTTTTTTTTGTCTTCTATAGGCCAAACATGACTTTTCTTTCCCGTGACTGTGCAGCAGTGCCAGGGGTTACTGGAAGGGACGAAGGAGCAGAGACCCATGGGATGGTTTGGGTGGGAAGGTCCCAAAGCTCATCCCATTCCATGGTGAGGGTCACTGCTCAGCACGGGCCTGGCCACATGTCCCCAGCTCCTCTGGAGTGCCCCTGCAGGGACCAAAGGGCTGGGGGCAAACTGGGGAGAGCCCAGTGCTGCTCAGGGGCTGTGAAAGCCCTGGGGAACCAGAGAGATGGGCTGGGGGGAGCAGGGACAGGGGGACTCCATGGACACCCTCATGGGGACACAGGGACAGGGGGACCCCATGGGGACACAGGGACACCAAGGAAGGGACAGGGGGACCCCATGAACACCCTCATGGGGCACAGGGACAGCACAGCCTGGCTGTCCTTGGGGGCAGGGAGAGCAGGGGACATCTGGGGACAGCAGGGCATGGAGGGGACAGGGCCAGGTGCTGCAGGGAAACCCAGCTGGAGCCACGGAAATCCTGCAGGACTCGGGGAGCCCTGGGCTCTCACTGCTGGGATCTCTGCTGGGATCTCACTGCTGGGATCTCTCTGCTGGGATCTCTCTGCTGGGCTCTCACTGCTGGGATCTCACTGCTGGGATCTCTCTCCTGGGCTCTCACTGCTGGGATCTCTCTGCTGGGATCTCACTGCTGGGATCTCACTGCTGGGATCTCTCTCCTGGGCTCTCACTGCTGGGATCTCTCTGCTGGGATCTCTCTGCTGGGATCTCACTGCTGGGATCTCACTGCTGGGATCTCTCTGCTGGGATCTCTCTCCTGGGATCTCTCTGCTGGGATCTCTCTGCTGGGATCTCACTGCTGGGATCTCACTGCTGGGATCTCTCTCCTGGGATCTCTCTGCTGGGATCTCACTGCTGGGATCTCTCTGCTGGGATCTCTCTGCTGGGATCTCACTGCTGGGATCTCACTGCTGGGATCTCTCTGCTGGGATCTCTCTCCTGGGATCTCTCTGCTGGGATCTCTCTGCTGGGATCTCACTGCTGGGATCTCTCTGCTGGAATCTCTCTCCTGGGATCTCACTGCTGGGATCTCTCTGCTGGGATCTCTCTCCTGGGATCTCTCTGCTGGGATCTCTCTGCTGGGATCTCACTGCTGGGATCTCACTGCTGGGATCTCTCTGCTGGAATCTCTCTCCTGGGATCTCACTGCTGGGATCTCTCTCCTGGGATCTCACTGCTGGGATCTCTCTGCTGGGATCTCTCTCCTGGGATCTCACTGCTGGCCTTGAGGAGGTCCCTGCCCCGAGCTGGCTTCTCTTGGAGCAGGAGGGGGGACAGCAGAATCCTAAGGCCACTTCCAGCTCTGAGCCAGGAACCACCCCAAATATCCCCGTGTTACAGAACCCCCCAAATATCCCCGTGGTTACAGAACCCCCCAAATCCTTCCCACCCCAAATATCCCCGTGGTTACAGAACCCCCCAAATCCTGCCCACCCCAAATATCCCCGTGTTACAGAACCCCCAAATATCCCCGTGGTTACAGAGTCCCCTCACACTCGGTGATGGAAGGAAGCCTTTATCTGGATTTTAGCATATGTAAAGGTGCCACATTAGAGCCAGGGCCAGGCATTGTTTCCTTTCTCTTCCTTGCCTTTCTCCTTCCTCCCAGTGTTAAAAACTGATTAGAGTAACAAAAGAAACCCAAGTTTGGTGTGAATAATCGGGGATGAGCAATAGTGCTGAGGATAAAAGACCCCATTTAAAAATTGCTCTGCTCATAGAGGATAATATAGTAGAGATGGTGATACTATTAATGGTGATACTATTAAATTTGTCCAAAACTTAAATTAGAGTTAACCCAAGGTAAAAAAATAGATCTCTGTGTCAGACCGAAATGGCACTGACCAAGTGGGCTTGGAATACTGGCTTAAACAACAGTAAAATCAAAATATCCAGAGGAGACCAAAGCTAGTTTTTGTTGGTACCACTGAAGGATAATTCCATAATTTTTAACCCCGCCGGTGCCCGAGTGAGCACAAAGAGACGAGCGGGCAGATCTGACTTGACTCAAATAAAATAATCCCGGGGAAAGAGGAACCCCAAAACTGGGGCTGGGGGCTGGGTCCCTCCCAGCCCCAGCAGTACCGAGGGTGGGATTGGAGCTGCCTGCACTTTTCAGTGACCCTGGAAGGAGAGGAGACACAGGGTGGCAGTAACAGGAATATCCCCTGGAAAATATCCCCTGCACCCCAGATCCTGCAGCCTCCTCTGGGTTTATTCACCTCCTCCCTCAGGGCCTGGAAGGAAAACACCACAAGTTACCCAGTACAGGGAGTCCAAACCACCCCAAACAGAGCTTTATTCATCCAGTCATGGTTCACAGAATCATTTGTGCTGAGGAAACGCTCCGAGCCCATCGAGCCCAAGCATTCCCCAGCACTGCCGAGGTCACCCTAAGCCATGTCCCCAATGCCACATCCACACAGCTTTTGGACACTTCCCGGCAGGAAAGGGGAGGATTCCATTTTATTTGAGAGTAGACATCGGAAATAAAGCAGGGAATGAATTTGTTCTTGAAATACAACACCGGAGATCTTGGGAAAGGAATTGGAATCAAAGGGAGAGAAGGCAGAGTGAAAATGGAACAAACTCCCTGTCACTCCTCTGGGGAGTCAGTGGAGCAGAGCTGGGGATTCCTGGCTCCTAGAAAATGTCTCCCTCAATGTAAACTCCAGTTCTGGTCTCCAGAGTCAACCAGTTCACAGCTTCTCCACCAATTCCAGGTCCACTGGAGGAGTCAGGGTATTGCTGCCTTTGTCACAGGGATCATGTCTGTGATGTGTCACAGAGGGAAAAGTGAGGGTTTAATGATGACAGGCTCCTTTAAGGGCAGCTGTGTTTTGTTTTGTTTTGTTTTGTTTTTAATAAGAACACCCAAAATATTGAGTTTGGAATGTATCACACTGATGAAGGAAAAAAATACTCTCTGGAACTCTTTGCCTGTCAAAGCCTTCCTCCTCAAGGACAACATCAGCAAATTCCACCCCTGGATGGAGGTTGTTAATTTGATTTTTTTTTCTTGTAGGACAAAAACCTCCAAACAAGAAAAAAAACCAAAAAACCAAGAAACAGGAGCCTGCATCTGATTGCAGGAACAGCAAAGGAGAGACTTCAAAATGCAAACGGTCAATTCCCAGGTGATGAAAGGAGTTCTTGTCAGGGCCAGTGCTGCTCTCAGAGGTGACTGCTGACTTCCCCCCAAAGGAAATTGCACACAAAGGCTTTGCCTATTTTTTCATCTTCATTTCATTTTCCCCATTAATTTCTCACTTCTCATCTCCAGTTTTTCACTGTTCTTTGAACAAGGCAGCCCTTGATTCCCTCCCCAGTTTATTGAGGAGCAGCCAAGAGACACGGGCAGTGGCTGGGACCTTGTGCAGCTCCTTCCTCAAAAATCAGAGTGGCTGCTGAGGAGAGGGCTCCCCTGCCAGGACAGGACCTGCTCCAGAGAAACACAATTCAAAACTGCCAAGGAGCTGCTCTTGGGCTTTTGTCTGGGGCTAGTGAGTAGGAAATGGGTCTTGTGAGGCCTGGATTGCAGTGGGATATGTTTAGATACATATTATTATTATATATATGTAAAAAATAGTGTCATCCCATCCCTGGAAGTGTTCCAGGGTAGGGCTGGGTGCAGCCTGGGACACTGGGAGATGTCCCTGCCATGGCAGGGACAGGGCAGGGTGGAACAGGGTGGGATTTGAGGTCCCTTCTATCCCAAACCCTGCTGGGATTCCAGGATTCTGTGATTTGCCTGTGATTTTTTATAATGTACCTGTGCTTGGCCATGCTCCACAACACCTGAACACATGAATATTGCTGCTGGTTGTGTTCCACAACACCTGAACACATGAACATTGCTGCTGGTTGTGCTCCACACCTGAACGCTGCTGGCTGTGCTGTTCAGCGTGGCTGTCTCCAGGGTTCTGCTGGAATCATTTCTGTTTCTGGCTGCAGGAGGCTCCATTCAGCCCCAACCACCCCTGCCTTTCCCTCCTGCTTTATTGTGCAGCCAAAAATCTCCTGTGGGAGCTGCCCCTGTGCAGGGGGAGTGCCAGGTCCGGAGGAGCTGAGCACCAGCAGTGCTTGTGTCCCTTGTGTCCCTCGTGTCTGCCATGTCCATCCTCATGTTCCTATTTCCCCCATGTCCCTTGTTCCTCTGATTTTCCCCAGGTCCCCCACATCCCCCGTGTCCCCCACTGCAGTGGGGCTGAGGCTCTGGCCCCCAGGCAGGCTGGCAGTGGCAGCCCAGCACAGACCCAGGGCTGGAGCTCAGCTCTGCCCTGTCAGTGCTTTCCTGGCCTGAGCCCATCTGCTCCTCCCCAGGAGCTTCTCCAGCACTGCAGGGCCAGGTGAGGAAATGCAGCAGAGATGCTACAACACTTCCCCAGCACATTAACACTGCCTCCTTCCTTCCCCAGTTTTAATTATTTATAACTGTGGCACAGAATCCAAAAGTTCTTGGGGTTTGGCACTGATTAAAAACCCGAATTTCCATAAATCCATAAAGAGAAAATACTGCAAAACAGTGGGAAGAGTGCTGTGTTTGAGTCATCCACAAGCCTTCTGGGCTTCAGAACACCAGCAGCTCTTCAGAAACCCAGGGACCTCATGCTTCTCCTCCCAGGGAACTGATTCACCTCCCAGGGAACTCACCTGCAGTCCAGGAGGTGCCTGAGCAGGTGGGAGCAGCTCCATTGGCCAAACAGGCTCAGCTGAAACAAGGAATTCAAAGGGATCGACCTCTGAGGAGACCTCAGCTTGGAGAGCTGAGAGATCAGAACCTCAAAAGGAGTGGCTGGACACAGCTGGGAGGGGAGGTTTATGGGTCCAAACTGGCCCAGGTGAATCCCTTTCCCCAGAGTATTCCTGCCTGAGGCAGCAGCGGTGCTGTCCTGCTCCTCATGTTTTCCCTTTGGCACGGCTGCCCCAGGAGCCAAACTGTGTCCATGGGGTGGCACTGCTGCCAGCTCCCTGTGCCACCCAAAGTGAGGGAAAAGGGGGAAAAAAGAGACTTTACTGAAGAGAAAAGGAAACTGCTGCTGAAGGAAAAGGCTCTCTGGAATTGTAGGATCCAGAATGGTTCAGTTTGGGAAGGAGCTCACAGCCCATTCCCCCCCCCCCCCCCCATGACCCTTCCATCACTGCAGGGTGCTCCAAATCCTGCCCTGGAGCACTTCTAGCGTTCCTGGAACTCAGCCCATTCCCAGGCTCCAAGGCTGATGATGTGTGAAGAGCTCCCCAGGGCGGGAATTTGCCCTCCCTGCTCTCCTGCTGCTCATTGCACCCTTCCATCATTCCATCATTGCATCATTCCATCATTGCATCCTTCCATCATTCCATTATTCCATCATTGCATCCTTCCATCCTTCCATCCTTCCATCATTGCATCCTTCCATCCTTCCATCCTTCCATCCTTCCATCATTCCATCATTGCATCCTTCTATCATTGCACCATTCCATCATTGCACCATTCCATCATTGCATCCTTCCATCATTCCATCATTGCATCCTTCCATCATTCCATCATTGCATCTTTCCATCATTGCATCATTGTATTCTTCCATCATTGCACCATTCCATCATTGCATCCTTCCATCCTTCCATCCTTCCATCATTCCACCATTCCATGATTCCATCATTCCCCCGGTGACTGTGGCAGGGGAGCTGGAACCAGAGGCAGAATTAGGAAACTTTCTCCTGGTTTCCATGGCAATGGGAGTACGAGGGATGGCGGTGCAAACACAAAGGCTGGCACAGAAAAGCAGCCCCAATGAGCAGAGCAGAACAGAACCCAAAATCCCATCGTTGGCCAGAGAGCTTGGAGGGAACACGCAGGAGCAGAGGGAGTCACCACAACTTCCAGTGGAGCTGGGGAAGGATTAAGGGACAAATCCCACCTTTTAACACCCAGAAGCCAGAAATAAATGAAAATGGAGAGTAACATGGGGGGGGGGGGAATGTAATTTCAGACATCTCTCATATCCTGACTTCTACTAGAAACGGGGAAGGAATCCTTTAGAGATGAAATCAGCCAGGTAACCTCTTGTGTGGTTTCCTGCAAGGTCATTTCAGGACACACATCATCCTGCTGGAATCGGGTTTTCCTGCCTTTCTTCCCCCTTCCTCTGCTGACAGCAGAGCTCAGACCTCAGCAGGTTGCTGGGTGGTTTTTAAACCTGGCTCATTTCTTCTCACCTGATGCTCTGCCTCCAGGCAAATGTGGGATGAGAAGGACAAATAAAAATTGCAGTGGAAGTTAAAGCACACGAAGGAAAACTTCTGAGACTCTTGTGCCACAGGTAGTGGCTTTAGGAACAGACACAGGTACAGCAGGGCAGAACCAGAATTTTCAGTGTGGAGTCTCTGCCGCCCTGCCTGGGAGCCCTTCCCCTGCTATCACCTGCTCCAAACTCCTAGGGTCTCAATTTCCATAACAAGGAGTGATGGGCTTTCCAGATACATCCAAAATTTCCATCAAAAGGAAAAATAGCTTTTCCAGATGCATCCCAAGCAGATAAAAATAAGAGGGTGGAAATGTACATTGAATTAAAACAGAGTTTCTTAAAGGAATCCGATGAAAAAAAGATTCTGGAATTGTAATTGCTGTTCATTTTCATTCAGATTGGGTCACTTTAACCATTAAAGCTCTCTCTGTTTGTAAAATGTGTGTTAATTTTAATATGAAAAGTGTCACTTCTACATAAAAAGGGATTTATTGAAGATTGAGATGAAGTGCTTTCAGAAATCAGAGTCTGGAACATTTAATTCTGATAATGTTCAAATCCAATGTTTGGGAATTAAATTATTTCTTGGGGTTTTTTACTAATCTCTTTGCTGATTTCAACCTATTTTAGCAGATCTTCCATTCCTATGAAACTTCAGAGTTCAATCAATTATTCAATTAAGAACAAAGGAATTCAATTCTTCATCCATCGGAGAGGTCCTGGAGCAGACCCAGACCAAGCCAGAGCAGGAATGAATGAACTGCTGCACACCCCCAGTGCCTTCCCCAGACAGGACCTTCCTCTGGATTCCTCCTCCTCCCCATTCCTGTTCTATCCCTGCTCCCAGAACAACAATTTAGGGTGAATTCTTTCGGATAGGAATTTCTCTGGTGGGTTTTCAGCCCAACCTGCATTTCCCCAGCACAGACAGGAGCCCCTAAAGGATCATTGGGGCTTTTGAGACCTTCTGGGGAAGAGAGGGATCCAGGGAGAGCTCAGAGCCCTGCCAGGCCCTGAAGGGGCTCCAGGGGAGCTGGAGAGGGACTGGGGACAAGAGATGGAGGGACAGGACACAGGGAATGGATTTAAGCTGAAGGAGGGTAGATTCAGACTGGATTTTAGGAAGGAATTCCTGGCTGGGAGGGTGGGCAGGCCCTGGCACAGAATTCCCAGAGCAGCTGTGGCTGCCCCTGGATCCCTGGCAGTGCCCAAGGCCAGGCTGGACATGGGGGTTGGAGCACCTGGGACAGTGGGAGGTGTCCTTGCCATGGCAGGGGTGGGATTTGATCTTTGAGGTCCTTTCTGACCTTTTCCATCACATGAATGTGTGATGGAGACCTGGGCAGGAGCCTGGAACATGGGGAGTTCTCCTGGAAAACCCTGGGAGGCCAGATTAGATGTGCTGGGGCTGGAGAGTGCCAGGGGCAGGAGAATCACAGCTGGGATGGGGTTTGGGATATCAGTGCAGGGACAGGAGCACTGTCCCACAGCTGGGGTGGGGTTTGGGATATCAGTGCAGGGACAGGAGCACTGTCCCACAGCTGGGATGGGGTTTGGGATATCAGTGCAGGGACAGGAGCACTGTCCCACAGCTGGGATGGGGTTTGGGATATCAGTGCAGGGACAGGAGCACTGTCCCACAGCTGGGATGGGGTTTGGGATATCAGTGCAGGGACAGGAGCACTGTCCCACAGCTGGGGTGGGGTTTGGGATATCAGTGCAGGGACAGGAGCACTGTCCCACAGCTGGGGTGGGGTTTGGGATATCAGTGCAGGGACAGGAGCACTGTCCCACAGCTGGGATGGGGTTTGGGATATCAGTGCAGGGACAGGAGCACTGTCCCACAGCTGGGGTGGGGTTTGGGATATCAGTGCAGGGACAGGAGCACTGTCCCACAGCTGGGGTGGGGTTTGGGATATCAGTGCAGGGACAGGAGCACTGTCCCACAGCTGGGATGGGGTTTGGGATATCAGTGCAGGGACAGGAGCACTGTCCCACAGCTGGGATGGGGTTTGGGATATCAGTGCAGGGACAGGAGCACTGTCCCACAGCTGGGATGGGGTTTGGGATATCAGTGCAGGGACAGGAGCACTGTCCCACAGCTGGGATGGGGTTTGGGATATCAGTGCAGGGACAGGAGCACTGTCCCACAGCTGGGGTGGGGTTTGGGATATCAGTGCAGGGACAGGAGCACTGTCCCACAGCTGGGATGGGGTTTGGGATATCAGCAGCCCTGCCCCACAGCTGGAATGTGTTCTGGGATAAAGAAAAGCACAGGGACCATGACAGGGTGCCCTGTCCCTCGCTCCTGGGCATTCCCTGAGCACTCCCAGCTCAGCACCACCACCAGAGATGGGCAGCTCCCTGCCTCGGAAGGAAAACAGCCTTGTGGAGGATTTCCAGCTCTCCCGGAAATCTCTTCCCACTCTCATATTCACACCGAGGGCTGTGGCCAAACAGCTGAAGAAAATCTTGGCTGGAAATGTCCATTAGCAACATTTTCCATTTATTTCAGTTACTGCTGCCACTCCTAAACTCCCAGTGCTCTGAGTTCAAGTCATTACCCTCAGTCCGTAATTAACTTCTCTGAGGTCGCTGTAAATCACACTGAGCTCGCAGTCCCTCATCCTGGGAGGCCCCTGTCACTTCACATGGCCAGGGGCACACTCAGGACCTGCTCTGTGAGTTACAGACCTGGGGTCATTGCTCCAGCTCTGCCACAGATCCCTTGGGAATTCACATCACTCACCTGCACAGACTTCACTTCATCTGGGGCAGGCAAACCTCACCTTGAATGCCCTGAGACTTGTCAGTGTCAATGGGGGAGTGCCCATCCCTGGGGGGGTTGACAGCCCCGGGGATGTGGCACTTGGGGACACGGGGCACCACTGGGCATGGTTGGACTAAAGGCTTTTCCAACCCAAATAAAATTCCATTGCCAAAATATGTTATTTAATGAACTGGTTTCAGTGTTCATAAACACAAAACAGAATCATTTTTCACAGTAGGTTCTTTTTGCCAATGTTAAGAAGTAGATCAAGTGCCAGGCAGCTGAACTCCCAGTCTGAATTTACAGCAGCAGTCACAGGAGTGTTACCTGTGGCTTTGAGGGGAGCAAGGATATCCTGTCAGATACCAGGGAGAAATCCTTCCTGGCAGGGTGGGCAGGCCCTGGCACAGGGTGGAATTGCCAGAGCAGCTGTGGCTGCCCCTGGAACCCTGGCAGTGCCCAAGGCCAGGTTGGACATTGGGGTTGGAGCACCTGGGACAGTGGGAGGTGTCCCTGCCATGGCAGGGGTGGCACTGGGTGGGGTTTGAGGTGCCTTTCAACCCCAAACCATTCTGTGAGTTTATGATTTAATGATAATCAGGACTGTTACATTTTAAGCCTGATGTTGGCAGACATCCATTTTAACCCAGCATTTTGCAAAAAAAAAAAAAAAAAAAAAAAAGGAAAAAAAAGGAAAAAAAAAAAGGAAAAAAAAGGGAAAAAAAAGGGACAAATTTTGCCTGGAGTTTTAATATTTCCTCCCTTCATTCAGAGTATCCCAGTTCAGTCTCCATCCTACTGACACAAAAGTTGAAAAAATAAACAGAAATCACTATTTTGCAGGACTCTGAAGTTTTCAAATGATGAAGTTGTGTGTTCACAAGGACTGTTCCCAAGAAGGTTCACACAGAGCTCATGGCCATCACCCTTCCAGTTCCTTTGTGGTGAGTGTACAGTACCAATTCTTTTTGGGGAAGGAATGAACAAGAGAGGGAATTTTGTTTGTTCCTGTTTGTTACATCACCTGATGTCCCATCTCCATTCCTGTTGGAGTTTTTCTCCCATTGCAATCCAGGGATCTCAGTCTCACTTTGAGCTGCTGAGGAAACTCCTCACTCACCTTCTGCACGGGAAACTTTTATTGGAGTGACTTCTGTGTTGTTCTGTCTCTGCAGATGGCAGAAGAGGGTTTGAAGAAGGTTCTGTTCCTCCTCAGACTCCAAATGCTCATCACTTTTATATTGCTGAACACGGGGAGGGCAGTTTTAATTGAGACCCTCTGCTGGTCTGAGCAAACACAATTAGGAGAATTAAGAAAATTCAGCCAAATTGAGACTGACCTACCTCATATTGGCAAGGTCTCAGTGTGAGCCAGCAAAAGGCTTAATTTAACTCCTAAAATGTGTATTGTACAAACTTTTAAAAGATGACAGAGACTGGGAGACAAAAAGGAGCAGCTAATAAGTATTGACTGAGACAATGTGCTTGGTATCACATGAAATGTCATAAGCATGGAGCTCTGTGGAGGTATTGCATAGACAAAAGTGAGGAAAAAAAATGATGTGTTAGGCAGAAAATTAATTAGCCAGAGCTCTTGGCTTGGCCGAGTCTGTTTGAATGAGGTGCAGTTCCCCCAGCTCACGGTGGGCTCGTGCCCTGGGGAGGGGACAGGGCTGGTTCCCCTGGAGGACTGGGGAAGGTGGATCCACTCCAGCCGTGTGCCCATGTGGACATTGCTGAGTAAAGTCCTTTACGTGCTGGATTCTCCTGTCAGCATCCCCAGAGAGGACAGAAGCAGGACAGGGCTCCTGGGACAGAGCTGGGATTGCTCCTGCAATCCTGCAGTCCCAGGGAACACGCTGCGGGACAGAGGCTGTTCCCACCTCCAGGGTGGGCTGGAAATCCAAGTGCTGACAATCTTTTCCTCCTGCCTCATCCAGGCACAAGCTCCCAAGTGCCAGATGTGACCCTGTCAAATTCCAGAGGCCAGCAGTGACCTGTGTGGGCCAGGACAGTCCTGGGGCTGACCCAGCTGCTCTGCTCTGCTCTGCTCTGCTCTGCTCTGCTCTGCTCTGCTCTGCTGGGGGGTGCTGAGAGCTGGGGAACATCCCAGAGAGCAGCTGGGTGAGCAGTGAGTGACTTCTGATAGTTAGACTCCAAAAGTTTCCTCTGGGAAGACTAAATAATAGGAAACAAGTTTTAACATCTGTAATCCTTGGAGCTTTAATACTTAAACAAACATGGTCCTTTCTGCTCTGTGCTTAATAGCAGGCACTGCTGTTCTGGGGTCACTCAGAAAATAAAATACACTGGAGACAGCAGAGTCTGGGGCCCAGCAGGAACGCATCTTCCACCCTTGGGTCAGAATTAAACCCCAGAGGAGCATTTTTTCTTGTTGTGCCTTCATCTTTCAGCAATGTGTTCTACCAGAGGCTGCAACCTGTCCCAAGGAAAGATGGGGGCTGTTCCTGTGTCCTTGCAATGGAACTGGGTACAGCACAGGGGACAGGGAAAGGGACTGTGGTGTGGCAGGAGACAGGGAATGGGATAAGGGCACAGCAGGGGACAGGGAAGGGGATAAGGGCTCAGAAAGGGACAGGGAATGGGATGAGGGCACAGAAAGGGACAGGGAATGGGATAAGGGCACAGAAGGGGACAGGGAACGGGATAAGGGCACAGAAAGGGACAGGGAATGGGATGAGGGCACAGAAAGGGACAGGGAATGGGATGAGGGCACAGGAAAGGGACAGGGAATGGGATAAGGGCACAGAAGGGGACAGGGAACGGGATAAGGGCACAGAAAGGGACAGGGAATGGGATGAGGGCACAGGAAAGGGACAGGGAATGGGATAAGGGCACAGGAAGGGGACAGGGAATGGGATGATGGCACAAAGCTGGGATAAATGACTGAAATGGAAGGGGCAGGGACTGATCCCAGGAATTCCTCAGCACAGGAGGCAGAACTTCTGCCCTGAGAAAAGCCCAGAGAGGGGCTGGAGTCTCCTCCCTGGGATATTCCAGAGCCACATGGACACAATCCTGTGCCCTGAGCTCTGGGATGGCCCAGCTGGAGCAGGGAGTGACACCAGTGACCTTCTGGGGTCCCTTCCAGCCCGACCATGCTGGGTTTCTGTGAGTCTGTGACTCTGCAATGACATTGTGTCCCATTTTTGAAGCTGGGATGTTTGAACACAGCCTTCCCCCACCCCAGCCTTTCCCTCTGCAGGGGGACAGGGAAGCCCTTTGCACAAAGGTTGTCGTGCTGCTGCTGTTCCCCAGCCAGGCTGGGTCTGTTCACAGAGCAGCCTGAGCACACCCCAGCAATAATCCAGGGAATTGCTGGTCCCTGTGTGGCAGCTGCTGTCTTGAAGCTCTGCTGCAGTCAGTTCATCTCCTGAGCTCTCTGCTCTCTGCCTTTTCCAGGCTCTACAAAAGGCAATGAAGGAGATTCTGGCAAAGAATTAATTCTAAGCATAAATTTTGCAACTTCCCAGCTTTCCAGGGGATCCACAGAGGAGGGGAGGTGGATTCAGGCTATGCACAAGAGCAGCTGATGTGTCCCCCCATCCAGGTTTGGTTTAATCAGCCCACATTTCATCTGACCACAAGCTGGGAGATATTCACAGCCATCCCAAGGCTCTCTCCAATTCAGGGATTGATGAAAGGCAGGCTGGCTCCCTGGGAAAAGCTGCCAGGATGAGATCAGTTCCATCCAAACCCTTCTGAAGCAGCTGCTCCCCTTCCCATGGCAGTTCTCTTGCCATCCTCTGCTCTGATCCCAGCTCTGGCAGCCCTTTGGCCATTCCAAACCATGGAAAAAGGAATCACGAACTCCTCCTGAGCGCTCTGCACAGCAGATTTTAGCATTCTTCAGGGAAAAGCAGTGCCCCTGGAGCAGTGCCAGCTCCAACCCTGCTGCACAGGAACACCAGGCTCTGTGGGATGAGTTTTCCACTTTCCACAGCTTCTCTTGGACCCCAGAGTGCCCGAGCTGAGCTGCTCTGCTCCAGTCACTTCTCCCTGTTCCTGCAATTCCAGGACAGCAGTCATTCATGTCCCCCGTGAGGATGAGCCGAGTCCTTTCCCAGGTTCCCCGGAATAACGTGCAGTGAGAACATACGGAATGGTGACAGGAAAATCCTGCTGCAAGTGACACAACTTGCCAGGATGTTCAGCTTGGTACCCTAAAAAATGGCTCCTCACTAAAAGCACAGTCATTCCCAAGGAAATGTGTTTTCCCAAGCTTCCCACGAACACACAGTTCCCAGCACATTCCCACAGTGTTCCCAAACAGGGAACAGCACCGGGAGCCACAGCCAGCCCTGCAGGCACATTGCTGGGAGAAACCAGCAGGGAGGGAGAGCTCACAGAAGCCCTAGGGCTGGAAAAGGGTTGCTAGACCTCCATCACAGCCAGCAGCAGCTCCACGGTCAGCACAGCCTCAAGTGCCACATCCACAGTTTTCCGAAAATTCCCAGGGATGGGCACTCCACCCTGCCCTGGCCACTCTGTTTAAAGGATTAACAGCCCTCGTCACGAAGAAATTTTCCAAATATTCACCCTGAGCCTGCCCTGGCCCAGCCTGAGGCCGTTCCCTCTGCTCCTGTCCCTGTTCCCTGCAGCAGATCCCAAATCCCAAATCCCCCCCGGCTGTCCCCTCCTGTCAGGGAGTTGTGCAGAGCCACAAGGTCCCCCCTGAGCCTCCTTTTCTCCAGGCTCAGCCCCTTCCCAGCTCCCTCAGGAATTCTCCAGCCCCTTCCCAGCTCCCTCAGGAATTCTCCAGCCCCTTCCCAGCTCCCTCAGGAATTCTCCAGCCCCTTCCCAGCTCTCTCAGGAATTCTCGAGCCCTTTCCCAGCTCCCTCAGGAATTCTCCAGCCCTTTCCCTGGATGCACTCCAGCCCCTCGGTGCCCAAAACTGTCCCCAGGACTGGAGATGTGTCCTCAGCAGGACCAGCACAGGGACAGGCACTGCCCTGTCCTTCACATCCACAGTGGCAGGAAGGTGGGACCACCTTTGGGAGGGGACAGGACAGGAAAGGTGACACGGACAGGACTGCCACCTTCAGCACCATGGCCCTGGAATGTCACCCTGGAATGTCACCCTGGAATATCCAGTCACCCAATCCCTCACCCACACAGCTCTCCCTGGTTTGCCTAAAAATACCAAAATACAGGAGGCAGAGCTGCCATCCTTGTTGTCCTCCATGGGGAGCACGGAATGGCCTGGTCTGGAAGGGACCCTAAATGTGGTTCCAGCTCTGGGATGTCCTTGCAGGGACCAAAGGCAGAGCAGCCTCCACGAGGTCAGAGCCTGCCAGCCCTTCGTGCTGCTCTGGAAAATGCAAACTAAGGAATAATGCCACCGGGTTTTAGATCGGCTACGTTTTATGCAAAAGGAATTAACCTTTCTACCCCAGAACTCCATCTTATCAGTCCCATCCCATGGTGAGGTCATCTTCCAGAGGCTTCTTGCTCAGGAGTCTTGAATATGTTTAAAATTTCCTACATTAGCAAAAAAGTAGCAAAGCATAAAGCTGCAAGTGAGAATGAAAAAACTGATGGTCGAGTTCAGTGTGAAAACATCCAGGCATTTGTGCTCCCTGCAGAAACACACCCACGAATCCAGAAAATTCCGCTGGTTTCTGAATCCCAGTGATCATCATTAGTGACCTGATTTCCCTCACATGCCCCTGGGATTTATTCTGGATCTGGATTTATTCTGGGTCACCTCTGCCCAGGTGATTTAACAGCTTTTCTGAGATGTCAAGGAGCAGGAGAAATCTTCTTCTTCAGGAGTTTTCTAAATCCATGGAATCTGAATTTCAGCCAGTCATGGGACCCCCAGTGCAGCCCCCAGTGCCCCCAGGCTCAGCTGCTGCACAGTGCTGGCATGTAATGAGGGATAATAAATAATGTGATGCGCCTCTAATCACCAGTAAAATTGATGATACTGGGCAAAAATATCCATCCAAGAGATACCATCTGCAATCAATTAAAAAAATGTGAGCAAAGTCCAAGGACAAGTTATCCTGTTTTTTTTTCTGGGCACCTGCTTTCTCGTAGGATTAAACTGAGTTTGGAGGGAGTCAGTCTTCCTTTTGACTGCTTGATGGGACAGGGCAGGGCTGGATGGAATATTGGGAATTGGGAATTCCTGGCTGGGAGGGTGGGGAGAGGCTGGGCTGGAATTGCCAGAGCAGCTGTGGCTGCCCCTGGATCCCTGGCAGTGCCCAAGGCCAGGTTGGACATTGGGGCTGGAGCAGCCTGGGACGGTGGCAGGGGTGCCACTGGGAGGATATCACGTTTTGTCTTCTTTTTGTCCTTCAGTCAGAGTCAGAATTAGAAGCATGAGAGACCGAATTTTGTGTTCAGACTCAGCTGTTTATTAATTCTCATCCACGTTACAGTGAGTGCTACAGCACTTGGAGCTAACAAGCTAAAAATGGAGAAATGGTGATGGATCTCACTCGTTACAAGGTCTTTTAGATTTAACCTGTCCAATTAAGAACTAACACCTAAATTAGTTTTACTTGTAACCCAATAACCAACCATCTGTGACCTGCAGTGTGACATTTTCTATCCAATAACCTAAATCCCACCCAGAACCATGAAAAAGAAGGTGAAGAAGAAAGAAACATCTGCCCTAAAACCTCTGTCTTGCTTTATACCTATTACTATATTCTAAAACCCCAAATTCCAAATTTTTCACCGTGTGACACTGCACACTTCTATTCACACTACACACCAGCGATCCCAGCTCTATCACTCAATTTTGGGAGCTTCTCCAAAGCCCCAGATCAAAACCTGTGTTTTCTTGTGGGTCAGTGCCTGTCAGGCACAGAAAGTCTCAAATTCTCAGTATCCAGGGTTCCAACAGGTTGGATTTAAAGTCCCTTCCCAACAGAACCATTCCATGATTCCCTGATTCTCTGACAGACTGAAGTTGGAAGCTGTGTCCCAGATAAATCCCAGGAGGTGCCAGCAGCCCCCCAGGCTCTGTCCCTGTCCCCTCCTGCCCAGCGCTGCCCCTGGAGCAGCCAGGGTGATGCAGAACTGCTGGGGGACAGAGGGGTCAGTGCCATGGGGCCAGGGGATGGCTGAGCACGGGGGTGAGCAGAGAAACCTGTCAGAAATTCCATGTACAATCACAAATTCCGTGTGCAGTCAGAAATTCCGTGTGCAATCAGAAATTACACGTACAGTCAGAAATTCCATGTACAATTAGAAATTCCACGTGCAGTCAGAAATTCCATGTTCTATCAGAAATTCCATGTACAGTCAGAAATTCCGTGTGCAGTCAGAAATTCCGTGTGCAGTCAGAAATTCCGTGTACAATCAGAAATTCCACGTACAGTCAGAAATTCCATGTACAATCAGAAATTCCATGTACAATCAGAAATTCCACGTACACGGCCCCAAAGCAGCTGGCAGGAGTTCGCTGCTGTCTCTCTTCGTGGCCCTTCACAGCCCTGGCATTCAGTCACTGCCTCTGAGCAGGGGCTTCACCTTCAAAAATAACAATTCCTAATAATTTTCAACTGGGTTTAAATGTGAATGTGTCAGATTCTGAATGTCTTGTCGTGGAAAGGCTTAATGCCTATTAATTAGGATCAGTAGTACTATTTTTAAGTGAAGTCTCCATGGTAATAATTCTGTTCTGGAAGGTGCCAGGGGAAAAATTTGGGTTGATTTTGATTTGAAGAGCTCAGACCATCGCCACAACGCTCTCAGTCTCTCAGCAGGGTCACTGAAAAGACAAGATGCAGATTTTGTCCCTTTTCATCAGTTCCTGAGAGGATAATTTTTAGAGAAGAAGCTACTCATAATTTTGGGAGTTCAAGCACAGGAGTGTCTGTACATGTAATTACATTTCCCTTACCAAGTTGATTTCTTGTGAGATTGTGTTCTAGTGTGCAGAATTTCTTGTTTGAAATTCTACCAAGCAGAGCTCAGAATTTCCTTGCCTGATACATTAAAAATATTTTTCTTTTTAAGAGAAAAATGGATCAATCCCTTCACACCATGAGAAATTCAGCTCTTGACTTCCTCTGGGTTAAAACATTCAGGCTGCATTCCATTTTTTTCTTTATTTTCAGGCTGTTTTTCCCCCCAAAACTTACTTATTCTTGCTTTTGTTGTGTTGTCATCTGAACACTCCTCATTTCCCCAGATCAGGGACACCTCCCACTGTCCCAGGTGCTCCAAGCCCAATGTCCAACCTGGCCTTGGGCACTGCCAGGGATCCAGGGGCAGCCACAGCTGCTCTGGCAATTCCAGCCCAGCCAGGAATTCCCACTTCCCAGTATCCCACCCATCCCTGTCCTCTGTCCATGTGAAGTCATTCCCTGTGTCCTGTCCCTCCATCCCTTGCCCCCAGTCCCTCTCCAGCTCTCCTGGAGCCCCTGCAAGCCCAGGAATAACCTGGTGATCCCAGGAATAACTTGGTGGCCCCGGGAATAACCTGGAACAAAGGAAAGAGGAAGGTGATCCATCCAGAGCAGCCCCCAGCACCAGCCCAGTGCCATGCTCAGCTCTCTCCAGCACCAGGGACAGATCACTTCTGATTTTTCTGCTGTGTGCAGGCAAAACTCTCACAGATAAATACATAAATATATTTATCACTCAATAAATATATTTTTCAGCTTTGGCTCTTGTAGTTGTCCCGTGATTCATCCCACAGTCAATATTTCATCTTCCCCTTGCACAAATGGGTGCAGCTGCACTCCAAGGCAGGTGTGTTTGCTTCTAAAAGCTTGTTGTTAGGGCATTTCTGGGGCTTTTTTGTCTTTGAAGATGTTTGTTGCTGTTTCCAAAATGAGATGACATGTTGAGATGTAGTAAAGGCATAGCAGAAATTCAGATCAAAAAATCTGAAGGGTTTTGGCTGAAACTGTGTACCAAATTGAATCTAATTTGCAAAAGACTGTGCTCAATACCAAACTGAAGTTTTTACGTAATTAAGCCGTTACACCTGTCTTGGGTGACTTTTGCCTGTTCTGCATTACTGATATTTATTCTCACATTACATTTTTACATGTGGAGATTGTGATGGCAAAGGGAATGATGGCACAAACAGATTTAGAAATAAGCTCATTTGGGGTTTTCTATAAACAGATCTTGTTTCTTGATCCAGAGCCACAATACCAGTGGAAAAGGTACCTTTCTCCCCCTTCTCATTTTGCATTCCTGTGACAGTAAAACAGCAAACAGGCTTTTAAAATAATGACTCCCAGTTTGAAACCTTGTCTAATGAGCTGCAGCCTGCTTTAGCAGCATTGTTCTGGAGGTTTCAAACCAGGGAATTAAATGGAGATCGTTCTCACGTGAGCTGCGGTGGCCACAGCTCCCAAACTCCACTGAAATGGCTCGAGGTGCCCAGGGTGGCCCTGAGGACACCTCAGCCTCCTCCTGGTCCCACCGAGGGCTGGCTGCAGGTTCAGGGATTACCAAACACTTGTCCAAGGGAGCAGGAGCAGAAATGAATTCTCCTGACCCCCAGGTGATCTCCTGAGCTCTGCTGGGATTGCATCTCCACTGCAGCAAATAATGGGGGTTTTGCACACAACCTGCACAGAGCTTTGGGCAAATAATTCAAGCAAATAGTCCTTTATTCCTTGATTAATTTTGTCTGCTAGTTTGTTCTTCTCCTGGTGAAACATCCTTGCCCACATTCCTTTATAATGAAATAAATTTATTGTTCATATTTATTTCTCATTCTGATTTATTTGAAGAATATTTAATTTTAAGCTTCCACGGGGACCATGGCCCATGCCAGCACTGGGGTGGCAGCAGGACCAGGGTCCCTGTGCTGGTCCTGCTGGGGTGCCCAGGGACAGGACCTGGAGAGGCTGGGGAAGGGAAGGGAAGGGAAGGGAAGGGAAGGGAAGGGAAGGGAAGGGAAGGGAAGGGAAGGGAAGGGAAGGGAAGGGAAGGGAAGGGAAGGGAAGGGAAGGGAAGGGAAGGGAAGGGAAGGGAAGGGAAGGGAAGGGAAGGGAAGGGAAGGGAAGGGAAGGGAAGGGAAGGGAAGGGAAGGGAAGGGAAGGGAAGGGAAGGGAAGGGAAGGGGTGAGGGGTCAGGGTGAGGGTAAGGGTAAGGGTAAGGGGTCAGGGTGAGGGGTCAGGGTGAGGGGTCAGGGTGAGGGTCAGGGGTCAGGGTGAGGGGTGAGGGGTCAGGGGTCAGGGTGAGGGGTCAGGGTGAGGGGTGAAGATGGCTCTGAGTAGCCCCTGGGGATGCTGTGATGGACATGAACTCCAGAAATGTCATTTCCTGAGCAGAAGGATCCAGCTTGGAGTTAACCCTGAGTTTTATTTGCTGCGCTCTCAGCCCTGGCTGGGCTCTGACACTCGGGTTGGGGTCACTGGGGCTCACTGGCACCAGACCCTGGTGAGGAGAATCACCCCTGCCACAGGCCAGGGCCAGGAGCCCCCTGGCACTCACTGGCCCTGGTTCCTGTCGTGTGCCATACAAAGCACTTTGAGTTCTAAAGTCACAGCAATAGGAAAATAAAAAAAGGCATTTTCCACATTTTCCAGCCCCCACAGTGGCAGGATAGGACAGAGCCTCTCTGAGAGCTGAGCACTTGTGTGCAAAATTTACATGAGATATAAAATAGCTCAGATATTGATTAGGGGCTGAAACAGAAGTAGTTACAAGTAATTTATTCTTTATATCCTGACATAATACAGGAATTATTTAATTAGGGACAGAATTATTTACAGAAGGTACATTAGCAGCGAGTTTGAATCAATAGGTTTAGCTAATAAGCAAAAATATAAATCTAGGTGGAGTTTAATTAACTGCAGGTCTGTCAGCAGTTCTGTGAGTGCATCCCACTGGCAGCAGCTCTGGGTAATTTTTATGGCTGGCTCACCTTTAAATTAATATCTTCGTGCAAGCTCCATGCTCTCCTTTAAAGCCCTCTTCCTTCCCTGTGTTTAATGGGGGCAGACGGAATCCCTGTCCTCAGGCAGGGAGCAGCAGGGAAGCTGTGCCAGGGCTCCAGGACAGGGACTGGGGACAGGGACAGAGGACAGGACCCAGGGAATGCTCCCAGGGCCAGAGGTAGGGCTGGGTGGGATACTGGGAACTGGGAATTGCTCCTGGCAGGGTGGGCAGGGCTGGGTGGGATACTGGGAACTGGGAATTGCTCCTGGCAGGGTGGGCAGGGCTGGCACAGGGTGCCCAGAGCAGCTGTGGCTGCCCCTGGATCCCTCCAGCCCTCAGTGCAGTCACTTTCCCCAGTTAGAAATGCAGCTCCTTTTCCTCAGGATCCCCTTGCTGAGGGAAGTCTGCTGCAGAACCTAAAAATGATTAAGGAAAGTCGGAGTTTTGGGCTTTTGGAAGAAATTCCTGCAGTTCTTAGGCAAATCTGTGATTTCCAAGGGAATTTCTGCTTGGATGACAAGCTTCTGGCTGTTTTTCTTTCTTTAATATCAGTAGAAATGGAAATATGGATTCACTTAGAGTTGGATCAGTCCCGAGGTTACAGAATTTATCCTCAATACTTTAAAACCATGGAGAAAATGTTTCCTATTTCATTGCAATATTTTTCAGTGAAGGAAGGCCCAGATACTCCTGATCTCTTTGATAACATCCCTGTTCCATGGCACTGACAGAAAAGTGAGGGTGAGCAAAATAATAAAAAAAAAATATTGGTCTCATTGCCATTGTTTACCATGAAAGAAATTTATCTGAGCACAGGCAGGAATCCCTTCCTCCTTCATTCCAAGCTCTTGAACTGGGATTGAAGCCACTGACTTACTTTAATTAACACTA
The DNA here is from genome assembly GCF_963662255.1 of Cinclus cinclus. Lineage (NCBI taxonomy): Eukaryota > Metazoa > Chordata > Aves > Passeriformes > Cinclidae > Cinclus > Cinclus cinclus. The sequence goes on from NC_085051.1 coordinate 62,299,253, forward strand.
ATGCTCAATTAAATCAAGTAAACATTTAAACTTCACGAATTACAACCTTCAATCATCAAATTATTCGAAGGCAGCTTGTCAGGCTGCAGGCACACACGAGGCCAAGGGAGGGATCCCCTGTTCCAGGGGTTCTGTCCCCTGCAGCCAGATGGGGTCACAGGAGACCCCAGCCCTGCAGAGCTGAGCTGTGGGATTGTTGCTCTCCCCAAAGGAGCTGAGCAGTTGTTAATTGCTCTAAAGTCGTTTATTGCAAAGGCACATCAGTCTCAAAAGGCAAAGAGTGCCAAGTGTTCGAGTCCATGCTAAAAGCTTTGGGCACAGAGTCCCAAACAGAAGTAAAGTCCCCAGTGGAAGTAGAAGCTGAGGCTGGTACAGAGTTCTGAGCAAAGGCAGGTTCTCCCTGGTCTTTCTTCTTCTGCTCTTCTCTTCTTTTCTTCTTGTTCTTCCTCTTCTTCTTCTTCTTCTTCTTCTTCTTCTTCTTCTTCCTCTTCTTCCTCATGTGGCGGTAGTGATGATGATGATGATGATGATGATGATGATGATGATGATGATGGTGGTGGTGGAGGAGGAAGAGACAGCGAGAGAGCTCTCACTCCAATACACGGATTCTTATTTACAAATTACCCAATGAGCTAAAACCACAGATCTGAAGCATTTCTTCTAAACCTTTCAGAATTCTGGTTCTATGATATGAAAGTTTTCCTATAATCTGTGCGTATAGCCTAATCTGTTCTATGTGATAAACGTAAGCACTATTCTTAATATATTTTATTATGTCTGGAACTATATTTTGGAGCTCTCACTGAGACTTGTTTTTGAGACTTGTTTTCTACACTGATGTCTAGGGCTTTTACTTCTTAAGGCACTTAAAACACATTCTTACTTACTTAAACTTACCTAAAACTTAGCTTACACTTCTATTTCATGTATGAGTGGCTTAATGTACTTCAATCCATCCAAAGGTTTTAATTCAAACCCTGCATTTTGATCTGTCTCAGAGAACTCGGAGACCCCTCTGTTTTTCAGACTCCAGCACTGATCCCCACGAGCTGTGACCCCTCCCTGCCTGTTGGGCTCATTCCTGTGCAATCCTGTGCCAGGACAGAGGGTGACAGATTCTCCATCAATCAGATTGAGAAGAGAATAGCAAAACTAATTTGGCTTATCATCACGGGAATCAATCTTGCTGGGGAGCCTGGTGGGGTGTTTCCTTGCTGGAAGCAGCTCCTCTGGCAGGAGGAGCCTGGCCAGCACCCCAGGGCAGCTCCGAGGGCTCTTGGCCCCTGCAGGAGCCAGGTTTGGCTTCAGGCTCCTTTCCTGGGTGTGCTGGGAGCCCATGGAGCCCTGCTGTCTTCAGAGCTTCTCTCCTGAGCACAGCAGCTGCTCCTGGCTGGGATTCCCTCAGAACAGGGCTCATGGACCATCCTGAGCTGGAAGGGACCCCCAGGGATCATCCCAGCCCCTGTCCCTGCCCAGATCCCCCCCCAACAATCCCACCCCGGCCATCCCAAACACTCCTGGAGCTCTGGCAGACCCGGGGCTGTGCCCATTCCCTGGGGAGAGCCTGGGCAGTGCCAGCAGCCTCTGGGGGAGGGAAGAACCTTTCCCAAAATCCAGCCTGATCTTCCCTTGGCACAGCTCCAGCCATTCCCTGGTCCTGTCCTGTCCCTGGGAGCAGAGATGGGAGCTGCCCCTCCACTTCCCATCAAGAGGAAAATTTCCCTGATTGCATTGTGCATTCATTTATTCAACATCCAAGGAATTATTTGGACAATGCACAACAAAGCAAAGAGGAGGGGCTGTGCTCAGGAAGGTGCTGGCTCTCAGAGAACCATTCCTATGGTTCACGAGACCCCGTCCTGCACCAGCTCTGCCCTTGGAGCAGCGTGAGTCGAGGCACAGAGGTCCTCTAATGAGAGCACTGACGTGCATCCTGAACAATCAGGATTAATTTCTTAATTCTCCACCTAATTTCTTAATTTCTGAAAGGAGCTGCTGTGGCTGGGAGTAGCTGCCAGCCCAGCTGCTCCACGCTGACCCTTCCCCCAGACTGGCACCGTTTCCTGCCCAGAAGTGGCACACAAGCAGCTGATGGTGAGGAGGGGCTGGAGAAGCTGCAGTGTTTCCCCAGAACTGCTGAACCTTCCCCCGGTAACTCAGGTTCAGCTCCTGGGAATTCTGTTTGCTGAGCTGCTCCCAGTGCTGGGCCTGCAGAAACCTCCCAATGGAAGCAGCTCCAGGAGAGCGAGGCAGGAAAGGCACCAGTCAGCACCACTGGATTTTCATTCCCATTTCTGCTTTTCAGGGCTCTTTGTCTTCCTTTCTTTTCCATTTATTTTCCCAGGCACAGCTCTTACTCCTTTGCACCTGGAAGTGCGGTTGGGTTTGTTTTCCTGCCCCTCGGGACCTGTGGTCTGAGCTTTTCTGATGGACCGGCAGGACCTGAGCAGTGACATGGACAGTGACATCCCCCTGCTGCTCTGGATCCAGCCCTGCCCATCCCAACATTCCAGCACTCCCGCAATTCCTTGTGCTGGGCCATCTCCGGTGATCACCTGGGGGGTGGAGATTTGGCCTCCAGCTCATCGGGAAGGATGCGCTGACCTTGCAGAGGGTCTGATGCTTGGGGGCAGTCTGGGCTCCTCAGCTCTCCTGGGAGGCTCCTCTTTCCTGCAGGCAGGCACTCCCCTTCCAAGCTGGGGAGCCACTGGGGGGAGGCTCAGCCCAGACGGTGTAAATCACCCCTGGAGGGTCTCCTCCAGCGTCTGAGAGGGGCAGGAACAGCTAATGGAGAGGCTTAAACCAAAGGTGTGAGCATTTCCTGAGTGGTTTGGGTTGGGAATGGCTCTTCAGCCCGGCTCATGCCAGCCCTTCCCTGGGCAGGGATGCTCCCAGCAGCCTGGGGTGTCACAGCTCCTGTCCCCAGCACCAGCAGCAGCTCGGGGCAGTCCAGGTGACACCTCTGGGCAGCCCAGGTCCCGGTGACACCTCAGGGCAGCCCAGATGACACCTCAGGGCTGTGCAGCACAGGTGACAGAACACAACACCAAAGCAAACACAAATGAATTGTCCAGCCTCAGGCAGCTGAAGGCAGGAGAGGAGTGATGCTGGTCCCTGAAGGGTCAGTCTGTACTGCTGCTGCCCTCTGGCCCTGCCCAGGTGGATTTATCCTGTGCCCCTGACCATGCCCAGGTGGATTTATCCCGTGCCCCATGCCCTCTGCAGGGCAGGAGGTGCCCGCAGAGCTGGTGCAGCTCAGCTCTGAGCGGGTCAAGTCCCGGTTTTGTTTCAGCTTCCACCCAACCAGGAATGGCAGGCTGGGACAAAGGAGTGCTACTGCAAGCACAGTTTGCAGGGAAACACAGAAATGGTGCCCAACACCCCCTGCAAACCCCAGTGCCCTCCTGCCAGCTGCAGCCACCCCCGCCCGGGGATCACACCTGGGAGCTCCTGCCTCACCTGGAGCCTGCTCCTCCCCAGGGCTGCTGGGAGGGAACTCCTGACCCTGCGCTGTAGGATCCCTCTTGCCAGGTGAGCCCAGGTGGCTGCACAGCACTTCTGCACAGAATGATGGAATTGTGAAGGTTGGAAAAGACCTCTGAGAGCCCTGAAGCCCAGCCCTGCTGTGCAGTGTCCCCTGCAGGGTGGGGGTGGGCACAGTCCCTGTTCCCGTGCCCGTGGGGAGTTCTGCTGTGGGGGATTTCTGTTTCTGGCAGACAGAACCAGCCAGGAGCTGTTATCTCCCCTGACAGGCTGCTCGGGAGGAATCCCCATCACCAGGGCCACTCGTGCTGCTGTGTGGCACTGCTGTCACTGCCGGCTTCCCTGTCAGGGTTCAGAGTGGCACAAGGGCAGCAGCCCCTGCTCCTGCCTGGGGACTGCCCTGCTGCTCCCACTTCTCACCTGGGCCTCACCTGGACGTGAGCTGCTGCCTCACCTGGAGCCTGCTCCTTCCCTCTGCCTCTTCCACCTGGCTTTTGTGAAGTGCAGCACTGGGAACACCTCCCAGCTCATTACTGCAGAAAATCCTGCAGCAATCTCCATCTGGATGTGCTGGAAGTGCCAGGGAGGTTTGGAGTGCCCATCCCTGGAGGTGGCACTCAGAGCTCTGGGCTGGGGACAAGGTGGGCACACCTGGGACTCTGTGATCTCAGAGGACTTTTCCAACCTTCACAACTCTGGGATTCCAGGAATCTGGGAATCCAGAATTCTGGGATTCCAGGACTCTGGGATTCCAGGACTCTGGGATCCTAGGACTCTGGGATCCTAGGACTCTGGGATTCTAGGATTCTGGGATTCTAGGATTCTGGGATTCTGGGATTCCATGATTCTGAGATTTTGGGATTCTCTGTGTTTTCCTCTCTGCTCAACCATTCCCCATAGGGCAGCTCAGAGGCTCTGCCAGAGTGATTTGCTCTTGGAAAGTATAGTGTTAAAAACGCAGAGTTGGATGATTTTTTTTATTTCCCTGGTATTTCCCTTGGGGTTGGAGTGAAGAATGAAAAATCTTCTGGTCTGGATGATCTCCAGAGGTCCCTTCCCAGCCCAAGGACTCTGAGCCTGTGACTCTGCAGCTCAAAGGAGCTTTGCTGTCACTGTCCCCTGTTTGGACTCCGTGGCCTTAGAGGGGCTTTTACAGCTTAATAATTCTGTGATTCCACAGCTCTGAGATGTTCCTCAGCACTTCTCAAAATCCCCTGGTGGGAGGGGTGAAAACAAATGGCACCAAGTGTTTTAAACTTGCCTGTAATTTCTCAGATATCAAAATCAGATCCTGAAAACATTTTATAATAACACACTACATTCTAAAGTCTGGTAAGGTTTCCATACTTCCTTCTGGATTTCTTTCCTTTATCTCCTGCTCTCCAGACTTTTTCCCCTGTCCTGTATAATTTAGGGGATGATCTGACCCTGCTGTGTGTGACCTTAGAGCTGGCAAGGCAGAGTTATTGGTTTTGTTAATGCCTGGGTTTTTTCATGGTTTCCTCTGCATGTTTTGACACATTTTATTTACTTCTGGTTGTGCCCTTCCTCTGAAACCTCCTGAAGCCTCAAATTTCTCTGTTGCAGACTGGAGCGTAATTAGGTTAAAGATGTTCTTTAGGTAATTTTAATCCATGTATTATTTTTCTTCACTAGAAAGTCCAGGTTATGAACAAACTGTCTGTGTTCAATGCAAAGGTCCAAATGGCCATTAGAGATTTATATCATGTTGATAAGATACATTCAAGCATAATCTGGCAAAAAAAATCATATCAAACTGATTTATTTTAATATTATCTAAGTATTGAACACCACCCTGGAAATAACAACCATAATTTTAATTTGTAAAGAAAACTTGTTTACGTGGCAGCAATTAAAAATATCAGCTCAATATCTGTAGAACATAGACAAGGCTGAGCTAATTTATTTTATGAACTTAGTGATCACGTTTAAACTCAGTCTTCAGGGAGAGTTCTCCACCTCCAATTTAGATAAAGCCTCCATTGCAGATGGGGAACTGTGGGGAGGGCTGAGTTACAGTGAAATGGGTTTGTGATGGAAATCATGCCATCTTCAATAAACAGCTTATGATAAAATTAAGAAAATTCCATTAGGCTCCACTGCCATTAGTTTCCGTGAGTTGTTTCCTTTGTAGGAGCTGCCTTCTAGGAAAAAATGCATTTTTCTGCTGTATGGAGCACGGATACCCCAAACAGGGCAAGGCAGTGGGAAAGAGTGCACGAGGCCAGGGAGCTGGGAATGCTGCAGGACCATCAGGAGCATTCCCTGGAGCCGAGCCCTGCCTTCCATGGCTCCAGGGCAGGGAATGCTGCAGGACCATCAGGAGCATTCCCTGGAGCCGAGCCCTGTCTTCCATGGCTCCAGGGCTGGGAATGCTGCAGGACCATCAGGAACATTCCCTGGAGCCGAGCCCTGTCTTCCATGGCTCCAGGGCAGGGAATGCTGCAGGACCATCAGGAACATTCCCTGGAGCCGAGCCCTGCCTTCCATGGCTCCAGGGCAGGGAATGCTGCTCCATCCCCCCGGGCGCAGCCAGGCAGGGGTCAGGTACCCAGGGGCTGTGTGGCTGCAGCCCCCCGGGGCAGGGCAAGGACAAGGGGACAGCTGCAGGGCCCTTCCTGGACACAACCAGGGTGGGACTGGGCTGGAGGGTGTGTGCAGTTCTGGGGTCAGCAGGACAGCAGGGACAGGAACCCCTGGATCTGATCCAGAGGAGGGATGGGAGGATGAGGAACGGCCGGAGCATCGCTGTGCCCAGGAAAGGCTGAGGGAGCTGCGGCTGCTCCCTCACAGGGAGGTGGCTGTGCTGTCCCTGGTGTCACAGGACACAGGGGGGTGGCTGTGCTGTCCCTGGTGTCACAGGACACAGGGAGGTGGCTGTGCTGTCCGTGGTGTCACAGGACACAGGGAGGTGGCTGTGCTGTCCCTGGTGTCACAGGACACAGGGAGGTGGCTGTGCTGTCCCTGGTGTCACAGGACACAGGGGGGTGGCTGTGCTGTCCCTGCTGTGACAGGACACAGGGGGGTGGCTGTGCTGTCCCTGGTGTCACAGGACACAGGGGGGTGGCTGTGCTGTCCCTGGTGTCACAGGACACAGGGAGGTGGCTGTGCTGTCCCTGGTGTGATAGGACACAGGGGGGTGGCTGTGCTGTCCCTGGTGTGACAGGACACAGGGAGGTGGCTGTGCTGTCCCTGGTGTCACAGGACACAGGGAGGTGGCTGTGCTGTCCCTGCTGTGACAGGACACAGGGGGGTGGCTGTACTGTCCCTGGTGTGACAGGACACAGGGGGGTGGCTGTGCTGTCCGTGGTGTCACAGGACACAGGGGGGTGGCTGTGCTGTCCCTGCTGTGACAGGACACAGGGGGGTGGCTGTGCTGTCCCTGGTGTGACAGGACACAGGGGGGTGGCTGTGCTGTCCGTGGTGTCACAGGACACAGGGGGGTGGCTGTGCTGTCCCTGGCAGGAGGGAGCACAGAGCCTCCCATGAAAACTCCACCACCCTTTCCCAGGCAGGTGATTCCAGCCCAGGAGAGCTCTGGGCTTCCCCCCTGGCACTGACTCAGAACAAGCAGGGGTGGGGAACAATCCCGAAAAACAACAGATCATCTGTGGAAACCCAGCTGCAGCTCCCAGAGAGGATTTATTTATCCTGAGGATCAATAAAGCCTGGCTTTTCTGTTTCTTCAAGCATCAAGAGCCACGGTGGCTGTGCAGTGTTATTATTCATGGAAAAAAGATTTCCAGAGAAAATGAGAACTTTGCATAGGTTGTTTAGGTTACGTATAGAAATGATTAATTTTGTTTAATTTAATAGAGAGATCTAATTTCACTGCTACCTAATATTTAATATTTTTCCTCCTGGTCTCGATTATTTCTTTAGAATTTCATGGTACTGAAACAGAAATAAAGAAAAAAAATTAAAAACAAAAAGAGGCAAAGAATGCAAAGTAAAACAAAAATGAAGCTGTTCAATCAGGCGGGAGAAAAAGCTATCTAAAATCCTCTGAATAAGGTGAAGGAGAATGAATCATATCTTTTTCAGTCAAGAAGTGGATTTGGCTTCAGGCATTAAAATCTCTGAGCTGCCTGAAAATGCTGGAGACACACTCAGTGCTCTGTGCTGAACCTGCCCTGTTTGTGCCCAGGGGGACTGGATTGCCGAGTCCAGGGGTTATTTATTGTAATAAATCCAGATTATGGTATTGGCTTTTTGCAAATGTTAGGGTGGATGCTCTGTGTGTGCTGTTGAAGTGGCGTTTAAGGTACAGATTTCTTTCGGACTAAGACAGGCTGCTAAAGTGTGTCTGTAGGAAGTGAACTGCCTGCTTGGTTGGGTAACTCCCAGTGAATTCACCTGCTCCTGATCCACAGCTACCAGCACTCACTGTCTGCAGCAGCTGAAGACCACAGCCCAAATTAAGCCTGGTAAGAAAAAGAAATTCAAACCACAGCCAGGAAACACACATGCTGTAAAAAGGCGGATTCGAGGAGTGGCCATGTCAAAGAGTTCCTGGAATATGGAAAAGAGTTTGTAGAAAAGTCTGAGAATGCAGGCAGGTCTATGAGTATACAAGGGGCTGATGAGTGTAAGGGGTGTCTCCAAAGCAGCAGGGCTGCTCTCGGCTGGTCTAAACTTTTGTTTTATTGTTTGTCTCTTACTGTCTTTGATTCAACTTTTAAAATCTACCAGGAGAGTGAACCTGTTTTTTTTCCCCATTTATTGCCAGGGCTGTGCTCTGTGACCCAGCACCCTGCAGTTCTCTGTCCTGCACTGGGGCTGCAGAGCTGCAGGCACACGTCGAGGCTCTCCCCAGGAAGGGCTCCTGCCAAAAAGTTCTTGTAGGGGTTTGGATCCACCTGGGTGTGGTTTGGTCTCAAACCCACCTGGGCAGGTCATGCCTCGAGCAGTCTCAGGTAAACCCGGTGTAGATCCCAGTGTGAGCAGGAGCTGACTGGGCCATCCTGAGCGTGTCCTGGGGGTCGAGGGGTGGCTCTTCACCCACAGAAAAGTCCTTTAACAACAGCACTGCTTTGGTCAGACGTGGGGTTTCCTTCACCAGGAGGAAACTTCAAAACCTTTGGGTCATTTCCAGCCTCGCAGGGAATCTCGGGTCCCACAGAGCCCTCCTGTGCTCTCCAGGAGTCTCTCAGAGTTGTTTTGGGGCTGTGTGGTGTTTGTGGGAAGGAGAACACAAACTCATTTGCCCAGCTGCCGTGCTGCAGGAAGGTGTCCCGCGAGGGGGATGCTGTCCCAGGGAACCCCTGGATGGGCTCAGCAGCTCCGGGAGGAGGGGCTCAGGTACCCCAGCATTTGTCCTGCCTGACAAAGGGCATGTGCTGGGAAGCTGAGGCTCCCTGGGGTGTCAGAGCTGCTGACAAAAGGAGGATCTGTAAGGGAAGGCAGGGGCCCTGGCAGGCTGCAGGGGACAGGTTAATCCAGTTAAGCCTCTCCAGAGCATCTGCTCCTGCTGCTCTGCCTCATAAACCATTCTAAAGGCTGCCCTAACAGCCCCTTTTCTTTAGCACTCGCAAACAAAAGCCAACAGAAGGGATGACTGATTTTTCTAAAACCCTCTCCCACACCCCACCTCATCATAATGCACTCCATCTTAGTCACAACCACTTCTTACTCTTTACTTTGGGATTTATGTTTCTTCTCGCAGTGTGGTTGCTTTTGCTCTTTTTTGATAAGCTGAAATGGAAACTTTATTGTGTGTGTAAAGCTCCCAATAATTTACCATTTCCAATGGAAAATTACCCTGCAATCGGAAATATTTTAAGAACCTTCCCCACAGAAAATATAAGAACAGAGAAAACCCTACAGTAACATCCTTCTCTGCACAGGAGCAGCAATCCCAGGATGGTTTGGGTTAAAGGGACCCTAAATCCCACCCATTCCCACCCCTGCCATGGCAGGGACACCTCCCACTGTCCCAGGTGCTCCAAGCCCAATGTCCAACCTGGCCTTGGGCACTGCCAGGGATCCAGGGGCAGCCACAGCTGCTCTGGCAATTCCAGCCCAGCCAGGAATTCCCAATTCCCAATATCCCATCCATCCCTGCCCTCTGTCCATGTGAAGCCATTCCCTGTGTCCTGTCCCTCCATCCTTGCCCCCAGCCCCTCTCCAGCTCTCCTGGAGTCCCTATAAATGGTTTCTGGCTGTGGAATAATTCATCCAGATGCTCCCATTTCCCTGTCTGCGTTCCTGTGGGAAGCAGAGGGTGGGAGCTGGGCCAGCTCTGTGTGTCCCCTGGCTCCGCTGGACAGACACCCCAGTGACACCCTGGGCTCAGTGTCCCTGTCCCTGACCCCCCAGTGGCTCAGGAGAGGCTGGGACTGCTCGGCACTCCCTGCTCAGCCCTCTTGTCACAAGGGCCTTTTCCTTGGCAGTTCCAATTTCCCCTGGGGATTCTCACCCTGGGGTTTTGCCGTGAGAAGCCCCATTAGAAAAGATCCATCTCTTCCATATTTCCCAAATATCCTGCTCCTCCTCACCAGGGCCTCTGCTGCACATTTCTACCCAGTTCATTTGAAATGCAGATTTGCATTTCCAAGGCCTAACCAAACTTAGTCCTTTCTGCAAGGAAGGTAGATGTTTATTCTGATTTGAATCCTAGCACATATTTTATGTAAATTGGTTTTGGTGACATATTTAGAATAAAAGTCATTCGCATGAACCAGACTGAACCCCCCTGATGCCATTGAGCAGAACTGCTGGTGTCATTCTCATGATTTATATCCATTAATTTACTTGCAGAACGCACTTACCGTGGTAATTTTCTTTGGAGATAAGTGATCTCGGGAGTAAAAAACAGGCGGAGGGGGAGAAATCCTCTCCTTTTGCTCACTGCCTGCCCCTTCACCCACAGCGAGCCAAGCTGCCCGGCTTTCTGCTCCAAGGAACGTGGCACAAATGAGCTGGAAAAGAGCTCAGCGCGGGCAAGCGAGGCTTCCCTGCCACGCCTGAGCTCCCGCTGGGCACCGGGCTGGGGTCTTCTCCCAGCAGCATCTCCCAGTGCCAGGGTCCGCCGCAATTAAAGCTCAGCTCTGGCGGCTCCCCGGCACCCGGGCGGGTGGGACTGACTTTTCTGTAATTGTTTATTTAATTATGAATGGATTTATGGGTTTGTAAAGGATTCTCAAAGCCTGACTGAAAGCTCCCACAGTTTTGTACATCTGTGTGCAAACTCTGAGATAAGGTGTGCTGACTTAGAAAGACCATAAAATAAAAATGGCTTTGTTGAGAGAGAGATTGAACTAGAAACAAGTTTCAAACGATGGCCTTGCAAAAAGGCCAGATATTTTGGAGACTTAGAGCTGTGAAAGATGCATTGTGGCAAGACCACATGGGATAAAATAATAGGTGATTGGTGTTAGAAGTGTTAGTACCATTGTGTGGAAAAGGTGATAGGCTGAAAAATATTTATAAGATACCAGGAAATAACTTGGCTTCTGATAGAATGGCACTGAGTTTTACATCTGTTATATTTCACCCTTTAATGGAACTGATAATAAAATAAAACCTTTAAAAAAATGCCTCTCAGATGCCCTGTCTCTGTAGAGCTGGGATTTTCCAGCAAGCGGGGATGGGGATGGGGATGGGGATGGGGATGGGGATGGGGATGGGGATGGGGATGGGGATGGGGATGGGGATGGGGATGGGGATGATCACGGCAACTGCATGCCAAGGTGATTGGGGAACCCATGGAATTCACACCCCAGGGGATTGGGGAACCCATGGAATTCACACCCCAGGGGATCGGGGTCCCATGGAATTCACACCCCAGGGGATTGGGGAACCCATGGAATTCACACCCCAGGGGATCGGGGTCCCATGGAATTCACACCCCAGGGGATTGGGGAACCCATGGAATTCACACCCCAGGGGATCGGGGTCCCATGGAATTCACACCCCAGGGGATTGGGGAACCCATGGAATTCCCACCCCAGGGGATTGGGGAACCCATGGAATTCACACCCCAGGGGATCGGGGTCCCATGGAATTCCCACCCCCAGGAGATCAGGCTCCCCGCACCCCAGTGATGTCCGTGCCAGGGGCAGTGCCCTGTGCCCGGCAGGGACCCGCAGCTGTGCCAGAGGTACCTTTTCACTGGAATATCTCAGGTGTGTTAAAAACAGCCCCGAGCGCTCCTGCAGGGCAGCCCGGCCGGTGCAGGGACACTGCCCGGCCCCTCTGGGGGAGGAAAGAGCCGGAGCCCCTGCCCAGGGCAATGGGATCCTCCCCTGCCCAGCCCTGCCGGGCCGCAGAGACGTGGGGAAGAGGGAAAGCCAGGGCAAGGCAGGTGGGCATCCCTCGGGAATGCAGGGCAGGGAATCCCCCGGGAATGCAGCGCAGGGCAGGGAATCCCCCGGGAATGCAGGGCAGGGAATCCCCCGGGAATGCAGGGCAGGGCAGGAATCCCCCGGGAATGCAGGGCAGGGAATCCCCCGGGAATGCAGGGCAGGAATCCCCCGGGAATGCAGGGCAGGGAATCCCCCGGGAATGCAGGGAAGGGCAGGAATCCCCCGGGAATGCAGGGCAGGAATCCCCCGGGAATGCAGGGCAGGGCAGAGCTCCACCGGGTGCTGCTCTCCTCCCGCAATCCATGAAACTCTGGGAGCCTGTGCCAGAGCCCCACCACATGTGGGGAAGGATTCCTTCCTCACCTTCCTCATCCCCAGCCTGGATGTGCCCTCTTCCAGCAGTGTTGCCATCAGGACCCTACAGAAGCCTTTTCCTGGGAGCACACACAAGTCCCAGGGACATTGCAGTGTCCCACTGGCCCTGTTTGGGACAGTGATGTGATGCTGGTGCTTCCAGAGGAGGTAAAGCAAATCTCACCAGAAGAAAACTCACTTTTGGAATTGCTGGCTTTCCTTGGAAGCACTGAGGACTCTTTCGGAGATGGAGGTGTTTGTGGCTGGCTGCAGTTCAGTGATTTTCAGTAGCTATGGGGGCCCTAAAGCCAGTGTTTCTTTTCTTCTATTTTTTTTTCACACTTGCAGCTTATTCCCTCCAGGTAAAAGTTATCTAAAATGCTCCTCTTGTCATGGAATTCCACTGAGACTTGTGCAGCCAGGCAGAGGATCAATATTCTCTGAATCCAAAGTGCACCAGCCTGTGTCCGTGTTCAAAAACCTGTGCTGCTGGGGATCTCTGGCCGTGCCCTGGGGGTCCCAGAATCCCTGAGGCTGGAAAAGCCCTCCCAGACCATTGATCCCCACCTTGTCCCCAGCCCAGAGCTCTGAGTGCCAGCTCCAGGAATTCCTGGGACACCTCCAGGGATGGGCACTCCAAACCTCCCTGGGCACTTCCAATCCCTGAGCACCCTTTCCATGGGGAAATTCCTGCTCTGGCCACCCTGAGCCTGCCCTGGCCCAGCCTGAGGCCGTTCCCTCTGCTCCTGTCCCTGTTCCCTGCAGCAGATCCCAAATCCCAAATCCCCCCGGCTGTCCCCTCCTGTCAGGGAGTTGCGCAGAGCCACAAGGTCCCCCCTGAGCCTCCTTTGCTCCCCCTGATGCCCAAAGGAGTGAGCAGAGCTCAGTTTTCCCTGCTCTATCCCAAGCCTTGCCCTGCTCCTACAGCCTCAGCTCAGTTCCCCTCGAAGGAGGGATCCAGCTCACGAGATGGAGATGGGAACAAACCCAGAATGAGTTCTGAGTCACTGCTGGGGGCTCTGGGTGTGACCCCAGGTGTGGGGGTTGCTCCCCTGTAGAGACACTTCTTCAAAGACTTGGATTAATAATTCACACCACAACACTCATCTGCAGAGCATTTTCTTCAACCATTTCTTGATGGAATTTATTCCAGCATTTATGGTTCATTTTTCTTCCTTTTAATCTTAATGTGTTTGCAAATGAAAGCTGGAGAGTTTTCCACAACCTGTTCCACACACAGGTCACAGGATGTCAAGAAATTGGGGAAAAAAAGAATGAATACTTGAAGAAAAATAGACTTGAGATTATTTAATGGGAGCCAGTTTATTTAAAGTGCCTTGTTGTAAACTAGGAAGTGGAAATGTAAAATGGGGACAAGCCTGTGAAATTTTTGGGATGAGAAGGAGTTGTGGTGCCCAGGAAATGGGAGACCTGTCCTGGCACAGTGCTGGGCTGTGCACGACCTGGCACTGCTCTCCAGCCAGAAAACCCAACTGAAAAGCTGTTTATGGGAACCGCGGGATGAACAATATCGATGTGGTTTGTATGTTGTTCATTTTCTCATTTATTTAGGTACCAGCTAAGCACAGGACAAAACTATTAAAGAGAAACAACACCCTCCTGGTTTATTTAATGAGGCAGTCACGTTTTACTCATCCTTTTGAAAATAGCTCTAAAAATAGCTACAAAATGCAGAATTCTTAGATTTCAATTCCGTTCCTTCCCCACCCCTCCAAAAGGCAGGAATATTAAATATCCCATTCCTTTAGTGCAGCTAGCAAATACACATGAATTTTGTACCTATTATACAGGAAACTTTAATGCTATATAAAAAGCATCCAGGACATGGCTTTTGTTTGTTTTCTGTTTTTTGTTTGTTCAATCAACATCTTTACGTACTTCCCTCACTCAGCTGTAATCAGTGGTGGTATTTTAGAGATTCCATGGACGATAAAGTGAATTACTCCCCTGAGCTGTGACAAGTCGCCTAAAGAGACAGAGATTTGTGGGGCTTTTTCTGTGTGTGGCCACAACAGCTACAGGAGTTTTATTTTCAGCAATGAAAACACACTGGATTCCCCACCGGCAAATTCAGCTCCTCTGTAGCTGAGCTCTCCCTCCGAGCTCCCTCACTCCGTAAGAACTCTCACATCTCTTTGTGTCTCCCATTCATTATCCCTGCCCCAAACTTCAGGCTGGGTGACTCTGCTTCCCTTCCCTTCCCTTCCCTTCCCTTCCCTTCCCTTCCCTTCCCTTCCCTTCCCTTCCCTTCCCTTCCCTTCCCTTCCCTTCCCTTCCCTTCCCTTCCCTTCCCTTCCCTTCCCTTCCCTTCCCTTCCCTTCCCTTCCCTTCCCTTCCCTTCCCTTCCCTTCCCTTCCCTTCCCTTCCCTTCCCTTCCCTTCCCTTCCCTTCCCTTCCCTTCCCTTGCCTTGCCTTGCCTTGCCTTGCCTTGCCTTGCCTTGCCTTGCCTTGCCTTGCCTTGCCTTCCCTTCCCTTCCCTTCCCTTCCCTTCCCTTCCCTTCCCTTCCCTTCCCTTCCCTTCCCTTCCCTTCCCTTCCCTTCCCTTCCCTTCCCTGGAATGCAGGGAATCCCCAGAGGGATGTGGATGCCATTCCATGCCAGGACATTCCAGGGCTGGCCTGGGTGACCCCTGGGGATGTCGGAGCTCAGGACACTCCTCAGGACACTCTGCCTCGCTGCCCGGTGATTCCGGAGCTGTGGGAAGGGACGAGGGGCGGTGTCCGGAGTGTCCTGGACACGGACACGGGGCTGTCCTGTGGCTCTGGGGGATCCAGCCCTTGCTCCCCAGAGGACCCAGCTCCGGTGCCAGCTGGCAGGGCTGGCAGTGCCCGGCCGGGGACCGGGGCATGCAGCTGAGCTCTGGGGAAATAGAGCCGTGCTTGTGTAACTGACATATGGGGTTTGGTGAGAAATAAACCTTTGCTGGGTAATACCTGTGACAGAACGTGACAAGAGTTCACCCACATGAGGTGATGAGGTTATTTTTACTTGGAAATGTTTTTGTCTCCCTTTACTCACCCTTCCATGTGTCACTAACTCCAATCCCATGGATTCCCTGTGCAGGACATCTCCAGACCCAGCAGAGCAGGTTGGGTTTTTCACGAGGACCCATAAGCTCTTTATTTCAGCCCAGCCCAGCTGTCATTGCCAGAATGGTCTCCTCTGGATCCCAGTGCTGCCCCTGGCTCACAGCCAGGCACCCTGCAGCCCATTGTCAGAGTTTTTGGGTTTTCCTGCCCTCAGGAGCCTGGGAGCAGAGGCTCATCCCCAGTGCCCTGCTCTGAGTGTCACCATCAGCTGTGTTCTAAGGACCAGCCATGCCCTCATGGCCTCCAAGCCTCTGACCTAGGGCTGCAGCAGAGCTGGGGCTGGAGCCCATTCCCATAAATCCTGGCTCCCCCGAGAGCCAGCACTGGTGGCACTGGAATGTCCTGTCGACAGGGCCAAGGTCTCCCACCTCACCCCACAGTCAGGGTCCGAGGCTCAGGGTGTTTTGGGGATGTTTGTGTGGCTGTGCTGCTGCCCAGGTTTTGAGGCACAACCCTTCAGTTTCAGCAATGCCAGCAGTACTCAGAGAGCCCCTGCCAGGCGCCGAGGGATGGTCCTTAAAGGCACTCCGGAAGGAATTGTGAATGCAATGCTCAGGTGGATCCAGGAGCTGGAACAAAACCATGCGCAGGGTAAGCCATGAGCACAGTGACTCCCTTACCCCAGGCTCTGGGAAGAGCAGGAGGGCTTTCTCCGCTCCACTCCCAGCTGGCTGTAGGCTCACACCAGCTTTAGACCCGGGCTGTCACCTTGCCCCTCCTCGCAGCCACCCAGAGCTCAGCAGTGGCACTCCTGGGGGCTGTGCTCAGCTGTGACAAGGGACAGGCTTCACCTTCCCGTGACACAGTCGGTGTCACTGCTGAGCCCTGAGCAGAGCGAGCAGAGCCGGGGGGTGGGGCTGTGACACTGGCACTGTGTCACTGTGTCACTGTCAATGTCACTGTGTCACTATGTCACTGTCACTGTGTCACTGTGTCACTCTCACTGTGTCACTGTCACTGTCACTGTGTCACTGTCACTGTGTCACTCTCACTTTGTCACTGTGTCACTGTCACTGTGTCACTGTGTCACTGTCACTGTGTCACTGTATCACTATCACTGTGTCACTGTGTCACTGTCACTGTCACTGTCACTGTGTCACTGTCACTGTGTCACTATCACTGTGTCACTGTCACTGTGTCACTGTCAATGTCACTGCATCACTGTGTCACTGTGTCATTGTCACAGTGACTGTGTTGCTATCACTTTGTCACTGTGTCACTGTCACTGTGTCACTGTATCACTATCACTGTGTCACTGTGTCACTGTCACTATCACTGTGTCACTGTCACTGTGTCACTGTGTCACTGTCACTGTGTCACTGTATCACTATCACTGTGTCACTGTGTCACTGTCACTGTGTCACTATCACTGTGTCACTGTCAATGTCACTGCGTCACTGTGTCACTGTGTCATTGTCACAGTGACTGTGTTGCTATCACTTTGTCACTGTATCACTATCACTGTGTCACTGTGTCACTGTCACTGTGTCACTGTCACTGTGTCACTGTCAGTGTGTCACTGTGTCACTCTCACTTTGTCACTGTGTCACTGTCACTGTGTCACTGTCACTGTCACTGTATCACTGTATCACTATCACTGTGTCACTGTCACTGGGTCACTGTGTCACGGTCGCTGTCGCTGTGTCACTGTCAATGTCACTGCGTCACTGTGTCACTGTGTCACTGTGTCACTGTGTCACTGTGTCATTGTCACAGTGACTGTGTTGCTATCACTTTGTCACTGTGTCACTGTCACTGTGTCACTGTATCACTATCACTGTGTCACTGTGTCACTGTCACTGTGTCACTGTCATTGTGTCACTGTCCTGCTGAGCTGCAGGGACCTGGGCAGAGAGGGCACTGGCACTGTAGCTCTGGGAGCAGGGAAGGCAGTGTGACTGTCACTGTCACTGCAGTTGTCATTCTCACTGTCCCTGCCCCTCTCTCCCTGTCCCTGTCAGCCATTGTCCCTGTCCCTGTCAGTCACTGTCCCTATCCCTGTGCCTCTCTCCCTGTCCCTGTCCCTGTCAGTCATTGTCCCTGTCCCTGTCCCTGCAGCTCTGCTGACCCTCAGGCACTGCACGGTCCCTCGGGGCTCCAGGGGAGGGGCTGACCCTGCCTGGGGGACCCTGGCTCCCACCCTGCTGCTCCATCCCTGCTGTCCTTAGTGGGGCAGGGCAGGGAAAAGCTGTGGAGAGGTCATGGGTGGAGAAAGGGGCAGGGACAGAGCCCTCAGCAATCACTGCACGGGTAAAACAGATTGGACTCAGGGAAAGTAGTTTAATTGGTTAAATAAGAGCAGGATAATGAGAAATAAAATCAGACCTTAAACCCCCTTTCCCCCACCCCTACCTGCTTGCGAGGATGAGCTCCCCCTGATTGCAGCCCAACAGCACAGGGAATGAATGGGCAGCAGTGGTCAGCTCCTCACCTGTCCCTGCTGTCCTTCCTCCCCAGGGCTGGACCTTCACCCTCCTCCCTGCTCCAGCCAGGGCCAGCCCCCACCAGAACCCAGCACTGCAAACCCAGCTGATCGAGGGAGAGCTCCAACTTCTGCTGCTGCAGTCCATGGACATCTGCACTTCCCCCGGAGCCCCCCGGGCTCAGCATTCTCACTCTCAGGTTCCAAAGGGATTAGATGATGCTCTGGGTGATGCAAATCGTGAAGAGATCACCCCTGTCCCCAGCCAGAGAGTTCATCTTCCCTTGTCACTTCACACCTTAAGTAAGGGCACGGGCAATTACTCACGTTCACAGCTGGCTGCATTCAATATTTCAGGAGTTGAAATGAAGTGGTCTGTGTTCCACTGACCCCAGAGTGGTCAATTCGATATTTAACTGCCAATACCCTGCAGAGCGTGGCCACAATGGTTGAGATATTATTTGATGTTCAGTCTTTATTTTCTGCAGGGAGAGATGTGAAATAATCACTCTGCTGGAGGGGCAGAAAAGGAAAAGGCAGAGTTCCTGTGGCTGGATCGGTGCACGGAGCACATCACATCCCCCGACCCCTCAGAGAGGGCTCAGGGCTGAACACGCAGCAGAAAGGGTGGGTGAGCTGCACAGAGCAATGAGGCAGCTCCCTGCTCAGGGAGAGCCCCTCTGCTTGGAATTTGTGCTTCACAAAGCAGGGAAATTGGAGACATGGAATAATTGAGTGGTGTCCCTCTTTCTTCTCTCACTTTGTCATATTCAACAACAAAATTGCTGTGTGTGATTTGCTCAGGTGTGAGAGTTTCCCTGTGATTCTGAAACAAAGTCTAAACAAACTATTAAAGAGGCATCAGAAGGACACAACAGAGATTTTCAGAGTGACAAGGAAAACTTGCTCCGAGGAACTGGGGGGATTGAGGAAATGTATGAATTCCTTCTATTCAGAAGGAATGTAAATCCCATAACCAGCTCTTTTGGATTTGCACCTGAATCCAAAAATGTATGACTTAAGACAGAAAATACATCAGCTCTGTTTAGTCCCCTTGGGAGAGGCATTGTCACCACTTTGGGAATGGGGCTGTGATAAAAGGAGGCACTGGAGTGCCAGGTGGGAATTGAAAGGAATCTTTTCCTACAGTGACTTGGGGCTTATCTCCAGCAGAGTTTTACCGGGCATGGCTGGGGGCTGCAATGGCTGGGTTTAACCAAATCCCAGCTGCCAAATTATCCACCAGCTCCTGTGCAGGGTGTGCAGGGATGGAATCGTCCTGCACCTGCAGCTGTGCTGGGCTGAGGGGCACGGGGACAGCGCTCACCTGGGGCTGGGCTGGGACACGGGAATGGAGAGGGGACAGAGGGGTCCTGACTCACCTGGGCTGGGACACGGGGATGGAGAGGGGACAGAAGAGTCCTGACTCACCTGGGCTGGGACACGGGGATGGAGAGGGGACAGAAGAGTCCTGACTCACCTGGGCAGCGTTGGCCTCGGCCATGAACAGCCCTACCCTTTTCCCTGCTGTGAAAAAAGACATTCAATTTCCAGGTAAAATTTAAAAGTTGAATAAAAGACAGTAAGAGACAAACAATAAAACAAAAGTTTAGACCAGCCGAGAGCAGCCCTGCTGCTTTGGAGACACCCCTTACACTCATCAGCCCCTTGTATACTCATAGACCTGCCTGCATTCTCAGACTTTTCTACAAACTCTTTTCCATATTCCAGGAACTCTTTGACATGGCCACTCCTCGAATCCGCCTTTTTACAGCATGTGTGTTTCCTGGCTGTGGTTTGAATTTCTTTTTCTTACCAGGCTTAATTTGGGCTGTGGTCTTCAGCTGCTGCAGACAGTGAGTGCTGGTAGCTGTGGATCAGGAGCAGGTGAATTCACTGGGAGTTACCCAACCAAGCAGGCAGTTCACTTCCTACAGACACACTTTAGCAGCCTGTCTTAGTCCGAAAGAAATCTGTACCTTAAACGCCACTTCAACAGCACACACAGAGCATCCACCCTAACATTTGCAAAAAGCCAATACCATAATCTGGATTTATGATGCTGCCATGTCCTACCCTGTCCCTGCCATGTCCCCCTGTCCCTGCCATGTTCCTCTGTCCCTGCCCTGTCCTGCCCTTCCCTGCCATGTCCTGCCCCTGGCCATGCAGAGGAAGCTGAGGCTCCCCCCTGAGCCTGCCCTACAGGCACCGAGCTGGTGGGAGAGGGAAGGAGAGCAGTGCAGGACAAGCCTTGCAATAATGAAAGACTGGGCATTGCAGGAATACAGCAGGACTGGTTCCACTGGAGAGCAGCCTGTGCTGGGAGGGCAGGCTGATGGCCCAAGGTTTGCTTTTGTTCCAAAGGGAAGCAAAAACAAACAGAAAAAAAAATATGTAATAAATGCAATGGAGGAAATAAATTCAAAATGGCAAAAGGGAAAATGCTAATTAAGGAATGAACATTACAGATCTGAAATCAAACGTTACAGTCAATGCCATCCAGGAGCAGCCTGGGACAGGGGGAGGTGTCCCTGCCACGGCAGGGATGGAACAGGGTGGGATTTAAGGAACAGGGTGGCATTTAAGGAATAGGGTGGGAGTTAAGGTCCCTTCCCACCCAAAGCACCCCACGATGCTCCAGTTTCACGTGTCCCCAGGACTGCGGCGGAGCCCAAGGAGCCAGAAGCTGCCGGGGAACACGTGTGGATGGATCTGGTTGCTGGGGGGGCTTTGGGGCTGATCCAGCTCCAGCTGCTGCTCCCAGGCCGGGATTTAGAGCGCGGTCCCTGGGGCTGGGAGTGCCCCGACCCCAGCGGAGCTGGTTCTGCACGAACACGAACGGGCACGGGGCCGTACCCAGACATTTTCCACCCGACAGGAATTGCTGCGGATTAAGGAGGAAAGAAAAATCGCTTCCTTTTGTTTTGCCAGGGAATTCAAATGCTCCAAGATTTAGTGCAACACAGGATCTGCTTAAGTGGTAATTGTTCTTTGTTTCAAACTACATCAATTTACAGCTGGAACACTATGGCTGTCACTGGAAATGCTTGGTAAATTTATTTACAGGCAGCAGGAAAGTGAAGAAGCACACAGACAGAATTTTAAATACAAATTGCTTCAAGGTACAATTTCCTCCAATTGCAGTAATGTACATTATGAATTTAATTTCAGTACATTTCTGCTATATAATAACCTGATTTGGAAGTATAAATGCAAATTAAATTTAAATAACCTATAATTTTTATGTGATGTTTTATAAATATTTACAGTGGGGGTCTTATTGAATCAAATAAAGTGAGCAGATGGTGATAAAGGCAAGGTCATCCCTTCCCTGGGTGTGCCGGGGTTGTGATGGACAGGATGTGTTTGTGTTTGTGCTCCAGTTCCTCAGTCCGAGGGGACACAACTGCACTGACCCCAGAGTGGTGCCTGGAGAGGCTGACCTGGAGCAGGGGCTGGACAGAGTTCAAGGAATAAAGCAGGGATTTATTAAAAGCCCTTCCAAGGATTCCCCTCGGGCAGTGCAAGAGCCCGGCTGAGGTTACACCCAAGATGGACCCAGGTCACGAGTTTCACACTTTTCTAAGTTTGGGTTCATTTCCATCTTGGGGTTCAGTGTCCAGTCCCAGCTCCAGGCTCTGCAGTCCCATCCTCCCACATCCTCCCCTCAATTCTCTGCTCTTTGCACTTTTTGGGGCTGCAGCTGCAGCGGTGTCCTTGGCTGTGGGGCTGGAAAAGGAGGAAAAGGATTGTTTTGTGTGACTGAGCTGTGAGCAGAGCTTGGAACACTCGATATGGAGTTCAGAGTCACACACCAGTGCACTGCAGAGTCTGGGAAATGTGAAAAGTAAAACTCAAGGCATCAGGAGTGCTTCCAGGATTCAACAATATCTCCTAGAACCACGAAATCCCAGAATCCCTGAGGCTGGAAAAGCCCTCCCAGACCATGGAGTCCCAGGTGTGCCCACCTTGTCCCAGAGCTCTGAGTGCCAGCTCCAGGAATTCCTGGGACACCTCCAGGGATGGGCACTCCAAACCTCCCTGGGTACTTCCAATCCCTGAGCACCCTTTCCATGGGGAAATTCCTGCTCTGGCCACCCTGAGCCTGCCCTGGCCCAGCCTGAGGCCGTTCCCTCTGCTCCTGTCCCTGTTCCCTGCAGCAGATCCCAAATCCCAAATCCCAAATCCCCCCCGGCTGTCCCCTCCTGTCAGGGAGTTGTGCAGAGCCACAAGGTCCCCTCTGAGCCTCCTTTTCTCCAGGCTCAGCCCCTTCCCAGCTCCCTCAGGAATTCTCCAGCCCCTTCCCAGCTCCCTCAGGAATTCTCCAGCCCCTTCCCAGCTCCAGCCCCTCCAGGTCCCTCTTGCTCTTCCCAGTAACTCCAGGCAAGGCCCTGGGGCAAACTGGGAGCAGGGGCTGCTGGCCAGGCTGGCTTCACCAAACTCTGCCTTGTTTTAAATTCTTGACTTGTCCCTCTGGGCAGGAATAATTCTACTTTTTCCTTCTCTTTTGTGAACCACTGAAGAAATTTTGTCCAGTGTTGGATTTGTCTAATAAAGTTTGATGCTCAGTGTTTTTTCCACTTTCAATGACTGATGGATAACTTTAAATAGATTTAGTACATGATGCAATTATTTCAATATAATAAACACTATTTAAGATTATTTAATAATGTTATAATAAAATATAGCAACATAAATAATAAAATACTATCCAAATTTGAAAACAATTAGAATTTTTTGATAATTAAGAGAATTCTGAATTAGTTTGGAAGGCACTTTAAAACTCATCCAGTTGCAGCTCTGCCATGGGCTCCAGGAGAGCTGACATCAGTTTTCAGACCAATTTCTCCTGTTTCCACCTGGGCCTAGAACAGGATTTAAGGAAAATGCCGGATGCAGGGGTGGAATGCAGAGCTGGAATCTCTGCTTGAGATCTCCCAGCTGGGAGCTTCCCAGGGAGCAGCATGGGCAGGGACATGTTCCCTAACATTTGGAGGAGTTTGTTTTGCAGATTTTTTTAAGCGACTGCAGTAGAAAATAAATAAATACTGAAGGGCAATTTTAGCAGCGTGATTCTAATTTGTTTAATCAGATTATGTTGTTTTCTTCGCTGCTGCCTTCTAATTTGGATATATGAAAATGAAATTAATATTAGATTCTCATATTTATTCAGACTTAATGAGATGATTAGAATGGGTTGCCAGAATGAGTCTTTTAAAGGTGGTTAAACTTCGCTTCCTGGGACGTCCCTTCCATGAGGGCTTCATTCCCTCCTGGACTTAGAAAAATTACCCAAAATGTCACTTTTGTTCCTAATCATTCCAGACTTGTGTCATCAGCAGCTGCTCCAAGGTTTAACAGCACCAAACTCAGGAGGGAATGGCCTTGAACTGAATGAGGGCAGGGATGAATGGGATTTTGGGAACTGGGAATTCCTGGCTGGGCTGGA
This sequence comes from Cinclus cinclus, assembly GCF_963662255.1. Classification (NCBI taxonomy): domain Eukaryota; kingdom Metazoa; phylum Chordata; class Aves; order Passeriformes; family Cinclidae; genus Cinclus; species Cinclus cinclus. Next base: position 62,322,398 of record NC_085051.1, read on the forward strand.
ATTCCCAGAGCAGCTGTGGCTGCCCCTGGATCCCTGGCAGTGCCCAAGGCCAGGTTGGACATTGGGCTTGGAGCACCTGGGACAGTGGGAGGTGTCCCTGCCATGGCAGGGGTGGCACTGGGTGGGATTTCAGGTCCCTTCCCACCCACAGAGCAGCATCAGTGCTGCCATCCAGCCAATCCCTCCTGCTGGAATAAAGATCCCAAAGCTCCCAGGTCTGAGCTGGGTCCCCCCAGGCACATCCTTGGCTCAGTGCAGTCACTGCAGGTGCCTGTGCTGGTGCCCCCAGTTCGGGGGAGCTCTGCCCACCATGGACAGCTCTGCCAATCCCTGTCCATCCCTGTCCATCCCTGTCCATCCCTGCCCATCCCATCCATCCCTGTCCATCCCTGTCCATCCCTGCCCATCCCTTCTCATCCCATCCAGCTCCAGCCCTGGAGCCGTGGATCTCACCCAGAGCTCCTGGAGCAGGGGTAGGGACAAGGGACAGGAGTGTCCCTGGCACGGGCCCAGGGCCTGCCACAGGTAGGTTTTTGGGAGCTCTGGGTGTCTGCCCCACTCTGCAGACACTGCTGTTAATTACTGTGGGGTTTCAACTGACTTTTCCTTGAAATCCCTGAGCAGCTCCTCAGCTGATTATCTCCATTGTGAATCCAGCCTTGTCTATCCGATAATATTTCCTACTCAATCAACACATGCCTGCAACTTGTAATTATCTTGGGAAATGTTTTCATAATGTACAACCCTTCACCTTTTTGCTGCGCTGATTTATTGCCTCCGAGTTAAACCTTGATGTTCAATTTCCCGGCGTTGTTATTAACATCTCCTGCTACAGAAAATAATTCCGCTGAAATTCCATGGGAAAATGAATCAAAACATGGTGATATTTACACATGGCCTTTTAATCATTTCAAACATAGAGAAGTTTTTGATTTTAAATTACAGTAATTTTGTTTCAATTGTCCTTGGTATTATCCCCAGCCGTAATTAGGAATATCCACAGAATTAACCGGCTGGCAGCTCCTTCCACAAACAGTAAATAACATCTAAGATGGAAAGAAACACCAATTGCTGGTTTGAATCCCAGGTTCCTGCAGGATTTTTTGTAACAAAGAGTTCATATCAACATCCTTTGCTTTTTTGTTTGGAGTCAGGAGTGGCAGCGAAGGAGTGAAAACCAATGGGGGATGCAGCACATCCCATTCCAGGCTGGGAATCTGCCTCTCCCCAGGCTCTTCCTCTGCAGCAAGGAATGTTTAGAATGTGCTGAACCCAGCAGGGCAGGGGGGCTCTGCAGGCATTTATACACCTGAGTCATGAAATCAGGGAATAATAATAAATCATAGAACTGGAGAATCATGAATCATAAATCATAGAATCAGGGAACCACAAATCCCAGAATCAGGGAATCCCAGATCCCAGAATCAAAGAACCACAAACCCCAAAATCAGGGAACCACAAAGGACCACAAATCCTAGGCTTAGGGAATCCTAAATCACAAAATCTGGGAACCACAAATCCCAGAATCCCAGAATCAAGGAATCATAGAATGGTTTGGGAGGGCAGGACCTAAGACCCCATCTTGTTCCAGCCCGTTGTCAGGGCAGGCAGGGCCCCTCTCCTCTCTCACAGGCTGCTCCGAGGGCACTGTGCCAAGGGAAGAACTCAGGGGAGCTCAGGGCACTGAAGAACCAGGGATGTCCCCTGGAAGCTCCTCCCTGCGCCCGGAATAAAGAGAACTTCCTCCTCTTATCCTGAAGGCCTCCATGCAGTGGGTAACTGCACCCTCAGGGATGCTGAAATCCGGGATTTTCCCTTCACTTGCCCTCTCCATGGGGAGTTCTTCACCTGCAGCTCCTGGCAAGGAGTGAGCCAGGATCCATCTCTGTGTCTCTGGCCCTGGCTCTGCTGCAGAGCTGAGTGCAGTTACACACACAGCTGGTAGAGCTCCATAAAAACCAAAACCTGCTCGGTTCCTCCAAGCCTCAATCAGCTTCCATCATCACTGATCCAGGCTGGGAACACAGTGTGGGCACAGGGCCAGGACCTCTCACAGCAGATTGGGATGGATGACCCTCATTTCACCATCTATGAATCCAATAAAAAAAAATGTTGTTACACTTTAATGCATTATCTGTCATGATAATGAAATTTTATTTACCGTTTGCAGGAAGGTTTTCCCTCTCAGAGATGCTGCTGGGAAGAGCAGCCCAGCAGGATCCCAGGGCTCCGTGGAAGCTGCCAGGCAGCGGGAGAGGCTCTGTGTGGATGCCTGGTGTTGGTAACTGCTCCTCCAGAGCTGGTCTGCTCTGGCTCTGTTGGTTTATCTGTTTTCCAGGATGCAGCAGAACCTGCTGAAGGTGCACAGAGGGGTGAAATCTGGGAATGAACAGCTCAGCTTGTCCTCAGCTGCACCCTGTGGCTGGTGGGATGCATCTCCAGCACCTCCTGCTCAGGCAATCTCCCCCAGGCTCCCTCTGGCTGTCCCTACAGCATTTTCCTTTCCCAGCAAGAGCTTCTCCCTCTCCAGAGCCGTCCTGAATTCCCGAGAGCTGGGGCTGCTGGTTCCCAGTGACCTTCCCAGGCTCTGGGTACTGCACAGCTCTCGGCTGCCGCTGGCTCCATCCCTGGATTTTGTTTTCCTGACATCCTTCTCTGGTTCCACCATTTCCCTGCTTAAAACATCTCCTGTGACAGCTGTGCCTGAGCTCTGTTCGTGCCCTTCGGGATGAGCTTTCCCTGCCTCCCATGGACTGCTTGGACCTGATGATCTCATGGAGGAGACTCCACCAATTTAGAGGTTTTCTCCAACCTAAATGATCCCATTATTCCTTTCCTCCCCAGTATTTCTCTGCCCTTTTCCCCATTGCAGCCTCTTATTTCATTGACTTCAGCTCATTTTAAATAACCCACAGGGACTGTGTTTCCACAGCACCAGCACAGGCAGCATTCCCTGAACCAGGCCAGACCCAGTTACACCCCAACAGCCACAAAAATGTCCAGCAACTGATCCTGAGACACAATTTACTCCCCTTCTTCTCCCTCGCAGCCTGCTGATGCAGTGATCCATAAAACTTATGAGAAATATTTATAAAGGTGACAGCCCTGACATGGAGAATTAAATCACAATACCAGAATGTGCCAATTTAGTAGCTTATGAAGTTCAAGTAAAAAACCCCAGAAAAAACAGATGAGGAACTGTCACAGCTGAGAAAAACAGGAGTCTGAGGAGAGCCAGACTGTGGGCTTGCTGCTTGTGCAGAGCAGCAGGAGGATGATGTGACATCAGCCAGGGGACAGCCAGGGGACAGAGCACTGAGCAGCCCAGGGCAGCTCCCACTGTGACACTGCTGCATGGGGAGCCAGAGGTGCTCCTGCAGCACACCAAAGACACCAGAGGCATCAGATCTGTTATCTATTATTTGTTAATTTGTTATTATATAAGGGAATAATGGGGTTTGTTCTCTGGGAAAGGTGGCACAGCGAAGCACGGAGGGTGTGTGCTGTCAGCAAGGGCCCTGTGACACCTCTGTGCCAGAGCTGTCCCCACACAGGCACAGAGTGACAGACCCAACCCCTGCAGAGGAGCACCCAGCTGCCTCTGACCCATCTGGGTGCTTGGGGAACACATTGGACAGGAGATTTAGAGCCACACAGACATTAATTCATGGAATGATTTCATCCTCATGTGCTGGAGGGGACCTCAGATCCCACCCATCCCACCCTGCCATGGCAGGGACACCTCCCACTGTCCCAGGTGCTCCAAACCCCAATGTCCAACCTGGCCTTAGGCACTGCAGGGGATCCAGGGGCAGCCACAGCTGCTCTGGCAATTCCAGCCTGTGCCCACCCTGCCAGGGAGGGGTAAGGACATCGTTTACACCAGAGGCTGTTCAAAACAGAGCCCACAGCTTTGGAGCAGTGTTATTGGTGTCAGTGATCTGCACAGAGGGGATTGCAGGAGCTGGTGATTGGGGTGAGCAGCACTCGCTGCTGAAGGGACCCACGGTAGCCCAGGAGTCCAAAGGCAACTTGAGCAGGAGAGAAAAGCAGAGCCTAAGACTGGAAACTGCTTCCACATGAATATTCTTCTGTGTTTCTTTTTGAATTAATGACTAAAATATACTGAAATTACAATTCCATGTGATAGAAACGTGTCAGTTGAGGCTGACTTTGGTGCTGGAAGGAAAAGTGCAAACTGTGAGCACAGGTGGGCATTATCCACAAAGGTTTGGAATGGTCGAAGCTGCTTGTAACCAGGTTTGTGGGAAAGGTTTTCACTGGAAACCCATTTGTGCATGAAATCTGATTATTGCTTGGGATAGACTCTGACAGAGAACTGAAAGAAGTGACCTCAAAGGTTCCTAAATGCAGTGCTGCAGGAGATAACCTTTCTGCTCTCCCCAGTGTTCCAGGGGATGTGCATTCCTTCCCTTCCTTGTGCACCCAGGGGAAAGGAGGGCTGGGAGGGAAGGGAAACCTGGGAGCTCCTCACTGGAGCAGCAGGGCTGGGTCACAGCTGGGTCTACACAGCTGTGCCTGCTCCCTGTGCGCTCCTGAGAGCAGGAACGAGCTCTGCACTGTCACCTCTGCTCCCCGAGGGATGCTCTTCTCTCTGGCACTCCTGTCTGCTCAGAGCAGCTGCAGCCAGCAGCACCCCTGTCACCACTCAGGTCCCCAGAGCCCCCAGGGACACCCAGGGGCACAGCAGAGACACCCAGGGGCACAGCAGGGACATCCAGAGATACAGCAGGGACACCCAGGGGCACAGCAGGGACATCCAGGGACACAGCAGGGACACCCAGGGGCACAGCAGGGACACCCAGGGATACAGCAGGGACACCCAGAGATACAGCAGGGACATCCAGAGATACAGCAGGGACACCCAGGGACACAGCAGGGACATCCAGGGATACAGCAGGGACACCCAGGGGCACAGCAGGGACACCCAGGGATACAGCAGGGACACCCAGGGGCACAGCAGGGACATCCAGAGATACAGCAGGGACACCCAGGGGCACAGCAGGGACATCTAGGGACACAGCAGGGACACCCAGGGGCACAGCAGGGACACCCAGAGATACAGCAGGGACATCCAGAGATACAGCAGGGACATCTAGGGACACAGCAGGGACACCCAGGGACACAGCAGGGACACCCAGGGGCACAGCAGGGACACCCAGGGATACAGCAGGGACACCCAGGGGCACAGTAGGGACATCCAGGGACACAACAGGGACACCCAGGGACAAACACCACAAACATCACAAACAAACACCACAAACATGCCCTGGGCTGCAGGAAAGGTCCATCCCACCACTGGTGCTGCACGGGAGCTGCAGGCAGGGCTGGTGCTGCTCTGCAGGCCCTGAGGAGTCAGCTCTGTTTTTGAATTCCCAATTCCCAATATCCCATCCAGCCCTGCCCTCTGTCCATGTGAAGCCATTCCCTGTGTCCTGTCCCTCCATGCCTTGTCCCCAGTCCCTCTCCAGCTCTCCTGGAGCCCCTTCAGACCCTTCAAGGGGCTTTGAGCTCTCCCTGGATCCTTCTCCTCTCCCGGTGAACATTCCCAGCTCTCTCAGAGTTCCTCACAGCTTACACAGCATCTTCCACTGAGAGATAATCAACATGTTTTTTTGGTTTTTGGTTTTTGTTTTTTTTCTTTTTTCTTAACACATTAACCCAATTTTTAGGCAATTAGAAAAGAAAATGTTGCAATTACTATTAATTTGTGTTATGGTGTAGTCATCCTGTCATGTGCCTCTGCTCAAAGAAAGGAGAAGGAGAAAAGCCCTTGTTGGCTGGTTCTCTACCCAGGCACCGTGTCTGTTAAGAGACAAATAACCTTGATGTGCTGACACTTATCAGAGCTACAAATCTTATGATTCTCCAATTAGTGTGGGAATATTAATGAAGACCATCATGTTGTACCCAGGCACTCCCTGCTTTAAGTGCTGTTGGTTACCTGAATTTTTATGATAAAAACCTTCAGAGTAAAAAGAAGCAGGTGAAGGTAAATGAAGTTCTCAATTCAATATTATATTTTCTATTCATCTCACATGACAAGTGTTCCAGGAAGAGAACTGAGCTACCAGCTCTGGGCAATTCCAGGGCTGAGGTGTGTAAAATGCTGAAGGGCGCAGGAGTTCCTGTTTGTGCTCCCACCAAACCCTGGATGCTCTGCTGGGTTTGGAGTCACACCTGGTCCTGTTCCACCTGCACTCCAGGGGGAAATTGCATTTCAGAACAAAAGTGAGAACATGAGACACATTAGAACACTGATGTGGAATTCAGTAACATCCATTCCACCTTCAGGGGCTCCTGATTCACCGAGTGCAGGTTTAGGAGCCACACTGCACTTTGGTGTCAAAGCTGCTTGGAAATTGCTTAAATCCAGAAAAGTTTTGCCAAGGAACCAGGCAGGACTCAGGAGTTCTGCATTAACATTTTCCTATTTGGATAGTAAAAGACAGCTGTGATTCACACGAAGTGCTCTGAGCAGCTATCCAGGGACTGTGTGGCTAAAAATTCATTTAATCTGAGTCTATTTAAAAAGTTCCTTCGGAATGGACTCGGGGGAACAGATTTTGAATTGGCAAGGAGATGTATTCCCTGATTTAATACATCTTCCTGCTTCTAATTCTTCTGATTCTGTTATATGGAGCCACTTGTTGAAGTGCTGCAGTCGTTGAAAAATTGAATTAATTGGAATTTTATGTGGATTAGAAACTCTGCTGCTCTGTCTGCATGGAGAGGGTTTTCTTCACAGGGGCTGTTCTGGTGCTGTGGTTCAGATCTGTGACCAGAGCAATCCTGGGGCAGAGGGGAGGCACAGGCACAGCCAGGAGGGCTCATGGGTGGGGATCAACCCCCAAGGAAGGAGTGGAGTGAACAGCCCAGGGCGTCCAGAGAGTCAGGGCGTGGTGGCAAAGTCACAGAATCATGGAATGGGTTGGGTTGGAAATCTTTAAATCCTCAAATCCTCCAATCCCACCCAGAGCCACCCCTGCTATGGCAGGGACACCTCCCACTGTCCCAGGCTGCTCCAGCCCCAATGTCCAACCTGGAACTGGGCACTGCCAGGGATCCAGGGGCAGCCACAGCTGCTCTGGCAATTCCAAGAGGAGGGCAGGGAGCAGGGAAGCTGTGGCTGAGGCTGTGACAGGGACCCAGCTGATATTGCACAGGAGTGTCACAAGGTCACAGGGGGTGTTACAGGGCTGGAGAAGTCTGGGCAGGAAGGATTTAATGCGTTGGAAGGTGAAGCAGCACCTTTCTGGAGCCACCAGCCCTGTCCTGGTCCATGGAGAACACGCAGAGAGCACAGGAGCAGGACAGGAGCCACAGAGGGGTGTGGGGAGCACAGCACACCCTCAGAGATCCCATTTCCAGCAGGGTCCAGCAGAACGGGCAGCACATCCTCACCCAGCAGATTGTGCAGCACATCCTCACCCAGCACACTGTGCAGCACATCCTCACCCAGCAGTTTGTGCAGCACATCCTCACCCAGCACACTGTGCAGCACATCCTCACCCAGCAGAACGGGCAGCACATCCTCACCCAGCACACTGTGCAGCACATCCTCACCCAGCAATTTGTGCAGCACATCCTCACCCAGCACACTGTGCAGCACATCCTCACCCAGCAGTTTGTGCAGCACATCCTCACCCAGCAGTTTGTGCAGCACATCCTCACCCAGCACACTGTGCAGCACATCCTCACCCAGCAGAACGGGCAGCACATCCTCACCCAGCAGTTTGTGCAGCACATCCTCACCCAGCAGTTTGTGCAGCACATCCTCACCCAGCAGATTGTGCAGCACATCCTCACCCAGCAGAACGGGCAGCACATCCTCACCCAGCACACTGTGCAGCACATCCTCACCCAGCAATTTGTGCAGCACATCCTCACCCAGCAGAACGGGCAGCACATCCTCACCCAGCAGATTGTGCAGCACATCCTCACCCAGCAATTTGTGCAGCACATCCTCACCCAGCAGATTGTGCAGCACATCCTCACCCAGCAGTTTGTGCAGCACATCCTCACCCAGCCCTGTGAGGAGGAAAGCCAGGCCTGGCAGGGGCTCTTGCCCACGGACCCTGGACACTCAGCTGGGTACAGGAACCAGGGCTGGTGCTCCCCTGGCCTCCCTGCATGATCTCCCTTCCCTCTTCCCCTCCTTTCTTTTATTCCTGTTACTGTTTTCAGAAGACAGAGACACAACCCTCACCCATGTCCAGGCTGAGTGAGGAGGTCACTCCGGCACCTCCAGACTTTTTCTGGACCCTTTTGAGATTTGCTGCTCTTTTCTGGCCATGGACATCTTCAGATCCTGGGTGCTCCCTTCCATACAGGCAAACCCTAAAAACCATTCAAGGAGCTGTCACAAAGACACCTGAGCCACTGTTTTGCTGAGCTGAGGCTCCTCTGCAGAGTTATCTCTCTTTTTTATTCTGCATCTGATTCCTGGTTTGAGGCTCATACTGTAACTTTTTAAAATGTCATTCCTGGCATTACTTGTTGGATTGAAAATGTTATTTAAATGCATATCACATGGACATTTATTACCAAGCTGGAAGAAAAACATTCTCTTGGAAATTTACACAAGTTATGAACTTCACGTTTGTATTTAATGGCTTTGTAGAATTGCATTGTGAGAAAACATTATAAATATGAGAAATAAAAAATATTTCTAAAGATATTGTATAACCTTCTGGATTTATCTCCCTCTACTTACTCCATTGCTCTGAGGGTCCATTAAGGCAGCAGTAATCTCATCCTAAAGACAGGATGTCATTTCTTATATCTGCATTCTGCTGCCACCCTTTAAGTGGGCTCCAAAGATCCACAAATGGGAAATAAACAAAACAGAACAAAAGATATCAAATCAGGAAAAAAAACAGCCTGGAAACTGTGCTTAATCTCAAAGGGATTTTTTTTCTTTGTCAGGCTTAATCCACTTGCTCAGGGACCAGATTTTCTCCTGGGACACAAGAGAGCCTTGAGAGGGACTGAGGACAAGGGATGGAGGGACAGGACCCAGGGAATGGCTCCCACTGCCAGAGGGCAGGGATGGATGGGATGTTGGGAATTGGGAATTCCTGGCTGGGCTGGAATTGCCAGAGCAGCTGTGGCTGCCCCTGGATCCCTGGCAGTGCCCAAGGCCAGGTTGGACATTGGGGTTGGAGCACCTGGGACAGTGGGAGGTGTCCCTGCCATGGCAGGGCTGGCACTGGGTGGGATTTAAAGTCCCTTTCCAACTGAAAGCTCTCTGAGTTTCTGGGATTTTATGATTCCATGCTGCTTTGCTGCTCTGCTCCCCAACTCAGCCACCAAGGTCCCTTTGGTGTCCCCCACCAGGGACAGCCCCTGTCCCTCCCATGGCCCCTGGGGGATGCACAGAGGATTTGCTCCTGCTCTTCTGGGACAGCAGGAAGGACAGAGGGGACAAGGGGCATTGTCCAGCTGTGAGAAAAATCCCACTGGGCAAAACCAGTGTCCATCCAGGATCTGGAGCAATCCTGCAGCTTCATTCCAGAAAAGGGACAGAGCTCCTTGGGGCACAGCCCATGGGCTTTCTCTCTCTCTCGGTCTTCCCTCCTCCTTCTCCATTACTGAGGTACCAGGAAGGTGCAGCCTTCCCAAGACACCTGCCCCATATCCCCCTGAACTGGCATTTCCCAATAAGTTCAGAAACTCTGCCGTGTGCAGAAATTCCCATTTGGCCAAACTCTGCGGGCTCTGTGGCGAACCCGGGCTGGAAGTTAATCCCAAAATTCAGGAATTCCCATTTGGCTGTTCCAGGAACTGAATTCAACTGAACTGTGCAGGGTCTGTGACAAACCTGGGCTGGAAGTTAATCCCAAAGTTCAGGAATTCCCATTTGGCTGTTCCAGGAGCTGAATTGTGCAGGGTCTGTGACAAACCTGGGCTGGAAGTTAATCCCAAAGTTCAGGAATTCCCATTTGGCTGTTCCAGGAGCTGAACTGTGCAGGGTCTGTGACAAACCTGGGCTGGAAGTTAATCCCAAAATTCAAAAATTCCCATTTGGCTGTTCCAGGAGCTGAACTGTGCAGGGTCTGTGACAAACCTGGGCTGGAAGTTAATCCCAAAATTCAAAAATTCCCATTTGGCTGTTCCAGGAGCTGAACTGTGCAGGGTCTGTGACAAACCTGGGCTGGAAGTTAATCCCAAAGTTCAGGAATTCCCATTTGGCTGTTCCAGGAGCTGAACTGTGCAGGGTCTGTGACAAACCCGGGCTGGAAGTTAATCCCAAAGTTCAGGAATTCCCATTTGGCTGTTCCAGGAGCTGAACTGTGCAGGGTCTGTGACAAACATGGACTGGAAGTTAATCCCAAAGTTCAAAAATTCCCATTTGGCTGTTCCAGGAGCTGAACTGTGCGGGCTCTGTAACAAACCTGGGCTGGAAATTAATCCCAAAATTCAGAAATTCCCATTTGGCTGTTCCAGGAACTGAATTCAACTGAACTGTGCAGGGTCTGTAACAAACATGGACTGGAAGTTAATCCCAAAGTTCAGGAATTCCCATTTGGCTGTTCCAGGAGCTGAACTGTGTGGGCTCTGTGACAAACCTGGGCTGGAAGTTAATCCCAAAGTTCAGGAATTCCCATTTGGCTGTTCCAGGAGCTGAACTGTGCAGGGTCTGTGACAAACATGGACTGGAAGTTAATCCCAAAGTTCAGGAATTCCCATTTGGCTGTTCCAGGAGCTGAACTGTGCAGGGTCTGTGACAAACCCGGGCTGGAAGTTAATCCCAAAGTTCAGGAATTCCCATTTGGCTGTTCCAGGAGCTGAACTGTGCAGGGTCTGTGACAAACATGGACTGGAAGTTAATCCCAAAGTTCAAAAATTCCCATTTGGCTGTTCCAGGAGCTGAACTGTGCGGGCTCTGTAACAAACCTGGGCTGGAAATTAATCCCAAAATTCAGAAATTCCCATTTGGCTGTTCCAGGAACTGAATTCAACTGAACTGTGCAGGGTCTGTAACAAACATGGACTGGAAGTTAATCCCAAAGTTCAGGAATTCCCATTTGGCTGTTCCAGGAGCTGAACTGTGTGGGCTCTGTGACAAACCTGGGCTGGAAGTTAATCCCAAAGTTCAGGAATTCCCATTTGGCTGTTCCAGGAGCTGAACTGTGCAGGGTCTGTAACAAACATGGACTGGAAGTTAATCCCAAAGTTCAGGAATTCCCATTTGGCTGTTCCAGGAGCTGAACTGTGTGGGTTCTGTGACAAACCTGGGCTGGAAGTTAATCCCAAAGTTCAGGAATTCCCATTTGGCTGTTCCAGGAGCTGAACTGTGCAGGGTCTGTCACAAACCTGGACTGGAACTGGGCACAGACCTCGAGCCCCTTCTCAAAGCTGTTCCCACCCATCCCCTGACCCAGGAATTGTTTGTGCAGACACCAGCACACAGCTTCCCTGACACAGCCAAACCTCCAGCTCCCCTCCCTGGCTCTGAGCAGCCTCTCTGGGGTCCCCTTCTGCCTCCTCAGTGTTTTCCTGCCCTCCTCCCCTTGCTGCTGACCCCTGCGTGCCTCCTCCTGCCCAGGGATCAATGGCGGGATGATGCAAGGGAGGATTTTGGCACTCACAACTCCATTCTGCCTCTCTTGAACCTACAAGCAGCTTGGAACAACGTTTAGGCGCTGATGAGCTTCAATGGTACCGATTTGTAACTGATTACTGGGATTTTAGTGTTGGTGTGGCACAATATATCAAAGCCTTCTGCATATAAATGAAATATGGTGGGGTAGGAACGAGTCCAGCTCCCACGGATGCCTCTCAGCTTAGCACAGATGTGGAGCAGGAGGAGAGGAGCCTGTGGCTGTCCTGGCAGGAGCTCTGACACTCCTAATTAATGATGGAGCACGTGGAGCACAGCCCAGCACAGGGTGTGAGGGCTGCAAATGCAGCTCTGGCAGCCTGGTCACTGCTCCCAGCAAAATGGATTTTTGCCAGGAGTCTGAAGCTCACATTAAGGGTGGTTTCCTGTGGAAACATTTTAATTTAGCAGTTTCAACAGGAGGATGAAGTTAAAAAGTCAATCAACAGGGTTTGTGACAGGCCAGGAAGGGGGAGAGCAGTGCAGAATGGGGCTATACTTTTTCATGCTGTCCTAATTTTTTTCTTCTTTTGCAAAAATTCAGAGTGAATTCTACCTAAATTTAAAGTTTGTGAACCCATCTCTGCCCACTGAAAAGCTTGGAAATGTTAATTAGTTCCTTCTTCCAATAGGAGAGAGACACATTCCAGGAGGAAGAGGCAGCAGATGTTCCACATGTGCCAGGGTGTGCAGGGGAAGGGAGGAAATCGTGGAACCCCAGACTGGCTTGGATAGGAAGGGACTTTAAATCCCACCCAGTGCCAGCCCTGCCATGGCAGGGACACCTCCCACTGTCCCAGGTGATCCAACCCCAATGTCCAACCTGGCCTTGGGCACTGCCAGGGATCCAGGGGCCCTGTGCCAGGGCCTGCCCACCCTCCCAGGGAAGAGTTCCTGCCTAAAATCAGTTGTGGGCAGAGAAGAGAGGAGTTTGTGGATCCGTGCCGTGCACAGCAGCACTGGGCAACACGAACTTTCCAGTTCACTGCTATTTCTATTTTACATTCACTGTCCAAATATCTCCTTCCACAAGAGCAGGTGTCCATGGGCCTCCTTCACAAGAACACCCTGCTCCCATCCCCATCCCCATCCCATCCCATCCCATCCCATCCCATCCCATCCCATCCCATCCCATCCCATCCCATCCCATCCCTGTGCCTGGAATTCAGCACGAGCTGTGCAAGTGCTGAGCCTTGCCTGGACACAAGCAGCTCCCCCAGGCTGCAGAGACAGCTGCCTGCAGGGGATGCTGATGGGATGCAGCCCTTGCTCTCACTGCAGCCCCCAGTACAGGTGTTTGTATCTACCTGTACGTGTTACTTTCCCTTTCCATCAGCTGATGGAAAGCTGATTTAGTAACAAAGGCAGTGAATTTCTTCTTCCTCTCCCTGTTGCTCCCAGGCACTTGTGCTCCGATCTCCCCCAGCTGCACATCTGGAGACAGTGAGCTGGATGGAAGCACAGAGCCCTTTCCCCACAGCCCCGGGGTCACCTGGGTGTCCCTGCCCCAGCCCAGCCCAGCCCCTGCCTTGTCTCACCCGGCTCAGTTCTCCCTGCCCTCCCTGCTGCCCACCCCCTCATTCCCCTGCAGTTCCTTGGACTTACGGTCACGGTTTGATTTATTCTCTGTCCGTTCAATAACAAATGATTATGTGTCTTCTTCTGTGATTTAGAAGGATGAAGTGGCTTCTCCCTGGAAACTTGTTCGTGGTGAGTGCAGCCCTCCACATCCAGAAATCCAAATGTTGCTGTGGGCACAGAACCATGGCCATGGAACCACAGGCATGGAACCACAGGAATAGAACCACGGGAATGGAACCATGGGCATGGAACCACGGCCATGGACACAGGCACCCAGGAAGGGACAGGGGGAGGATGACAGCTCTGCAGCCCAAGAGGGGACAGGGGGAGGATGACAGCTCTGCAGCCCAGGAGGCTGGGCAGGAGCTGAGCACAGGTGAGGACTGGTCCCGTGCTGTGCCACAGGACACAGTGACACTCTCTGACCCTCGGGGTGTCCTGCCCTCCCATGGTGTTTGCAGTCAGAGTCACTGGGGGTGCCAAAGCCCTCTAAGGGCACTGAGTCCCACTGTTATCCCAGACCTGCCCAGCCCACCACCGACCCTGTCCTTGATCCATCCCTCACCATTGTCCAGGCACCACTGAGACCTTGCCTGCACATCTAGAAATCTGCTCTGGCTCCAGGCAGTACTGAGATGTTCCCTGCCATGCAATCCCAGAAATCTGCTCTGGCTCCAGGCAGCACTGAGATGTTCCCTGCCATGCAATCCCAGAAATCTGCTCTGGCTCCAGGCAGCACTGAGATGTTCCCTGCCATGCAATCCCAGAAATCTGCTCTGGCTCCAGGCAGCACTGAGATGTTCCCTGCCATGCAATCCCAGAAATCTGCTCTGGCTCCAGGCAGCACTGAGATGTTCCCTGCCATGCAATCCCAGAAATCTGCTCTGGCTCCAGGCAGCACTGAGATGTTCCCTGCCATGCAATCCCAGAAATCTGCTCTGGCTCCAGGCAGCACTGAGATGTTCCCTGCCATCCAATCCCAGAAATCTGCTCTAGCAGCATGGAGACCTTCCTTGCCATCAAATCCCAGAAGTGCCACTCCCAGATCATCCAGAGCAGAATCCCCAGGAAGCTCCTGTGGGACATTGCTGGGGTCGTGTCTCACTGGGGTCTCAGGGGAACGTCTCTCCACCAAACCCTGAGGCGTTCTCTGAGAGTCCCTCCTGCACTCTGCCCCTGAACTGGGAACAGCAGGATGCTGCCAGGTTCTCCAGGTTTTGCATTGTCCCCTCTCCAGCCCCTTGGGACTGATCCCAGAGAACAGCTCCTGCTGCCCCTGCAGGTCCCTCCTGCTGCTGGAGAGCCCAGGGCACCGAGCAGCGGGTGCCTCGCTGTTGGCACTGCAGGGGCTGCAGGGTTTTATCCTCCAGAACCCCCTTTGGTCCCTCACAGCCCTTCTCTGGTGCTTTTTAACCACAATAAACTCACTCCTGGCAGATTGTGAACCTCTTTGTGGCATCCTCCCATAACAATCTATTTAATTGAGTTAACTGGCTAAATGTGAGAGCCTCATTTTTCTGCTGTTCTGATTTTTTAATATTATAACCATTGGAAGGAGTTTGCATCACTTTTATATGTTATTTTCCTTCAGACATTGATAATTGTTATCTCTTTTTAAAGAGAGCACTTAAGGCTATTTGCTTCATCTCCTTTCGATCATTACTCTCAAGCCTGTTTAAGCATTCACCATTCAAATCTAGCACTTCAGAGCAGAGAGAAATAAAATAAAAGCCAAGTTTTTTTTTCAATTGGAGAAGCCAAGATGAGAATGATGCCTGTAAAAGCTGGTTATTTGTAACCATCAGAACCCAGGGCTTTGCAGGTAGCTGTAAAAAGCAGCCCCTGTGTAGCAGAGACTGAAGAGAGGCTGAGGCCAGAGCTCAGCAGGGCTGCAGCCCCTCCCGAGGGCAGCTCCATCTTTGCTCCCTGGGACAGGGACAGGAGCAGGGAAGGGCTGGAGCTGGGCCAGGGACGCTCAGGCTGGATTTTGGGAAAGGTTCTTCCCTCCCCCAGAGGCTGCTGTCACTGCCCAGGCTCTCCCCAGGGAATGGGCACGGCCCCGGGGCTGCCAGAGCTCCAGGAGTGTTTGGGATGGCCGGGGTGGGATTGTTGGGGGGGATCTGAGCAGGGACAGGGGCTGGGATGATCCCTGGGGGTCCCTTCCAGCTCAGGACATTCTGGGATTCTCTGGTTTATGAAATGTCTCTGTCACCAGGGTCGAGGCTGTGGGAACATCCTTGGAAGTGTTCCAAAAACCAGAGACCTGGCACTGTGGGCATTGTTTAATGGGCTCAGGGTGCCCATTAAAGGTTGGACTTGACCCAGGGCTCCCCTCCGGAGAGAGCCTGAGCTGGGGAACAGCTCTGGATCGAGGCATTCCAAGCTACCTCTGCTCCCTGGGCCCCCTGGAGCAGGAATTTCTGTCTCCTGGCTGTCCCTGGGTGCTCTGGCAGAGCTGGAATCCATCCCTGCCTCTCTGCAGCCACACCTCTGCCTCCCCAAATGCATAATGCATCAGCTTCATCCCAGCTGATAAATAAAGGCACCGATGCTAGAGATCCCAGCCGCTGCATTTCTCCTGGCTTGAAGCTTCAGAAGAGCATTTAAAAAATGTGTTTAATCCATCCAGCCCAGTCTCGGGAGAATCCAGGCTTCAGCTTTAATTCTGCACTGCTGCTGCTGAGCCTGGACAGCATCGGGAGCCCTGGTGCAGCCCAGGGACAGGAGTTTGGTCCTGGGAAAGAATTTCCAGGGCAGCCCAGGGATGAAGTGATTAATCCTTCATAGTGATTAATTGTTGCAAAGGTGCCTCCACCAGGCTCACTGCAGCAGCCCTGCGCCTTCCCTGTGCTGGGCAGCGCTGGGCACAGCCCTGCTGGCATCCCCTGGCCATGCTCCTGTGGTGCCAGAGGTGCCCGAGTTCCTCGGAATGGATCCACTCCTTTCTCTTGGGGAGTCTGAACCTCTGCGGAGCAGTTAATTGCTGGCGCTGGTCTTTAATTAGCTCTACATATTGCTTTTCATTTTGGGTGGGCCTGGGATGATAAATGATGTGTTTGAACCTCCAAATCCATTCCAGTTAATAGAATTGTGAAAGCTTTTCCTCTCAGCCGTTGCTCCATGCCCAATGTCTGACTCACAGACAAGGCGTAAATGTGATTTATTTCCACCACGGTGGCAACTTCTACAATTACAAGAGTCCCAGCAGCCGGGCTCCCTGGCACTCACCCTGCTTTATTTACATCTCCACTCATTTATAAGCTGGTTATTATGCTCACTAAATTCTTGGGGAAGGAAAAAAAAAGCCATCTTTATCCACATTTTATCTGAGGCTATTTAGCAGGTATTGAATTAGGAGCTCTCTGTGGGTGTCTGCAGGTTCTGGCATCACCCTCTGGCCAGGTCCTGGCAGCAGCAGGAGGGGACAGCTCCAAGTGTAGGTGCATTTTGCTCAGAACTGACCACGGGTGACACCGAGGGACCTCCAGGAGCAGAAATGCCATTGGGGTTGGGAAGAAGTGATGGTGTAAGGAGGACCAGGATCAGCCAGGATTCCAGGAAAGAGCTGGCCCAGAGGAGAGAGGAACCTGACACACTTTGTAGGGCTTTGGGACATGAGACTCTAAAACCTTGTGGGACCAGGGAACACTGCAGCCTGGAGCTTAAATCCCTTTGTTTGGGTGTTCCACGCTTTCTTTATTTGGGGCTGTTCCAAACGCCCTCATTGTCCTCAGCAGTTTGCTCTGGATGTTTTTATTGACAATTTTTCCTGCAACTTCCCTCAAAAACCTGTGCTAAAGTTACACTCCCTCTTTGTTATAAATTGGAGCTATTGTGTTGATTACCCAAGTCACACTGGATTAATTTCTTGTCATATCTCATTAGAAATCCATCTTTAAACAGGGTCTCTAAACTCCCTTGACTCATTTTCAGTGTTCTAGATTTACACATTGCTGTTCCTGCTTTATTTTTGTTTTCAGGCTAAAAAGACTCATACACTTAAATATGATTTGTTAATTCTGCAGAATCATAAATATCTGTGAAAAATGCCAGATATCCTCTCCGGGCTGATCTGGGAACACGTTAATGCTGGCTCACCCATTCTCAGCTGCTGTGGCACTCGCTCTTGGCTCTCCAAGAGGGAAAAACGAATTCTCCTCATCCCAGGTTTTATGGCTGACATCATGGTCTGACACCCACTCCAGCTCCCAGCCCCTGCACAGACAAATACGCAAGAACCTCAGGGAGAAGAATTCCTGAGAAATGAGAAAGACGACGCGCAACGGATAAAAATACCGGGGATAAAAAATGTTTTGCGGTGTCAGAAATTGCTCTTCAGAAGGAAACACGAGGCTGAGAGCAGGAGAGATTCGTGTTCTGGGGACACAAGATAAATGCTGCAGCACGGGCTGGAGCCATTGGCATTCCAGGCAGGCACGGGCTGCGCTCCCGATCCAGGGACACACTGGCAGCTTGTGCAGCACAGCCCCGCTCACCTCCTCCCCTGGCCAGGAAATGCCGCTCCCTGCTGAAATTCCGAGGGAAGATGACACATCGCCTGTACTCCTGCGTCCTGGAAATGTGGCTGTGGCAAGGATCAAGTATTCGGTGGTAAAGTTATTTTTCAGATGTATTGTTTCCCGCAGGAATATTGAGACCTGAGGCTTTTAATGGAAACATATTTATAATAATAAAAAAAGAAATAAAATCCCACGACTGTCAGGTTTGAACATTGTAGTGGAGGGAGAAAGAAAGAAAAAATGGTTGAAACATTAAAAAACAATGTATGGACCCAGTTCCTTCTCTGGGAGAGAACTGCAGTCACACAAAGGGCACAGGAGCTGAGTGTGACAGGAGCAGAGCATCACACAGAGCTGGGTGTCACACAGAGCTGGGTGTCACACAGAGCTGGGTGTGACACACACTGCTGGGTGTCACAGGAGCTGGGTGTCACACAGAGCTGGGTGTCACACAGAGCTGGGTGTGACAGGAGCTGGGTCTGAGGGCAGCCAGGTCCCACAGGATCCAGGTCCCACAGGAGCTCCAGCCCAGCTGTGGGTTGGGCTCCTGGCACAGAAACCAGCCTGGCGCAGCCTGGACATGGGCTGGGGACATCACTGGCACAGTCGTGGCACAGCCCTGGCACAACCATGGCACATCCATGGCACAGATGGCACAGTCATGGCTCAGCCCTGGCACAGTCATGGCACAGCTCTGGCACAGCTCTGGCACAGCCCTGGCACAGCCGGGCACCCTGTAGTAGTTACAGCTGCTCTCCTCCCTCTCTGCCTTACCCAGCTGACATTTTTCATGTCTGAAGCATTACATTATTCTAACAACAAACCATCCTTGTGCTCGGGAGTCTCCCAAGAGTTTGCTTTGATGGGCCCTCGGGGTGTGGAACAGCTCTGGCTCCACATTTGTGTCACTCAGCTCCAGAGCCCCCAGCCTGCAGCGTTCCCGGGACTGTCCCCAGGGGTCAGCGCTGTAATTTAACGCTGATTTGCTTGTGTTGAACAAGTGGTGACCGGCTGAAGGAAGCGTGTAAAATATCTGAAATTACCGCTCTCGGGAAATTAATGACATGTTTTCCTACGGCGTTTCAGCATCTCTACAGCTTCTGTTCAGCATTGCACTGGCAAAGGTTGGTGGATTTAATAGTCAAAAGAAAAGCAGAACAATGTAAGGATGAAGGTGATTGCATTCATGTGATTTAGGAGAATAATTTGAGAGAAAGGAAATAAATTGTGAGACACAGAGCCTGTAATTCCGCAGCACAATTTTATTATTGTTTCCAAAATTGGCTTCATCTCAGTTACTTTAGCCCTCAGAAAGTTTGAACAGATGGCATCTCTTGCTCTAACTGTATATCTAATTTAGCTCGCATGACTTTTTGATTATGTGTATTTGAATTAATGTGCTTCTCTGTTTGTTCCATCATTGGGTTAATGGTGTTCAAAAGACGTGGATAGGTATCAATTCTCCCTTGGTCAATAGTCAAAAGCAGATGATATTTGCTACCAAAAAGTGGTGCTGAACAGTGAAATATCTGCACCAGGGATAAATTGATCTTTGCTAAATCAGGCACAGCTCTTTGCTGCCAAGCCCACACAGCAAAGGAAACGGAGGTGACTTGGGAGTGACTGATCACTGCACCACGATGCCAGTGCTGTATCAATATTTCAGTTTCCCCCTGGAAAGGGCAGTCAGGCCTTGGGAGGTTTGGAGTGCCCATCCCTGGAGGTGTCCCAGGAATTCCCAGAGGTGGCACCCAGAGCTCTGGGCTGGAGACAAGGTGGACACAGCTGGGACTCCACAGGCTGGGAGGGCTTTTCCAAATTCAGGGATCCCAGGATTCTGTGATATGACAGGAGATCAGCATTCCTTGAATCTTTAGGAGAAAAAATATGGTCAGGTGGAGCTTTTTAGATGAGGAGCCACCTTGCTGGTTTCCCTTTTGAAAAGAAAGTGGTGAGATCAGAAATCCTGCACGGTGCAGGGGCTGCAGCTCCAGCTGCACCAGGCTCTGCTGGCTGCAGTCCTGGGATGCAGCAGGGAACCCCTTGTTGGAGTGTGGAAAGCAGAAGCTTCTCTGAGTTTGTCAGAGAGAGATCAGAATGTAGGGATTGAATTAAAACATTTAGGGAAATTAAAGTATATCATGCCACACAAACATGAAGTAGAAATTCATGTCTTTAAGATTTGGTTTAAGTAAGTAGAAATATTATTAAGTCACATAGGTATGAAGTAGAAGTTTAAGTTTTAAGTAAGCAAAGGTGTGTTTTAAGTGCTTTAAAAGAGTAAAAAGTCTTAGAATCTAGTGTAAAGTTTAGGCCTCAGTGAAAGTTCAGAAACTTAACAGCCCAAGACAATAATGAAAGCATAGTTAAAACATTGCTTACATTTAAAAAATAGAACAAGACAGAACTATTTGTCTGAATAGATAGAACTTTAGACACAATTTATGTGTCAGGATTAATGCTACTTTTGTATTGCAAAACAAGAATTTTAATAGGTTTACAAAAAATGTTGTAGGTTCGTGTTTTTAGCTAATTGGATTATTTATTGTATTGGGGTGGTAAAGGCATCCTCTATTATTATTATTATCTTTACTACTCCTACACATGAGAGAGGAGTGTCCCCAAGTGCTAGGGCTCTGTTCCTGAGCTGTGCCAGGGGTGCCCAGCACCCCTCTGTTCCTTCCTTCCTTCCTTCCTTCCTTCCTTCCTTCCTTCCTTCCTTCCTTCCTTCCTTCCTTCCTCCCTCCCTCCCTCCCTCCCTCCCTCCCACAGGGCTGTGGAAATAAAATCCTGCTCATTTGTGCCTGTGTTTCCTGTGGTAACAAAATCCTGTGCCTGAGCAGCTCTCACCAGCAGCGAGCAGCAGCACAGAGCAGCTGCCGGTAGCAAATTTCATTCAGTTCCTTCGGTTCTGTTGTTTTTTTCCCCGTGTTTTTAAGGCTGTTTTATCTCTCTGCATTTCTGCATATGCTACAGTGAATTTCAGTCCCTCACCAGCTGATGGCTACTCAGCAACACATCCAACCCTCACAAAACCTCTAGGCTCTCAAGGGCCACGGGCTGTGAGGTTTCCCTCTCTGAGGTATTTGAGGGAGCAGGTTATATTTAACAAGGAAAAAAAAATAAAAGGAAGAAGAAAATCATAAACCCAGAAATGTGGGTGGAGTTTTGTGGTTTTTTTCCCATTTTGGCAAAACTGCACCATTCTCAGCTGTAGTTTTTGGCTCCTAACCCTTTAGAGGAGTGGTGATCTGTAATCCAGTGACACCACAGCCCAGAAGGAACATTTACTGGTTTAAGGATTTAAAGAATATTTCAGTTATTGAAATCAATTATTGTCACCAAACATCTCATGTCCCCTCTGGGGGGAAACAGAGGTGATGCTCTGAAAGAGAGAATTTGGAAAAAATCAGAATCAGAGAATCAGAATGATTATAAAGCAGCATCTTCTTTAAATAAAGCCCAAACTGGGATATAGTGAGCAGCGACTCTGCACTACAGTTCTGCCTTCTGTGTTTGATTTATAGAAACCCTGTGGGTTTAACATTGGCATGGCAGGTTCTCAGGGACAGCCCCCATTCCATGTCAGCTCTCGGGCCTGGCCTGCCCCAACCATTGGGGAAGTGGCTGAATAAAAATAAAGGGATGGGAATGGCTAAAGGGCTGGAAACTGAAAGCCCTAATGTAAAGAGAAATAAAACATAAACCCAAACTCCTGCTCACAGTAACTCCCTTAGAACACCCATGTTTGCAGGTCTCTGTAGCTCCTTTAGAAGGCCCCAAAATGAAGTTGATCTCACACTTATATAGACTATGATGGGATGTTCTAGAAAGATTCCAGCCAATCATAGAACGTTGTGTAATCTCTATTTGCATGGTCACTCCCAATTGTTCCCATAATCCTTTTCTTCTTCTTTGCTTCTCACCATAACTGGACTGGATGTTATCTGCCTTGGCTTCTCAGTGTCCAGAGGTCTCTTTTGGCTCTTTTATGACCTGTCCCTTTGAGGATAGTGTGCAGCAGTCAATAATTTCACAGCTCCTGAGATGGCTGCAGCTGGGCCAGACTGTCTATCCAGGGCTGCCAGAAATCTGTGTCCTGGATGGTCATTGATAATCACAGCCAGGGAATGCGTGTGCTGCACAGCCATCCATAATCCAGGGAATGTGTGTGCTGCACAGCCACTGATAATCCAGGAAATGTGTGTGCTGGATGGCCATTGGTAATCCAGGGAATGTGTGTGCTACAGGCCATTGATAATCCAGGGAATGTGTGTGCTGCACAGCCACTGATAATCCAGGAAATGTGTGTGCTGGATGGCCATTGATAATCCAGGGAATGTGTGTGCTACAGGCCATTGATAATCCAGGGAATGTGTGTGCTGGATGGCCATTGATAATCCAGGGAATGTGTGTGCTGGATGGCCATTGATAATCCAGGGAATGTGTGTGCTGCACAGCCACTGATAATCCAGGAAATGTGTGTGCTGGATGGCCATTGATAATCCAGGGAATGTGTGTGCTGCAGAGCCATCAATAATCCAGGGAATGTGTGTGCTACAGGCCATTGATAATCCAAGGAATGTGTGTGCTGCACAGCCGCTGATAATCCAGGAAATGTGTGTGCTGGATGGCCATTGATAATCCAGGGAATGTGTGTGCTACAGGCCATTGATAATCCAGGGAATGTGTGTGCTGCACAGCCGCTGATAATCCAGGAAATGTGTGTGCTGGATGGCCATTGATAATCCAGGGAATGTGTGTGCTACAGGCCATTGATAATCCAGGGAATGTGTGTGCTGGATGGCCATTGATAATCCAGGGAATGTGTGTGCTGCACAGCCACTGATAATCCAGGAAATGTGTGTGCTGGATGGCCATTGATAATCCAGGGAATGTGTGTGCTGCACAGCCACTGATAATCCAGGAAATGTGTGTGCTGGATGGCCATTGATAATCCAGGGAATGTGTGTGCTGCAGAGCCATCAATAATCCAGGGAATGTGTGTGCTACAGGCCATTGATAATCCAAGGAATGTGTGTGCTGCACAGCCGCTGATAATCCAGGAAATGTGTGTGCTGGATGGCCATTGATAATCCAGGGAATGTGTGTGCTGGATGGCCATTGATAATCCAGGGAATGTGTGTGCTGCAGAGCCATCAATAATCCAGGGAATGTGTGTGCTACAGGCCATTGATAATCCAAGGAATGTGTGTGCTGCACAGCCGCTGATAATCCAGGAAATGTGTGTGCTGGATGGCCATTGATAATCCAGGGAATGTGTGTGCTACAGGCCATTGATAATCCAGGGAATGTGTGTGCTGCACAGCCGCTGATAATCCAGGAAATGTGTGTGCTGGATGGCCATTGATAATCCAGGGAATGTGTGTGCTACAGGCCATTGATAATCCAGGGAATGTGTGTGCTGGATGGCCATTGATAATCCAGGGAATGTGTGTGCTGCACAGCCACTGATAATCCAGGAAATGTGTGTGCTGGATGGCCATTGATAATCCAGGGAATGTGTGTGCTGCAGAGCCATCAATAATCCAGGGAATGTGTGTGCTACAGGCCATTGATAATCCAAGGAATGTGTGTGCTGCACAGCCGCTGATAATCCAGGAAATGTGTGTGCTGGATGGCCATTGATAATCCAGGGAATGTGTGTGCTACAGGCCATTGATAATCCAGGGAATGTGTGTGCTGGATGGCCATTGATAATCCAGGGAATGTGTGTGCTGCACAGCCACTGATAATCCAGGGAATGTGTGTGCTACAGGCCATTGATAATCCAGGGAATGTGTGTGCTGGATGGCCATTGATAATCCAGGGAATGTGTGTGCTGGATGGCCATTGATAATCCAGGGAATGTGTGTGCTGCACAGCCATCAATAACCAATAATCAATAATCAATAATCGTGGCTCCTCCGCAGCTCTGCCTCATCTCAGTGCTCTGGGAGCCCTGAGCCACAGCCGAGGGACACAGGCCCCAGCTCAGAGTGTTTGGCCTCACCTGCCACGGCTGCCAAAGGACCCGTTCAGGCTTTCTGCCCCAAACCACAACTCCAAATCAGTAGGATTTCTCCTTCTCCAGGTTTATTTTCTCATTCTGCAGGAGATTTCCATTGGCAAAAGGTGCAGAATCCCAAGTACTGCTGTGCCTGGCAGTGCCATGCAGCACCTGAGGCTGCTCCCTCCAGGTGGGCTCGCAGGTGGCACCACAGCCCCACACCTGGGCTGCCTCCTGCAG
The DNA here is from genome assembly GCF_963662255.1 of Cinclus cinclus. Taxonomy (NCBI): domain Eukaryota; kingdom Metazoa; phylum Chordata; class Aves; order Passeriformes; family Cinclidae; genus Cinclus; species Cinclus cinclus. The sequence continues at coordinate 62,346,375 of NC_085051.1, forward strand.
CTCCTGGGCATTCCCAGCAGCTTGTCCTGGATGGGCCTGGGGGATCACCCCAGCTCTGCTGAGGGAAACACTGGGAGAGGGAATTCACTGCTTCAGATGCTTCCCTTGGAACTTCCTTGGGATCAGTCTCTGTGTGGGTGGGCACACGAAATGGGCAGAGAGGTGAGTCCAGAGGTGAGTCCATAGGCACACATAAATGGATACATGGGTATATGGGTATATGGATAAATGGATGGATAGATTGATAGATAGACAGATAGACAGATAGACAGATAGAAAGATAGATAGATAGATAGACAGACAGACAGACTGACAGATAGATAGATAGATAATATATGAATATATAAATAAATGAATAAATGAATAAATGAATAAATAAATAAATGGATAAATTAATAGATAGATGGATAGATGAATATATAGATAAATGCATAGATAGATGATAGATAGATAGATAGATAGATAGATAGATAGATAGATAGGACTAGATAGGTAGATAGAGGACTAGATAGATAGATAGAGGACTAGACAAATAATGAATAGATAGATAGATAGACAGATAGATAGATAATGAATGAATAGATAGACAGACAGACAGACAGGAAGGTAGGTGGGAAGGAAGGTAGGTAGGCAGGCAGAAGATGAAAAACCTGAATTACACAGTCCTACTCTTTCAGCCCCGAGGAGTCAATACACATAATTGGACTCAGCCCAGCCTGATGAGTTTAGTATTTCTCTCAGTTTATCTATAAAAATATAGCAAAAGAATCTTTTTTTCCCCATGGATTATATGAAAAAACCCTGTAAGACATTCCTCCAGGAAGTCTCCAAGCACAGGAATTTTGGAAGGCTTTTTTACCTGTCTTGTTCACAGGGGCAGTTAAAGCAGCCCTCACAGCCCTCATCAGTGTTCATGAATTTGGGAGCAGCATTCAGCCCCTTCTCTCTTCTCACAAGTGTGAACAATATCCAGGCACACTCAAAGGCCAGGGACAGCGAGGACAGGTTTCCCTTGAGTCTCTGTCCTGTGCTTGCAGGACAGGACCAGCCCAAAGCCTGGATTCCCTCTGGCTCTGCTGGCTGAGCTGCTGGCACCTGGAACTGCTGCACTGACCAACTTCTCTGCCTTGAAAACATTCCTGTATTTTGATGCTAATGAGTTATGAAACCTCTAATTAGTCTGTCTCGTTGATCATTAAGCCTGTCATTTAGTCTTTCCATGGAAAGGGTCTGCTTTTGTATCAGCTGTTTATATAATAACTATTTCTCTTCATTTGATTATTGTTATTTTATCTAGAAAGTGCCCTCCTGTCATGGCTCTTGGGAATCTCCAGAGGCCCTCAAGAGGATCATGGACCTGTAAATGCAAACCATGAAAGAATAATGCAGCAGAAGCAGATAAGAAGAGCAATAGGTAAATTGCCCCAGGAAAACAAACAAATCCCGAATGAATCGATGGGAATATGAAGGAAGTTTCTGGGTAGTTGCAGAGCGGTGTGGAGCTGAGGGCTGGGATGGGAGGCGGGCTGGGGTGGCAGCACAGGCAGCAGGGATGCAGCTGCAGTCACAGCCGGGGATGCACGGTTCGGTTTGTCGGCAGCTGCTGCATCCCCCTTCTGCACTGCACTAAAGCGTCCAGGGAAATGTCTCCAAAGGTGTAGAATTAGAGTCTGCTGGTTTCAGTTTGATTGTTGTGGAGGGGGCTGGAGGGAGGAGCTGCAGCTGAGAGAGGATTTTACCCTGTCCTTTCCAGGCTGGCCTTTCCCTGGCAGGCACCGGGCACGGCTCTTCTCCGCGCTGCTGATTTCTCAGCCGAGTGGGACAAGGTCCCGGCCCGAGGGCCCCTCCCGGCTCCCGGCCAGCTGCCCGGGGTACTTTGGGTGGAAATGGAAGAGGGAACACGACAGGAGCTCAGCAGCGAGCCCCCAGAGTCCCCGTGCTGGGTTTGGTCTGCCACCACTCCCACATCTTTACAGTATCACTTCTCCATCCCTTTGCTCACGGTGGCTCTGCCTCACAGCGAAGCTTTTCCTTCTGCCCACTGCTCCAAAATGTTTATGGGGAAAGGGAGAAGAGAAACAACAACCCCCAGAGCAGACAGTGCTGCTATTCTGGGCACAGAGCTGAGGTGGGAGTGTGACTCAGCTCCGGAGCTCTGCCTGCAGGAGCTGGAGGACAGAGCTGTTGTCTGGGCTGGTACAGCCTGGCCTGCCCTGGGACAGGATTGCAGCACTGCCCTGTCTCACACGTGGCATGTTGTGTTGAGATCAAGCGTGCCATCCTGGAGAAAAGCCTGTCCTGGAGCTGCCCTGCCCGTGGGCACGTTACTGCATTTCCATCTCAGTCTGCTCTCTTTGATCAGCCTCGCCAGCAAAGCCATGCTGCTAATCCAGAACAGGAATTTTCTATTCGTTCTTGTGCCTCTCCCTGCTGGAACCGAGCCTCCTGAGTCTCTGGAAGGGAATTTTTCTGGGAAGGTCAGACTGGGTCCAAGCCCTGGAAACTCCCCATCCTGCTGGAACCAAAGCTGCTCTTGGATTCTCCTTCTCCTCCTTCTCCTCCTTCTCCTTCTTCTCCTCCTTCTCCTCCTTCTCCTCCTTCTCCTCCTTCTCCTTCCCCTCCTCCTCCTCCTCCGAGCTGGCTAATTAACAGGGTGTCCAGCTCCCACTCAGGAAGCAGCCTCAGGGCAGAGATCAGGGAAGTGCCACAGGTCACAGGCTCAGGAAATGTGGGGAACATCCCCCAGGGGCTCCCCAGCCCGGCTCAGCCTGGGAAAAGCTGGGCTGTGCTTTGGGCTGGCTCTGCCCCAGCTCCATCCTGTCCCTGGGAAAAGCTGGGCTGTGCTTTGGGCTGGCTCTGCCTCGAGATCCACCTTGGACACCTCTCCTTGTGCATCTTCTCTCAGGGCAGAGAGCCACAAACACAGAGGCAAAGAACAGGGAGGGCAAAGCAAACCTTGCCCACATTCCATGGAATCATTTGCTCTCCCAGCTCCAGATCTGAACCAAACTGAACCACAGGAAGTGCAGCAAGAGCTGGGATTTCAGGCACATCCCTCTCTGCACTTGCCTAGGCAAACCCCAGGTTTCTCTATTCTATAGCACTAATTATGGGATCCCACAAACTGGAATAAATCTCCCCTGGTATTTAAAGTGATTTAAAATACTCTCCTGGTAGAAAAAATAAATTTGCTTTTTGCCATTTAAGAGTTTTAAATCCTGAACACGCTGAGGGAGGCTGAACTAAAACCACCTGCTGACCTTCAAAAGGAGTTTTCATTGTAGCAGTCCTCAGAGACAGGAGTTGTAAAAATCACTTCCATCCATTCTCACTGATTTACTGCACAGTAATGCAGAAATCAGCCACATAAATTATTCTTGTATCAAGTTTTTCCAAAAATTCCTGTCCTATTACAACAGTTAAGTGTGTGCCAGATATAATTTAAACTCCATTAAACTTATTCAAAATACTTAAATCAATCTAATATCGACCAAAAAGTGTTTTGTATTTTTTAGTCCCCAGTGATAAATTATTCTGGATGGATATTACAGGAAATCTCAGGTTCTGGTTGTTCTGTTTTCTGTGTCACTTGAAATGTCACAGAGTGGAAAAGCAGCATGGAGCTGCTGCAGGGTGGGAGCAGGGATGGACTTCAGGTGCTTGTGAGCACTGCAGCCTCACAGAATCATGGAATTCTGGAATATCCTGAGTGGAAGGGACCCACAGGGATCGTCCAAGCCCTGTCCCTGCCCAGACCCCCCAACAATCCCACCCCGGCCATCCCAAACACTCCTGGAGCTCTGGCAGCCCCGGGGCCGTGCCCATTCCCTGGGGAGAGCCTGGGCAGTGCCAGCAGCCTCTGGGGGAGGGAAGAACCTTTCCCAAAATCCAGCCTGAACCTCCCTGGCCCAGCTCCAGCTGCTCCCTGCTCCTGTCCCTGTCCCTGTCCCAGAGCAAACCCTCATTTGGGTTTTACTCAACACCTCCCTGAGCTGTGGGACCTTGGGTGATGTGTCCATGGGCAGGACCAGTCAGGGCACGGGGCCCCACCAGCCTCATCCTCCCCTCCAGCAGCCCCTGCTGAGCCCAGTGGAGAAATCAGGGGTGAGCCGGATCTATAAAAGTGCAGAGAGGTTTATGTGGAAGGTAACCTCCTGGTTTTACTTGTTAATCAAAATTCTGGGGACATACAAAGTCTCTGTAATCGATTCAACCAAAGTGATTGTTGAAATTAGTTCTGCTGTGTTTCCTGGAAAGCAAAACGCTTAGAAAAGAAAGGTTCACAGGCAAGCCAGAGGGAAATGTCCTGGCATTCCCTCCGTGTGCCTTGGGCACGGTGATGGAGCGTGGAGCAGCCCAAAGGGGGGTTTGGAGAGCCCTGGGGCCTGGAGGGCAGGCACACACAGGAGGGAAATCCCTGTGCCACCCTGAGTTTGTGCAGAATTCGGGTGAGTGAGGACACGGGAGTGGGAATCTGCCCCAGGAGCCATCAACTCACCGCTCGCACTCCCTCAGGCACAAAGCCGGGAATTCCGAGGGAATTGTGTGTGTGTGAACATTCACACCTGCGGCCACATGCAGTGCCCACAAAGAGGCTTTTCATGCAAGAATTCTGAAAAATGGCCACGATTCTGCAAACACGTTTTCAATATTTTACTGCAGAAAGAGGATTCATTGCATAACTCGGGTAGTTTTTACATTCCTGTTAGAAACTTTCAAACATGTAGGTAAAATTAACAACAACCCCCGCCCTTACCCATGCAGCATTACTCTGCAAAAGGGAAATGTCGAGATTGTATTTCAATGGAAGTAGGAATAAAATGAGAAAGGATTTATCTACTGTATTAAAATACACTATTTTTCCATCAGAAAAAGAACTATTTTAGGGATATATTCCCTGTCTGGATATTTAAAATCAACATAACAATGTAGATGACTGGTGAGAACACGGACTGTCTCAAATGGCTTTACAGCTTTGTGTTCTGTTTTCTACTTCTGGTTTTCAGCTTGTTTTTGCTTTCCGCAAATGCCAAAAAAAAAAAAAAAAAAAAACAAACCTCTTCACAGAAGGCAAAGTATCAGACAGCTGAGTCTGAAATAGAAAAGAGACTAAACCCACTACACTCCATTTTAAAATTAATTCCATGACAGTGAAAGGTGACAAGTTAAAATAATCACGTGATGATCAAAGGATGTCACAGACTCTGGAATGCTTTGGTTTGGAAGGGTCCTTGCAGCCCATCCCAGCCCATCCCAACCCATCCCATCCCAGCCCTGCCATGGGCAGGGAACCCTTCCACTGTCCCTGGGTGCTCCAAACTCATCCAGCCTGGCCTTGGGCACCTCCAGGTGTCCGGGGTTAAAGCAGGATCTGAGCAACTGGGGCCATCTCCAAAATCATTCCTTTCTGGAGAGCTCGGGCAGCATTTCTTCCCTAAGCTCTTACCTATGGAAAAACACTTTCAAAAAAGTTGGGAGAGAAATTAGAGATGCAAATCCTCATTAAAGTGCAACCTGCTGGGAGTGCCAGTGCTGGCTTTGTGTTCTCCACATACCCAGCACTGGAGGCTTTGGGCTAATCCAGATAATTAATTGCATCACTATTATTTTGCCGAAAGTCAAATACAATGTGCAGGATTTAACTAAATGAACATTTAGGAGGATGCTTAAGAACATGAGCATCCTCCTCTCCCTCAGCTGAGAACAAGAAAAACCCACAGAAGTGCTTGCTGTAAGTGGAGTTTAATTAAAACACAGTCAGATTGGTCTGACAGTCCTTGGAAACTTCTCCCTGGGGGAGAAGGATGAGCCAGATGTTTCCTGAGGAGTTCTCAGTGTCCCTGCCCATCCTGTGCTCACGCTGCTGGAGGCACAGCAATGAGGGGACAAGGTGTGTGACACCTGCACAGTCCCCGTTCTGCCCCGTGCCCTCCTCCTCCAGCACCATCCTCACCTGAGCCATTCGAGATGAAGGACAGGACAGGAGCCCCTGCTCCTTCACCTGCAGTAGGAATGCAGCAGGATAACTCCAGCAAAATGATTTTATACAGCCTTTTATAGAAAGTCTCCCAAGCCTCAGGGAGGCTCAGGCTGGATTTTGGGAAAGGTTCTTCCCTCCCCCAGAGGCTGCTGGCACTGCCCAGGCTCTCCCCAGGGAATGGGCACGGCCCCGGGGCTGCCAGAGCTCCAGGAGTGTTTGGGATGGCCGGGGTGGGATTGTTGGGGGGGATCTGGGCAGGGACAGGGCTGGGATGATCCCTGAGGATCCCAGCTCAGGATGATCAGTTATTCCATACAAAACCAGTGCTCAGCAGGGATGTCTTGTGGCACAAATACTCAGAATTTGGGGAAATCTTTACAAATCTGGGAGAAAGATTAAAATAATCTGGTTATTTTTTTTTTACATATCAGAATCACAAAATGGTTTGGTTCAGGAGGGATGTTCAAGATCATCCCAGAGCCACCCCCTGCCATGGGCACCTCCCACTACCCCAGGGTGCTCCAACCCCAGCCTGACCTTGGACACTTCCAGGGATGGAGCACAATCACTGATTCTACACATTTATTAAATAATTGCTGCTGGGCATTTGTCCAGATGTCCTGTGGCATAGAAACCACAGTCAGCAGTTCACTTGCCTCTGCATCAGAATTTCCGGGATTTTTTGAATATTATCTCTGCAGGACTGACCCACTTTCCCCCTTCAGTTTCCAGAAGTTCTTGGCCCTTTGCCCCTGCAAATGCTCTGCAGACAAAAGTGAGTTTCAGCAGAGGAATCTCCTGTGCAGGCCTGGCTGTGACCCTGGCACTGCCCTCTCTGTCAGCATCCCAAATCTGATATCAAAGAACCAACAGGCAGATGCTCCAAGTCACATGCACAGGCAAACTGTTCAAACGTGGTAAAGAAGAGAAATCCTCCCACCTCTGAGGAGAGCAGTCTGAGCTCTGGAGAGGTGATGGGGGAGCAGCCAGGAGCTGGGCTCTGCTCTGAGCTGTCCTGGTGACATGGCAAAATGACATGCAAGAGGAATGAAAACTCTGCAAAACCTGACAGAATGGGAATAGAACAAAATTGGATCTTTTCACCAGTCCCGACCTGCACACTGCGCGGATTTTTTACAAAAAAACAACAAACACAGACAGGTTATACTGGGAATGCCTCAATGTCTTCATTTCCAGCTGCTGGCACAGCAGAATTTCTGGTGGAAATTCCAGGAGCTAGGGCACAAAAGTACCACTTCAAAACACAGGAATGGGACCCCCTTTAGGAAACATGGCCAGTCCTGTTTGTAGGGCACTGTTTTTCCAGATAATTCCATTGCAGAGTTGATCTGATCCCATCAGCATTAATGACAAATATTATCACATCTACACAGACACTAATCTTCAGCCCAACACCTTCCCCTTGACTAGCACAGCTTGGTTCTCTTCCCCTCTAATTCCCATTGCACTCTCTTCTCATCCTTTCCCCAGCAAGAGCGAACAAGGAGTTCCTGCTTTCCTCAGAACTTCTTCGTGGTAATGAGAAAAATGTCAGAAATATTGAAGAAAAAGAGGTGCTGAAATGTCACACAAAGGGAAGAAGACTTTCATGCAGGGAGTTTGTCAGAGGCTGCTATTTGGCACAAAATTGTTCATTTATGGACTGTCAGATTATGGAGCAGCGCTTCCCAGCAGAGCGAGGCCACTCTGCACAGGCTTTCAGCAGCTGGAAATGAATGCCTTGGCCAGGAAAAGCTTGTCAGCCAGGAAAAGCTTGTCAGCCAGGAAAAGGTCCCAGGCAAGAGCAATGGGCAATAATTAGGGATTCGGGGAGGCAGGGGTTACCTGTGAGCACAGCCTGGCCCTGGGAGTGGCACCTGAGCTCACACCTGGACCCTGCACCCACGGGAAGGCAAGGGCAGCTCCTGCCCTGGGGGTCTGGGGTTCTGCTGCCCCATAACTGAACAGCTGGCCCCAGAGGGCTGCCCTTGGGGGTGGGATGGTTGAAGTCCCTTTGAGGGAGCTCCAGGTGGCTGCTGAGTCATCCCAAGGTGTTGGTGAGTGTGGAGGGTCCCAGGTGCTCCAGGATGTGTCAGCACAGGGAGCTGCACCCAGGCACAGAACCTCCTGTTCCTAAACCCTGGAATAACCCCGGGGGTTTGGTCTCTGACCACACAGCTCCTGGCAGGAGGGGACAGCCGGGGGGGATTTGGGATTTGGGATCTGCTGCAGGGAACAGGGACAGGAGCAGAGGGAACGGCCTCAGGCTGGGCCAGGGCAGGCTCAGGGTGGATATTGGGATCAATTCTTCACCAAAAGGATTGTCCAGCCCTGGCACAGCTGCCAGGGCAGTGCTGGAGTGCCCATCCCTGGGGGATTTAAGGCCCTGGGGATGTGGCACTTGGGGACAGGGGGCGGTGCTGGGGAAGGGTTGAGCTCCGTGGTTTCAGGGGGATTTTCCAACCTCACTGATTCTGATTTTGTCAGGAGAAGCAAAGCGTGTCTTTGCAAAACTGAAGATCAGAACCAGATCTCTGGAGCAGCTTTCATTTTTAAAGGAATGCATTTGCATTCAAAAAGCATTGACAAGAGTGGAAGGGGTAAAAGAAGAAACAAAAATAATCTCAAAAATAGCTCCTGAAAACCTGAACTAGCACTTCCCATTCCAGATGTGGTCCCAGCTCACAGGTCCAGCCACAATCACATAAGAGAAGTTAATGCTTCTGCTCTTCATGTTTGGAGTTCTCCTGACACTCACTGTAACTTTTTCTAGTCCCCCCTGCCCTGTTGTTATTGGACAGGGGAAAGTTCCAAGGTTTGTGAGTGCTGGCCCTTCAGGCACGCAGCTTCTCACACAAACCTGTTGTTTCCAGCCGGCATAAAAAAACCAGGAGAGCAGCTCAGACTTTTCTCACAGGATTTATGATCGTCCGTGAAGGGGTCAGGCCACAAATCAAAGTTGGGGGATCACACGTGTAATTTTATAGGGTTTGGGGGGATCACAAGTAAACCAATGGAAAACAGGGTTAACACATTTTTGGCCAACTACATTATCTTTCTTTGTTTGGAACAACCAATTCTAAAGAACCAAACTTAACCAATAATATTCTAAAAAGATAGGAAGAAGACCTTGCCTTTTTCTAACATGAGTCATTCTAAGCAAGCAGTTTTTCTTATCTCAAAGGAGATTCCAGGGAGCTGTCACAGGACTAATTGCAGAGGGATTCGTCTCCTCTACACATCACTGCTCTGATGTTAACACCTTGTAATTGACACTTCCCAAACCTATTCACAGCCACTGCCCACCGGGGTGGTTCTAGCACAAAAGAATCCCCCAATTGACTTCATTCTGCTCCCTCTTCAGTGCTTGTTCCACAGGAGAGGTTACAGAGAGGAAATACATCTTCTCCTTGCTTTTCCCTTCCTTTGGCAGACCCTTCCCTGTCCCAGTGTCCCTGGAAGCTCCCGGGGGTCACTGTGGCTCCTTAGGTCCCTGGTTACAGAAGGGAGCCCTGGCACAGGGTGGAATTGCCAGAGCAGCTGTGGCTGCCCCTGGATCCCTGGCAGTGCCCAAGGCCAGGTTGGACATCGGGCTTGGAGCACCTGGGACAGTGGGAGGTGTCCCTGCCATGGCAGGGCTGGGAATGAGGGGTGTTGAAGGTTCATGCCAACCCAAATGAATCTGGGATTTTAAGGTTGTATGTAATTTCCACTGTTCCAAAATGAGGTTGTCCATGCCCTGCTCACTGTCAGAGATGCTCAATGTGATGAAATATTGCCCTGTTGTCACAGGACTCCAGGTTCAGTCTTGGAGTCTTTTGTCTGGGACATTTTGGGCAAGGCTGAAGCAGCATTTCAACCCTGGATTGATTGGCTGAGCTCAGTCTCAGCTCTGAGCTTTGCCAGACACTTGTCTCTGATGGTTTGTCAGTGACTGATAAACCAGCAAGTGCCAGAAACGTGAAAGCACTTGGGACAAATGAGGTTTAGTGGGTTTTCCTTTTTTTTTTTTTCCCTTTTCCTAGATAAAGGGATGAAAACACATGATTAAGAGTAATGTGAGAACTACAGGCTTGATCTTCTGCTCCTTCCTTTGCAGCATCCTTTATATCTGAAGAACTCCTGCAGCAGCTCATCCAGCTGCCCTGATGAAATGTGAGGAGAGCACAGCTTCTCCCTGTGCTCCTGAGGAACATGACACGAATTCAAAGTGATCAGGAGGATGAAAAGGGCACAAAATGATATTTAGTTCTCGTGTTCTTTAAAGAGCAGAGGTGAGCCTGGCACTGCAGCCCCAAGCAGAGCCCACCCTGCCCTGCACAGCACCAGCAAAGTGTCCCTGTCCTCTGGCAGGGACTGAGGGAGCAGTGCTGCCCTGAGGCTGGGGTTTGGTATTTCTGGCAGCTTTTGGGGTGGCACCAGTGAGGAACTCCAAGAGAGACCCCACCAGTGCCTGGCTGCAAGTTCCCCTCTTGATTCATGTGGCTCTTTTAATTTGGGTATGAAGTCTCCTGCAGCGGCTTCATGCCATGGCAGGGACACCTCCCACTGTCCCAGGTGCTCCAACCCCAAAGTCCAACCTGGCCTTGGGCACTGCCAGGGATCCAGGGGCAGCCACAGCTGCTCTGGCAATTCCAGCCCTGCCAGGAATTCCCAATTCCCAGTATCCCATCCATCCCTGCCATTCCCTGTGTCCTGTCCCACCAGCCCTTGTCCAAAGTTTTCCACAAGACCTCTGAGAGCCCTTGGCTCTCCTGTGCTGACCAACACAAACCCAAATCCCAGCCTGGGATGTGAGCACAGGCCCAAATCCAGGGCAGATTGTCCAAGAGCTCAAACCTCACCCCAGCTGGAGGCAGGGACCTTGCTCTCTGACACACAGGGATTGTGAGCAGCAAATTCCAGCCCAACAAGGGTGGTTGGGAAGGGTAGGAAAAACCAGCTCCTCTCTGACCCCATGAGCAGCCCTGAATCAGCACAGCTCACTGCAGGATGGAGGGAAGGCTCTGAGGACCCCTGGAACATGGAGATGCTCTCTGGGAAGGGCAGCTCGATTCCCCCTTGGTGCCAAGGGTCTCTGTCTCTGCAGAAAGGGCTAATGGCTGTTGGCTTAATTAGTGCAACGTGAATGAACAACATCTTCGTGAGCTTGGGGGTAAATTAAGACAACTGTTTAGTTCTGCTTCTTATTAGCTCTGCATAAATTCTCCCAGGAGCTTAATTAGCTCTGTCACAACAACCAGTGCCTGCTTTCCAGCAGGGAATGTCCCTGCGCCCAGGGAATGTCCCTGTCCCTGAGGAATGTCCCTGTCCCTGAGGAATGTCCCTGTCTCAGGGGATGTCTCTGTCCCTGGGGAATGTCCCTGTCCCTGAGGAATGTCCCTGTCCCAGGGGATGTCTCTGTCCTAGGAGATGTCCCTGTCCCCAGAGGATGTCCCTGTCCCAGGGGAATGTCCCTGTCCCAGGGGATATCCTTGTCCCTGAGGAATGTCCCTGTCCCAGAGGATGTCCCTGTCCCAGGGGATATCCCTGTCCCTGGGGAATGTCCCTGTCCCAGGGGATATCCTTGTCCCTGAGGAATGTCCCTGTCCCAGGGGATGTCCCTGTCCCAGGGGATATCCCTGTCCCTGGGGAATGTCCCTGTCCCAGGGGATGTCTCTGTCCCAGGGGATATCCCTGTCCCAGGGGATATCCTTGTCCCTGAGGAATGTCCCTGTCCCAGGGGATGTCCCTGTCCCATGGGATATCCCTCTCCCTGGGGAATGTCCCTGTCCCCAGGGGTGTCCCCATTCCCAGGAGATGTCCCCATTCCTTGCCCCTCCAGGACCCCCAGCAGCAGTGCCCAGCTCCTCTCCTCTCCTCTCCTCTCCTCTCCTCTCCTCTCCTCTCCTCTCCTCTCCTCTCCTCTCCTCTCCTCTCCTCTCCTCTCCTCTCCTCTCCTCTCCTCTCCTCTCCTCTCCTCTCCTCTCCTCTCCCAGGCCCAGCTGCTGCAGCTCAGGGCTCTCAGGTGGGAAGTGTTCCTGACCAAGGCACCAGGTGGGAATGAGGTGAGGTTTCAGGGTCCCTTCCCACCCAGTCCCTTCTGGGACTCTGGGAATGGCCACAGCTGCCCTTATCCAGCAGGTCCTGCTGCCCAGGGAGCAGGAACCCCACAGGCTGGGCCTGCTGCACCTCACTCTGCTCAAGGTTCACTCTCAGCAGAACTTGGGTTCTGCCGTTTTCAGTTTTCCTGTTCACAGGCAGCCCTGGATGCAGCACACCCCAATCTGCTCCCCCTGGCAGCCCCAGGGACCACCCCAGGGACCACCCCAGGGACCACCCCAGCCCCTGCTCTGCTGGCCCGGGCACTGACCCAGCCTTGGTCTGCTCTGGGGCTCAGAATGGGGACCCACATCAACAGCCCCTCACCCCACACCATTCCTGGAGTGTTCACCTCACCCCACTCCAATCCTGGAGTGTTCATCCTGCCCCACACCATTCCTGGAGTGTTCATCCTGCCCCACACCATTCCTGGAGCTGTTATCTCACCCCACACCATTCCTGGAGTGTTCACCTCACCCCACACCATTCCTGGAGCTGTTATCTCACCCCACACCATTCCTGGAGTGTTCACCTCACCCCACACCATTCCTGGAGTGTTCACCTCACCCCACACCATTCCTGGAGCTGTTATCTCACCCCACACCATTCCTGGAGTGTTCACCTCACCCCACACCATTCCTGGAGTGTTCATCCTGCCCCACACCATTCCTGGAGCTGTTATCTCACTCCACACCATTCCTGGAGCTGTTCCCCCATTCCAGCCCTCTTCAAGGACAGCAGCCCAGCCCTGGCCAGGCTTTGGGTTATCCCTGGGGCTCTCCTGCCCCGTGGCTGTGCCAGGGATGTGCAGAGACAGGGCAGGCACAGCAGTGCTGCTCAGAGCCCCCCTCCCCAGCAAGGCTGACCTGCACCTTAGCCTGCACTTTTCCTGTCCCTTGCAGCGGTTTCCAGCACCTTCTGCTGAGCTGCTCTTGGCCATCCCTCCCTCAGCCTGCTCTGCACTTTTCACTGTGCCTCAATTTAAGAGATTCAGCCTTTTTGTCACTCGTCCTTTTCATTCTGAAGTGCTCTTTAGCCTCAAATAACTTGTTCTGCACGAAGGAATGGTTTTTGTGCATCATGTCTGAAAAGTGACATCCTGGTTGCAGTAACTTCTGGTATTCCTGGAATTCTCCGAGTAAATGGCAGCATCTCTCCCTCCTAACCAGCAATCACCATCACACAGAAGTTTCATAATGCAGAGTTTTCCTTCCCTACAGCAACAGCCATATATTTGGAAGGAATAATCATGGGTAAAACTTGTCTCTGTACATTAATTATCTTTAGAGATTTGTTCCAAAACACAGGTAATAATTTCTGTGTTTTAACATTTATTGTTCTGTGAAAAGCACATCATTGTGCAGGAGGAACTCAATTCACCGATAGTTTTTTATTTCAGGTTTTTTTTTTTTTTGTTGGTTGTTGTTGTTGTTGTTTGAGGTTTTTTGTAGAACTTTAATCTGAAGTGGGGAAATAATAAAAAAAAAGTTTAAAATGTACAGAAGCTGAAATGAGAGCACTTTAGCTCAAAACATCCTAGGTGAGCCATGCAGTGCCTGAGGGGTGAGCACCCCAAACTCCAGGCTGGGGGTGCTGCTTCCCCCTGCAGCCCCCAGCTCTCCCCTGTGGCCACTGCCCAGCCCCATGCTCGTGCAGGCACCCTTTGGGATTGTGCACAGGGACGGCCCAGAACCCTCTGGATACAGCCCTGCCAGGCAGGATTTTAGCCCCAGCTCTCCCAGTGTCCCACCCCCTCCAGACCCCCAGCCAGGGAGGCCAGGGGATGCTCAGGGAGTCCAGCCAGAGTTCTCCTGATGGCCACACCAGCCAGGCTCCCTGTGGGGACAGAGCCAGCTGGGCTGGGACAGCTGTCCATGCCCCCACACCTCACCAGAGCTGGGGGAGCTTCAGGGTCCCTCCAGCCCCAGCCAGCCTGCAGTCTGGGGTGGTGGCACAGGAGCTCCAGCAGGTCCTGGCTCCAGCCAGACCCAGTTGTGTCCCAGCAGCTCTACCCAGCACATCTGTGGGGAGCCTGGCTGGGCTGAGGAGGAGCTCAGCCCTGAGCCCCGAGCGTGGGGACAGCCCCAGGTGTGACCCGTGTGAGCAGCGAGGCCAGAACCCGCCAGGAGCTGGGGACACTCAGGTGACAGCGGGTGTGCTGTTCCCCTCCAGGGTGGGAGCACAAAGAGCTTCAGAACACTTCAGAATCACACAGAACAGCACCAGGACCCCCGGGTACACACACACAGCACACCCAGGTACACACACACACACAGACACACACACACACTCACACACATACACACAGACACACAGACACACACACACACTCACACACACTCACACACACACACAGACACACACACAGACACACTCACACACACACTCTCACACACACACACACAGCACACCCAGGTACACACAGACACACAGACACACACACACACTCACTCACACACACACACACACACACACACAGACACACACACAGACACACTCACACACACACACTCACACACACACACACTCACACACATACACACAGACACACAGACACACACACACACTCACACACACTCACACACACACACAGACACACACACAGACACACTCACACACACACTCTCACACACACAGACACACACTCACACACACAACACTGCTGCTCACTGAAGTGCCCCTGCCCCAGAGTGCTCTGCCAGCCAGATTTCTCCAGAGTCTGATTAAAGTCATCATTTGCCACTGAAAATGTCATAAAATATTTATGACACAGATGATATTTAAAGATCACTGTAGAACATTTCTAATAACTGATGTAATTCAGTGGAAGCAGCCTAAATTGACCCACTAAGAAAAAGGAAATAATGGAGCAGAGCAACACTCCAACGAGTCTGCTGATTACTTATGCCCAGCTCCTGGGGTAGGAATCACATCTGTCTGCCTGGAGGACACATGTGGCTGCAGCTGGGGCACATCCAGGCAGGGAAGGTGCAGAGCAGACTGGCTGATGTTGCTCCCAATGGGACTGGGACAGAGCAACGACCCCACAATAACAGCACAGCCCATGGGCTGAAGGCACAGGACAGCAGCAGGGATAGCTCAGAGCCACAGGGACAGAGCAGGAGCCTGGGCAGGGACAGAGCAGGGACAGAGCAGGAGCCTGGGCAGGGACAGAGCAGGGACAGAGCAGGGACCTGGGCAGGGACCTGCTGGCAGCTCCTGGCCCAGCTCTGGCTCCGTGGCAGCTTTGCTTCCCCATGGATGGAGCCGTGCTGGGGCTGGGGGAGTTGCCCCTCCAGAGGAGAGCTGCCCCTGAGAGCTGACACCTCCCAACCTCAGCTCACCCAGGCCCGTGGGCTTCTCCCCCATTTTAAGTTCTGCCTTAGCCACATCTGTTTATCAGCTGGTGGCTGTGCACCCCACGATGCTGCCTAACCCTACTGGAATTCCTTTGGAGTTTTGGCCTCCTAAGGTAATGATGGATTAAAGAGGGGAGAAAGAAAAAGCTTTTTCTCTCCTAATTTTAGATGCACAGCCAGATCACAACCTGCCTACTACAGAAACAAGGAACAGCCCTCTCCATCTTCTGACAACATGCCACAAAATCTCTGCCCCTCCACACCTCCCTCAGGAACCTCTGCCTGTTTCCAGTGTTGGGCAATTGAAACAGAGCCCCAAGAATGTTATTTTCCATCTCTTGCCTCTGCTATGGCTCCCCAGGTAGGAGATCACCCAGCTTAGATTCAACAACCAGTCAGAGAATCTCCAAGGTTGGAAAATCCCTCCCAGACTGAGCCCAACTCTTCCCCCTGCCAAGGCCACCGCTACCCTGTGTCCCCAAGTGCCACATCCCCACAGCTTTAAATCCCTCCAGGGATGGGGATGACAAGCTGGAGACTGCAGAGCTCTGGGTGCTCAGGAAATGCTGGGGGCATTTCTTCCCTGCTGCAGCCCTGGGCACTGAGAATTTTAAACTTTCTGTGCTGACCCCCAGGAGAACTCTGCATTTAACCTGAGGCTGTGGAGAAGCTTCCAGAATGGAATGACAGAACTGGGATCATGGGTGTGTGGTTTGAATAGAAATGTGTAATGTCACACTGTGGAAAACTTAAGAGTTTAAGGTTTTAGAATACAGTAACATATATAAAGCAAAATGGAGTGGTGGAGGTTTGTTCTTCACCTTCTTCACGGGTTTGGGTGATCTTGTTTAATTGGATAGTAAAATCTGCATTGAGGGTCACAGGTGTTTGGTTATTGGGCTACAAGTAAAAATAATTTAGGTGTCCATTCTTAATTGGACAGTTTATCCTTAAAAGGCCCTGTAGAGAGAAAAATAAAGCTCCATCTTTAGTTTGTTAGCCTGAGGTGCTGTAGAGCTCAGGGTTTGTGGGACTGCAATATAGGTAAGAACTCATAAACACCTGTGTCTGAACAAGAAATACCATCTCACACATTTAATCCCGAGCCTGGATAAAAGAAGATGAAGGGTGACACCACCCTTTTTTCTCACCCCTGGACACACTGGAGCTGTCTCTGCAATGCCCAGGAAATCAGGAGATGGGACCCAGAACTAAAGACTCTAAACCTCTGTAAGTCCCAGCATCTGTTCAAGTGCTCTTCCATGTTTTCTCTGGAATGCAAAAGGATAAAAAGGGATAATGGGCTCTGAAGATGTGGCTGGGGCAGCCTCTGTTCCCTCTGTCCCCTTTTCCCAGCTCTGCTCCTGGGGAACCTTCACCAGCCCAACCCAGGTGAGGCAAAATCCTGAAAATGTCAGAATGGAAACATTTTGTGAAAACCACTAAGACAAGCCACCCAAACCCAAGCTCACTCTTATATTATTCAGTATGTGAAGACCTGGAGGAAAACTTTGTGAAATGCCACTCCTGTCTCACAGAAGTGCTTTCTCAAACAGGAAAACTGCTCATTTCTCATTTGAGGTTTAATACACTCTTCAGTTCTGGTTTCTCTCACCATACATAAACCTTTTCCCTTAACTTGGAGCCACAGAAATTGTTGCATCACTGCTGATAAAGCCAGATGCTCACAGTTGTTCAGGATAAAGTGTCTTTTTAATAGCTGGCATTATTAACTACAGACAGTTCAAAACTCCAGAAGAGCTGTAATAGTAATAAATTGTTCAGGAAAAGCAGGCAATTGATATAACTGCTTCCAAAGTAGTGAGGCAAAGGAAAATGGGCTTTGAGAGCACTGAGTGAGTCACAGTACATCATCCCCGGGCTCAGAAAAACACTGAATTTAGTCTCTGGGAGGTAACACACACAGGGAGCATCTACAAAGGATTCCTGGCACTCACCGGAGGGCTGTGACAGCCAGAGGGATCCTGATTATTCACTGCTGCTCCCACGGCTCCACCAGAGCTGCCTTCCCAAACAGGAACAGCAGCTCCACACCGAGCAGAGCTACCCCCACCCCATCTCCCCCAACCCCTGCCCCTCCAGCTTTCCCATGGCTGGGAGTGCCCAAGTGTTCCCTGGATTTGGTCAGATTCAGGTGAAGCCTCTGAATGTTCTCACACCTTTACCCATTTCTGCAAGGATCCCCCTGTGACAGATCACCCCGAACAGCACCACACAAGAACTTGGGCCTGTTCTGGAGCCCAAGGGCTTGTTCTGACACATCCCAGTGCCTTCCTTCATCCCTGGGCACCCCTGGACAAAGAGATCTTGTGCTGGCCGGGGACACTGCTCCACCCTGGACACCCAAGCCTCCTTCAGGCAGCTGCACCACGTGCCCCCCTGGACACACATTGCCAAAGGGCCCTGTGTGCTCCGCACCCACATTCTGATTGCAGCTGTGGGAAAATTCCCTCTGCAGGACACTCAGAGGTCTCCAGCTGAGCATCAAACTCACAGGAACAACATGAAAATCTCCATTCTGGCACTGCTTCCTGTCTTGGTTTGCAAAGCAGGGTGTTCCCAGCAGTGTGTGTTCTATCCCAGCTGTTAAACCAGCTGGGACAGTGATCTTTATCCTTCCCACAGCCCATCCTCCCTCCAGGAGATATCTCCTGTTAATGGCCACTGAGTCCCACTGCACGGCTGAGACAATTCCATCGTCCCACTGGGAGATGCTCCACCCAGGGGCAGGAGCCAAGCATTTCCTACCTGGATCAAATCTGAGATTTGGGACATCAGAGCAGCCTTTTCCCACTGGATCCCAGGGGAAAACCAGACCCTTCCACATCATCACTGGAGCTTTGGAGGAAACCTGCACCTTCCCCAGGAGCACTGCTCCAACAGAACCACATCTGTCACTGCAGGAGGATGCGGCCACCATTTAATGGGACTGCTCCAACACCCTGAGTGACTGACGGGGTCAGCTTGGATTCTCACTCTGACAGTGCTTTGGGTTGGTTTTTGTATTTCTGTATTTCTATTTTAATTTTATCTGGTACAGAACTGTCCTTCCTGTTCCCATACCTCTGCCTGAGAGCTCCTTAATTTCAAAATTATAATGATTTATAGGGAGGGGATTTGCATTTTCCATTTCAAGAGAGGCTCCTGCCTTCCTTAACAAACACCTGTCTTTCAAACCAAAACACTTCCCCAAGGTGCACCCCAGGAAACACCTGGATCCATCCCTTCCATGGAGGAGCTGGGGGTGGCAGAAAGACCTTCCACAGTTCTTCAGGCTGTGCAAACCCCTCAGCCTCTCCTCACTCCTTCCTGGGTTCCAGCTTCATTCTTCCAGGATTTATTTTTTGGGGCTGAGGAATTCTAGAACATGACTGAAATGTCACAGCTTCTTTCAGAGAGATACCCAATTATAGCTTCTCTTCGTCCCTGTACATAGCAGAAAAAAGGCAAAGGTGACGAAGGTCTGATCAAATTGTGTCAGGGCTGCACTACAGGAATATCCCAGAGGAGGACACAGCCCAGTAAACTCTGTCTGTAGACTGGGTTGCTGTGGATCAAGGAGATCCTGATCATCTGGGGGTGTTTGGCAGCAGAGAAGTAACTCCGATGATCTTTCTGGCCATCCAACCCACAAAACTCCAGCCCAGAAATACAAATAGGAGATGCCACTTTAATTAACTCTTTCTGAGGAAAAGGTGAAAAACCCAGGAAGTATCACAATGCCAGAGAATCCCAACTCAGGGCTTTCACTGCACCTCCTAATTTGTTGTTTTGAGGAAGATCAATGTTGGGGATGTCTGTCAAAGTTATGGATATGCTACTATTTGCAAATCAGTTCAGTGCATTTACAGTCCCAGGAGAAATCTCCCTGCCAAGTTTACTCATTTTCCTCACTGACAGACAAGCACAGGAACTCCTTCCCAAAATCTGCCTCAGGCTGAGGATGCCAATGAAATTCCTCATGGGCAAGAGCAGCTCTGCACTGCTGGGAAAGCAAATTAAATTTGGGGCTTGCCCCTTCTGTGTCCTTGCCCTACAAAGGAACAGGCAGAGGCAACAGCTCTCTGTGGGTAGTTCTGTACAGTGTCCCCAAGCCACCAGGGACAGTGGCAGGGGTGACATGAACTGGGCTTTCAGGTTCCTTTCAACCCAAACCACCCTGGGATTTTGCCCCAGCGCAGCCTGTGCTCAACCCCAGGAAATGCCATCATTCCCTGACTGCTGCAGGGCTGGGTGAGCAAAGAACAATCCCAGCTCCTCTCACACTGCCCTGTGTCTGGGAATGGGAGCTGGGCAGTGAACAAAGGCAGGGGGAGACACGAGGTGTTCACAGAAACCTCCTCAGCGAGGCTTTGGGACTGAACTACTCCGCTCCTGAACTGCCCACACAGCAAACTGGGACAGGGCAGGACTGCTCTGCAGGAGGACAAGTCAGGGGGTTTAGAGAAAATACCAACTCATTCCCTGCTCCTCCTGGAGATCCGAATCCATGTCCTCTCCAGCCAGGATCTCCTTTTTCTGAGAAATGAGGCGTCTGAACTTATTCCCATCTGCAGGACCACACCTGAGGCTGCAAAGCCCACCCCGACCCCTGCAGAAGCCACAGGCTTAGTGTTTGAACTGCACAGACAGCCAGAGAGGAGCCTGGGGCACTGCCAGCACCCACAGATGGGACAAGTAATGTATTTAAGGAACTCCAACCTTACAGAATCCAGAGGCATAGTAGAAAAAAAAAGAATCCCAGAACTGAGATGGAAGGGACATTAAACCCCACCCAGTGCCACCCCTGCCATGGCAGGGACACCTCCCACTGTCCCAGGTGTTCCAAGCCCAATGTCCAACCTGGCCTTGGGCACTGCCAGGGATCCAGGGGCAGCCACAGCTGCTCTGGGAATTCCACCCTGTGCCAGGGCCTGCCCACCCTCCCAGGGAACAAAATAAAATAAGACCCAAAGAGTGGTGCTGCTGGTTTATCTCCCAGATAACTCACACTGGGTACAGTGGGGCTATTTTATATTTCAGCAAGAAGCCTCTCACTGCAGTGTGCTGTGTTCCAGGAACACAATGACTCAGTTGCATATGTCAGCTCGTCTGTCTCATTTTCAGGGGTATTTTTATCATTCAAATTCCAGGGTTACATAACTCGGGTTTGTACCAGGGCTCCTGGGCACAGCGCAGCCCGAGCGTGACCAGTCTGGGCAGGTGACACTTTTAATCAGGACTTGCTCAGCCTGGAGAGGAGGCAGAGCTGAGTGAGGAGAGGGTGATTCACATGGTGAGGAGCTGAGAGAGATTAAAGCAGTCAGGGCATTTCACTCGCTGGGAGCTCAGTAATTACATGACTCTAGGACCAGTCTCTTTATTAAGAAAATTGTTTATTAGGATTCTATAGCTGCAATCAATTCCAAACTAGCACTGTCTCCCTGAAGGCTCCTCCAAAGCCTCTCCAGAGCTATTTTTGCCTCTGAGCCATACCCCACACTGATGTTACCTACAGACAGAGCTATTTCAAAGTCAAGAGAACGAGAAAAACCAAACATTTCTATCAGGAATACTCAGGTGAGCGCTGCCTGCTCACTTCTGCACAAACCAGCACGAGAAACCTCCTGTCTGCAGGCAGAGTTATTTCTTTTAGCCCCAGGACAAACAGGCAGCTTTGTCCTGCTGCTGCACAGCTCAGCCACAGCAGCAGAAAATATTTTATACAGATGGACACGAGCCCTCTCTTGCCTTTGCTCAGAGGAACTTTGGGAATTTGAGCAGCCTCACCTTGGGAGCAACCACAGACAGTGTGAGCATCACTGACTGCAGGACACAGCAGGGCCTGGCCCTAAAACTCCTCTTGTCCTACTTCAGCAGGGCAGCACCAGCCAAGGAGATCTGAAACCATCCTGCACAAAGGCACTCAGTGAGCTTAGGGACACAAATTCGAACCTGGCTTAAAACCAAAATGTTTTAAAAGTAAAGATTTTTAAAAATCTTTCATTGTTATTATTTGTCCTTAAATCTGGGCTGGAAATATCCTGCTTTAGCTCCCAGGCACTGAACACCATCACTGCTGTAACAGAAGCTCCCACTCTTCTCCCAGCCTGTCCAAAGGGATGGTCTCTCTGACTCCTGGTCCCAAAGGTTTCCAGACCCTCGGGAAGTTTGGCAAAGCTATTCCCATTCCTTCAGTATTCATCCTTCCCAAACACAGGCATCAGAACAGAAACACCTTCCCCCACTGTGGCGCCCTTTCCATCACAGCAATTTCACTGTCGGGCTTTCAGAAATTCTGGATTTGTCTAGAACTTCTTACCGTGCACTGAGGGTAGGAGCCTGTCCAGGGAAGGGAACAGAGCTGAGGAAAGGTTTTATGGCTCCCCCTTTATTGCCTCTAGCTGGTTCTACTCTCTGGGCAGGAGGGAACACAGAGTGGGTGAAGGGGCCAGCTGAGGCCTTTTAAGCACAATAAAAGGGTAACATGGTGGTTTTAGCAAAATAAAAGGGTTAAGTGGTGTATTTTTTCCGGGGCTCTTTTGTGGTTGAGTCTCCTCCATCACAGTACACTGGTTTTCCATAACAACGTCACACACCTTGGGGTGCCAGTGACCCCAGATCCCCTGCGGGTGTTCCTCACTGTCAGCAAACTCGGATTGCTGAGTGCAATCCTGTACCTGCTCCCACTCCCTCTCCTGCTGCTGCTCCCGCTCCTGATTCTGCTCCCTCTCCTGCTCCTGTTCTTTCTCCTTCTCCCTCTCCTGCTCCTGCTGCAGCCTGCGCCAGGTCAGGTTTGCCCTCTGTGGGTGCAGCTCTGACTGGGAGCAGCCAGCAGCTCTGGGTACCAGCGGTGCCATCCCACCAGGGCAGCCTCCGCCCTCCTGCACCGGACACTTCTCACCACATTTACAGAGCTCACCCAGCCCCTGCCGGGCTTCCCTGACCACCAGTCAGGTGTCCCTGAGTCCCCAGCACGAGCTGTTGCCCATTCCCTGAGCTGCAGGAATTGCCCCTCACTGCCTTTGACACGAAGGGAAGAGCCAGGTGTGTCCCAGACACGGAAATCCTGCGTCCCACCAGGATTGGATCCTTGTATCCCACCTGGATTGGATCTTTGCATCCCACCTGGATTGGATCCCTGCATCCCACCTGGACAGGATCCCTGCATCCCACTAGGATTGGGTTGAAGGGACCTGAAATCCCACCCAGTACCAGCCCTGCCATGGCAGGGACACCTCCCACTGTCCCAGGCTGCTCCAGCCCCAATGTCCAACCTGGCCTTGGGCACTGCCAGGGATCCAGGGGCAGCCACAGCTGCTCTGGGAATCTGTGCCAAGGCCTGTCCCAGCATCCCACTCCTGCACACTCAGTCTAAAAAATATATTACAGACACTATTAAAATGTAATTTATCAACCCCTGGTTGTAGGAGTTACAGGAGTTTAAATCAAGCAGCAAAGAGAACTTTGATCCTGGGAACCCTTTGTGCCATGCTCAGCACAGAACCCAAGTGCCACCCCTGGGGCAGGGACAGGAGCTGGGACAGCTCAGCCCTAGCTGGGGACTGCAGGTCCCTCTGTGCCGGTGATTGTATAAACACATGAGCCTGTGACACAGAAAGCATCACCTTTCCCTGGGCGGGGACACGAGCTGGGGCAGCTCCAGAGTTGGAGTCACACCTATGCAGGTTGCTGTGTATCCAGAGTTACAGAAATGGATAAAACTGGGCTCTGCACCGTCCTCATGCAGACACTGATTGGGTCAAGCTGTAAGAATTTTTAACATTTACGTGGAAGTTTGATTTTAAAAAGTGAAGAGAAAACCCCTGACCCTTCCCAAAACACCACCACCACCAATAACAACACCAAAACAAAAAAACCCCTCAAACCTCCAGTCCCTCCCAAAAAAACAAAGAAAAAAACCCATCAAAACCCTCAAAATCCCAAACCCAAATTATGCTTATTGCTCTGTAGCATGCACTTTAGGAGTTTATTTCTCCCTCTGAATGGAAAACGTTTTATTTTGGATGCCTTCATCCCAAAGATGCTGTTGCATGGATAAATCCTTTCTCCAGCCCAGGTGTTGGGGCTGCCAGAGCTGCTCCCTCCCCCAGGAAATGAGCTGGCAGCCCTGGAGCAGGAACATTGCTCTGAGACAATGAGGAACGGTGTGAAAGAGAGATTTTCCTAAATCTGAGCAACTTCAGCTCAGTGTTACAGGAAAACATGATTGGCACAAGGCGAATTTTCTCCTGATTTGTGATTTGGTTTGTTTGGGTTTTTTTTTTCCCCTTTATTTTTTGTCATCTTTTCCTCACATTTTCAAGTGTTTCTTCTCTACTGTCACTGAAGCTATGTAGTGAGACATTTTATTTACATGGATAGAATAAGCTAATTATCCTTCCTTATGCATTTCTAAACAATCCATCCATTTTAATTGGATTAGATAAGAACTGGACTGGGAGATGCCAGCAGATGAAATGCTGGATCCTTCTGAGAGCCCAGCTCCTCTACAGAACCACAGGAAAACACAGAGGGAGGAAGAAATACAGGATAATGCAGGATGAGAACAACCCTCCACAAACCAGTACTGCTAAGGGATTGTTCTCAGACTTCCAAGTAATTCTCTGTTTTCATTCCCTGCTCTCCAGAACTGTCACATTCCTGCTTTGGACAGCACTGTGTGTGGGAAACACTGGTTGTTTGTTTGTTTGTTTGTTTGTTTGTTTGTTTGTTTGTTTGTTTGTTTGTATGAGGTTTTGGTTTTGGTGGTGATTTTTTTTTTGGTTGGTTGGTTTAGTTGTTTTGTTCATTTTTGTTTCTTTTGTTTGTTTTTTTGTTGTTTTGTTTGTTTGTTTTTTTCCCATTATACAGGAATGTGTGATTAATAATCTCTAATAATTTCTTGATTTTCCTTGCTCTCTCCATCAAGATCATTCCCCTTGCTTTGAGTTCCTCTCTTCCTGAGACTTTGCTCAGTGTTTGACCATAAACCCTGAGTTCCGGCTCACCTGGGGCTTTTCTCCCTGGCTCCCTCCCTTTGCAGGAGGTTTTGAAGCTTCTGGGTCTCATCCGAGGCTCCGGGATGCTCTGTGAGACTCTGCTTTAAAATTGCCTCCCTATTTACAGAACTTTATTCTCTGTTCCTCATTTTGGAGAGAATTTTCAGCTGGAAGGGCCCTGCAGTGCTCACCCAGCCCCAGTGCCTCGTCCCTCTAGAGCAGAGCCAAAGCTCAGACATTGTAAGGGGTTATCCAAAGGACACTGTCCAAAAGCTTCTGGGACATCCATCCACCCTGCTCCAGCTCCCCCTGAGCTGATGGCCCCTTTGCTTTCCAAACAGGTGCAAAATAAATATTTTACAGAGCAAATATCCATGCTGGGAGAACGCAGCTACTCTGGTTGGGCAGGGGACAGGGAGGAAATGCCTTTTCCTCTCAGTTTTCCTCCCTGTTCCTGCCCCAGCCTGACCCAGCTGGTTCTGTTCTGTGCCTGGACTTGTCCTTCACAGACACCTTCCAGGCTGCATGTCCTGAGGAAAGGTATCCCTGTGTCTGTTTTAAAGTCCCCTCCTGCAGAGGCCTGGCAGGTCTAGCACTGCCTGCCCAGATTGCTGTGTGCTGGCCAGCAGCTGCAATCATTTGGTGATATATTAAAATGTCTTGTAAACCAATTTGCAGCAGGTGAATGATTGCTTTGCTCAAAAGCCTTCCATTTTCTTTACTTATTTTTCAGAGCAGATACTTATTATAATACAGGTTATTAAACATCAAAGGTTTACCTTGTCTTGAGACGATTTAGCTTCTTTTAGAGGCCTATAAATGCTTTATTGGGCATGGTTCTGAATAAATATTCAGTTGCAGGTGGGATCAGCACTGGTGTGCTGGAACTTCCTGAGCTGGAGCAGGTCTGCCAGCCTTGCAGCCCAGGTGAGCTCTGCTGGGGCTCTCAGCTGCCTCTCCTCACCTCTTGTCACACACGGGACATTTGCGTGGTGTGCTGCTCGCCCAGGGGCTGGGTCAGGAGCAGCTCACTGGGGCACCCTGGGATGGCACAGGCAGGGCCATCGCCAGGGATGAGCCGCTCTGGAGCCCCCTTGGGGCCTGGGAAGTGACCTTGACCCAGCCCTGCCCCTGTCCCCGAGTGCCACATCCACAGATTCTCGATCCTGCCACGGATGGGCACAGCAGCACTGCCCTGGGCAGCTGTGCCAGGGCTGGACAGCTCTTTCCATGAGGACATTCCCTAAAATCCAGCTGTGCCAGGGCTGGACAGCTCTTTCCATGAGGACATTCCCTAAAATCCAGCTGTGCCAGGGCTGGACAGCTCTTTCCATGAGGACATTCCCTAAAATCCAGCTGTGCCAGGGCTGGACAGCTCTTTCCATGAGGACATTCCCTAAAATCCAGCTGTGCCAGGGCTGGACAGCTCTTTCCATGAGGACATTCCCTAAAATCCAGCTGTGCCAGGGCTGGACAGCTCTTTCCATGAGGACATTCCCTAAAATCCAGCTGTGCCAGGGCTGGACAGCTCTTTCCATGAGGAAATTCCCCCAAATCCATCTGTGCCAGGGCTGGACAGCTCTTTCCATGAGGAAATTCCCCAATATCCACCCTGAGCCTGCCCTGGCCCATCCTGAGGCTGTTCCCTCTCCTCCTGTCCCCGTTCCCTGGGACATGCCAGGTGCCCCACAGCTCTCCCCAAAGTGTCTCTGCTGGAATCACATCCCTGGGCTCTGCTCAAGGGGAGAGCAAGCACAGCTGGGAAGCAGAGCAGGAGCCCTGGCTGCTGCTGCCACATTAAACTGTTCTGCACCAAATTGTCCCTGAAATGCAGGCACGTCCCCCGAGGGTGGCCACCCATGGTCACAGCCTCCTCCAGCCTTAGCCACGTGTTTGGAGAGCAATTTTGTTCCAAAGCCACCCTCACTTTTTATCAGGCCGTTTCTGCCCTGTTCAAAAGGGCTTTAAGGGAGAGCAGGTGAGAAGGAGCCACTGTTCCAAAGCTGATGAAAATGGGAATGTGAGGGCTGGCAGCCGTCTCTGCCTCGTGACCCACCAGCAGTCCTGGCACACTCAGTGCTCCTCACCTGGCTCTTTAAATAGGATTTCTGCTGGAAGTAATCCATCCACGCGTGGACTTACCCTTCCCAATAAAAAATGCTCTTGGACAGAGGAAAGAGTGCACAGCTGCAGCCAGTGACACTGGGACGGATCCAGCCACCCTTTAGTGATTAGCTGTGGAATGTCCATTACCTGCCCAGAGAGCAGAAAATGAGATGTTGAGTTCCTTGAGTGAGGGAACCTTGATAACTCCCAGTCCTGGCAATGTGGTGAGATGTTCCCACTGGGGTTCCCCGGCTGCACTGCCCTGTGGGGCTGCTCCTGTTTGAATCCCACCTTGGTCACCGGGGCAGCTCTTTGGGGGGATTTGGGCACAGGGTAGAGCTGGACCCCCTCCCCTCCCCCCCCCCCCCCCCAGCCTGGGCTCAGCTGGGCTGGCACCCAAACCCCTGAGAACTCCAGTGCCCTGACTTTTCCAAAAGTTATCCCCTTCCAGGGCCTGAAGGGGCTCCAGGAGAGCTGGAGAGGGGCTAGGGACAAGGGATGGAGGGACAGGACACAGGAAATGGCTCCCACTGCCAGAGGGCAGGGATGGGTGGGATACTGGGAATTGGGAATTCCTGGCTGGGCTGGAATTGCCAGAGCATCTGTGGCTGCCCCTGGATCCCTGGCAGTGCCCAGGGCCAGGTTGGACATTGGGCTTGGAGCACCTGGGACAGTGGGAGGTGTCCCTGCCATGGCAGGGCTGGCACTGGGTGGCACTTCCAGGGATAAGCCACAGTTGCTCTGGGCACCCTGTGCCAGGGCTCCCAGGAAAGAATTCCTTCCCAATACCTGCTCTGACATCACCACAGCCATTTACATGCATTGCTGAGTGCAACTGCCAAATAAAGAACTCTAATAATTCAGATTTATTACCTATGGTTTCTCTTGACCAAACAGGAAAGAGTCTCTAAGCAAGTAATTGGGTATGAAGCCTAACTGAGCAGTATTTATTTCCTTTTAATTGCAGCTGAATGATTAGAAATGCTGTTCAGTCTGTTGTGCTCCCCTCTGCTCTGTGCGATCTCAAACCATGGTGGGTTATTATTTTATAAAGCTCACACCCTCCTCAGATAACAAGACTTATCCTTATCTCTTCGACTCTCATTGCTATGCTCTCTTTTCTGAATCAATAACTTTGATGTGCATTTGTTTCCAGACTTTTATGCCTTGTGAGTGATCTCTGTTTTTTTTTTACTTTAAATACCTAATTTTTAATGAGTATAATGAGCAGGATGTGCAGTTTTCTACACAGACACATATAACTCAAATGTGATGTAATGCAATCTGGAATGGAATTGTGTTCTACAGACAGCCCAAAACTAGGATCTATTTCCTTCTGCTTTCATCTGAGAGAAATAATTTTCTATTTGACTGATAATTGACTCAACTGCCCAGAAATAGACATTCCAAGGACTTCCCAGAAACTGCTTAATTGAATCTTTTCTCCACTGTTCCTAAGCGTGAAAAACCCACTTTGCCATGAACCTGTCCTGGCCATTTGGGGCCCTCAGTGCCCGGGGGCTGAGTGATTTCCATCCCAAGTGCCAGCCAGCAGCTGACCTTCCCTCGGAACCGTGCCCTGAATGCCACCCTCGCCCTGGGAAGGACGAGCTGGGGGAGGCAGCCCCGGCTGCAGAGCAGCACGGTTGCCCTGGCACACCTTTCCTTGAAGGGCTCACCTGTCACCTGTCCACAGCTTCTCTCCTCTCCTCTCCTCTCCTCTCCTCTCCTCTCCTCTCCTCTCCTCTCCTCTCCTCTCCTCTCCTCTCCTCTCCTCTCCTCTCCTCTCCTCTCCTCTCCTCTCCTCTCCTCTCCTCTCCTCTCCTCTCCTCTCCTCTCCTCTCCAATCCCAGTGGAAGGAGCCCAGGCATGTTGGTGAATCCCGAGCAGCTGGATTCACAGAGAGAGCACAGAGCTGTGCACAATCAGTTCCTTCTCCTGCAGCATTTATTTATTATTCATCCCCTCTCTTGGCAGCGAGGATGTGTCAAGCTGATGCTTTGTAGGACACGAGGAGCGTTTTGTCATTGAAGATATTCTCACACTCCTTCCCTTGAAGATGATCACATTGAGAGGAAGATTTCCAGTAGCAGGAGGACCTGTGCCAGGATTGACTCGAGGAACACAGGACAAATCCCTGCAAACACATTCCCTGCACAAACGAGATCAGTTCCGGATTTCCGGCCCTTGAAAGGACAGAGCTGGCACCTCCTCCTGGCTTTAAGCTGACATTAAAAGGACCTTGTTCCCTGTTACTGCACCATTTCCTTTTCCCATTCTGAGGAGTTCCCAGTGTTCCAGGACAGTGCACAATGTCCCAGGAGCACCTGGTGCTGCAGCCAGTCCCTGGTGGGCAAGGATGTGCTGGCTCCTTCCAAAGTTGGCAGTACAAGATACTGCTGTGCTCCCAAACCCTTGCCTACTGGGAACAGGACAAAGGGAATGGCCCTGAGGAGGGAGGTTTGGAGTGAGCATCCCCGGAGGTGTCCCAGGAATTCCTGGAGCTGGCACTCAGAGCTCTGGGACAAGGTGGGCACTGGGCACAGCTGGGACTTGGTGACCTTGGAGCTCTTTTCCAACCTCAGGGATTCCAGATTGGAAATCTGGGATAATTTCTTCCCTAAAGGGGTTGCCCAGCCCTGGCAGAGGTGCAGGGTGGAGTCCCCATCCCTGCAGGGATTTAAATCCATGTGGATGTGGCACTGGGGACACGGGGCAATGGTGGCCTTGGCAGTGCTGGGGAGTGGTTGGATGAA
This sequence comes from Cinclus cinclus, assembly GCF_963662255.1. NCBI lineage: Eukaryota > Metazoa > Chordata > Aves > Passeriformes > Cinclidae > Cinclus > Cinclus cinclus. The sequence goes on from NC_085051.1 coordinate 62,375,659, forward strand.
CTTAGAGATCTTCTCCAACCTTCATGATTCCATGAATATCTGTGTTCTGGTTTGGAGTGCCCATCCCTGGAGGTGTCCCAGGAATTCCTGGAGCTGGCACTCAGAGCTCTGGGCTGGGGACAAGTTGGGCACTGGGCAGTCCTGGGACTCCATGAGCTGGGAGGGCTTTTCCAGCCTCGGGGACCCTGAGATTCTCTTCTGTGATTCTCTGAACCAGCACTCCCAGAGGCAGCTCTTGCCTGGGTAGGAGATTGTTTGTTCTGGACTCTCTCCAGAGCCACGGGAATCCCAAATCCTGGCATTCCTCCATGGAAGAGGTGATGTGTGTAACAAGCTGGGCATGTCCTGGTGCTTGAGCCAGCAGTGGCACCAAACCCAGTGATGATGGCTGGGTTCTGTTTGTGCATCAAGCTGAAAGAGAGCAGGGAGATGCGGGACACTGGGAAGGACTGTAGGGGTGGCAGGCCCTGGAACAGGCTGGAATTGCCAGAGCAGCTGTGGCTGCCCCTGGATCCCTGGCAGTGCCCAAGGCCAGGTTGGACATTGGGGTTTGGAGCACCTGGGACAATGGGAGGTGTCCCTGCCATGGGAGAGCTCTTGTGAGCCTTGGGCAGAAGTCCAGCTGGAATGGGAATTGCCCAGTGGCTCGGAGAGCAGCAGGCAGAGTCTCAGCAGGGATGGCACCAGTGAGAACTGTGCCATGCCCCAGGCAAACATCTCCTGTTGTAAATGAAACTGAAAAATCGGGACACATCAGAAAAGAAGCAGAAAAGAATAATTTGGAGCTGAATGAAACGCCTGCCAGTACAAATCTGTAGAGCTCAATATATAAAAGTATCAGAGAAAGAGCGTGGCATGACAGGATCTTCATGACAAGCCTTCAAAGTAGGAAAATCCATTTACTGGCCCAGTCCTTTCCCTAGCTGGGAAAGGCAAAGCAAGGAGCCCCATCTGAGAGCTGGACACGAGCCAGGCTCTGCAGAGTGCAGGAGATCCCCCAGCAGAGCCTGGCCCAGCAGAGCCTGGCCCAGCAGAACCTGGCCCAGCAGAGCCTGGCCTGGCTTTCCTCTCACATGAACCCTGTCAGGAAGAGCAGGACAAGAGCTGTCCCCTCTCCCAAGGAATAAGGGTCTGTCCCACCCCAAATTTCTTGTCACCACTCAAGAGGAGCCCCAGAGATGTCCAGAAGATGAGACTTGGGCTCCTTGCTCCCTGTGTCCCCCTGGGGATCCTGGGGGTCACCGGTGAGGGTGTGAGGGCTGCAGGGAGCTCCCACACCCACACCCACCTGCTGAAGGGTGTGCTCAGCACAGCTCCCTCCTGCCACCCACAGCCCTGGCACAGCCCTGGCAGGGGCATTTCCCTGCACCTCGAGCTGCACGATGGGGACAAGGTGGGTCTGAAGCTCTTCCAGCCCAGCACAGCCCATCTGGAGTCTGACAGGTCAAGGAGCAGCAGAAGCCAAAAGGGGCCCAAACCAACCCTTGGATGATTCATTTTGGGGCAGCATGGGAAGGGACAGCAGGGCAGCAAAAGGATTTTGAATAAAGGTGGCTTGTACCCACCCCTGACATTTTCAGTCTCTGTCAGTGCCCTTCTGCTCCCCTGGCACTGCCCAGATCCCCCTGGCACACCTGTGCCATATCTGACAGCTCCCCTGGCACTGCCCTGGGAACTGCCCCTGCACAGAAACACTCACCTAGGAATTGTTCTGGTACAGAAACACTCACCTGGGAACTGTTCTGGTACAGAAACACTCACCTGGGAACTGTCCTGGTATAGAAACACTCACCTAGGAATTGTTCTGGTATAGAAACACTCACCTAGGAACTGTTCTGGTACAGAAATACTCACCTGGGAACTGACTTGGCACAGAAACACCCACCTGGGAGCTGTCCTGGCACAGAAACACTCACCTGGGAACTGTCTTGGTGCAGAAACACCCACCTGGGAGCTGTCCTGGTACAGAAACACCCACCTGGGAACTGTCCTGGTACAGAAACACCCACCTGGGAACTGTCCCGGTTCCTCCTCAGGGATGCTCCAGCTCACCTCCTCCTCTGGAAGCGCAGGTAACCATGGCAATGGCAAACATGGCTAATCCCAGCCATGCAAAGCTCTCGCTGGAGAAATGTGCTGTTTGCAGAGCTTTAGGGTGTGTAAGGAAGGCTTAAGAGCTTCTGGTCACTGAGTGCTGCCCTGGCCCTGCCATTAGCTGCTTTTCTGGTTAATTGGCTGGGGTTCTTGTTACCTTGTTTCCTTCCTTCCAAACCCTTTCTGCTCACCTCTGGCTTTCACTCAAAGAGCAGCTCTGTGACCTCTGCAACTCTGCTGCTGCCTCTTTGGCTCCCCCTCTCCTCCCAGTCCTGCGTTGGTTCCCAGTGCTCCCAGAGTGGTCCAGCAGCCTCCAGCACTGGACAGGACCCGTGCTCGCCCTGTCCCTGTTTGTCTCTGTTCTGTCCCTGTTCCTGTCCTGTTCCTGTCCCTGTCCCTGTCCCTGTCCCTGTTCCTGTCCTGTCCCTGTCCCTGTCCCTGTCCCTGTCCCTGTCCCTGTCCCTGTCCCTACCCTCAGACCCCACCAGAGTTTGCATTCCTCCCACATCCATTTCCTTTCAGCACTTTTTTTTTTTTTGGGGGGGGGGGGCCCTGATCAAAGACTTCAGGTGAGTTTTATCACCCAGGGACGTGTTCCCTTTCCTAGGATCTCACTGAAATAGCCAGGTATTTCCTATCGATTGGTTGCAAGCCGTTGAGTTAAAATCCCAGTCACTGAGGATGGGAAAGTCCTCCAAGACTCAAGCCCAACTTTTGCCTGACTTCTGCAGGGTCATTTTGCCAACTCTCTTTGCACTCACCCCATGAGCAGCGCAGACTAGGAGTTATCTCTAGTGGCCTATAGGTTCCTTCACCTTGGAGTGTTCCAAGGTGAAACTGTGACACCATCATTCTCTGTATTGCCTAAGGATTTGGAACCATTAACTCTCCTTCATTATCTCCCTAAAGAATTAGAGTCATTAACTCTCATTCATTATCTCCCAGGTCTGTGGACAACCAGATGCTTTTCAGTGAAAACCTCCACATTTGTGTCAGTAGTTTGAGTAGTTCTTACTACAGGTCCTAAACTTCCTTGTCTAGTATGAATCAAATTTTGGACCAAGAGAGGTGTTAAAATCAAATCACTTCATTTGTAAGGATATTTTTTGTAGCAATTTCTATTTAGTTGACTTTGAATCTCAAACTCCTTTAGGCTGGAGAAGCCCTCTGAGATTGAGTCCAGCCTTTCCCCAGCCCTGACAAGGTCACAGCGCCCCATCCCCAGGTGCCACATCCTCATGGATTTAAGTCCCTGTGGAGATGGGAACTGCAGCACTGCCCTGGGCAGCTGCGCCAGGGCTGGACAATCCTTTCCAGGAAGGAATTTCCCCAATATCCAAGGGCTGGTGCTCTGTAGGGTGTGAAACTCAGCCTCCAGATCTGCTGCATACACAATCCCAGCTCCCAGAGCCAGCTGAGCAGGGATTAGAGGGATATTTGTATTTATAACAGCCCCTGGGTGAAAACTGAATACTTTGTCATTTTTCCATCAAACTTCCAGTTATGTTTATTCTCCCAGAGTAATGTTTTACTACAGCACAGATTTGCAGTTTCCCTGAGCTGGCTGCCTTTAACAGCCGACATTTGCGTGAATTCCCTGCATCCACATCCATATTTTTATATATATAATAAAGCAAACTGCTGAAGGATCATCTAAACTTTATTTACTGTGGCCACACAGCAATATTTAGGTCTGCTGAAGTCGTCAGGGCATTTTAATTGTGTTATCAGAGCACAGCCAAAGCAGCAAATCCCCTTTCCAAAGAACATGGACATAGATGAAACTGCTGAATATAACTTGAATATTTACTGAGTATTAAATCTGTTACAGGAGGGTTTGGACTACTGATAATTTGCTTAAAAAATTAAAATTTGAAAGTAACAGCTGATGTTCTCTAGAAATGGAAGCCTGGGACTGTTTATGGTTTTAGTTTGCTTTTGTCATGGGAAGCATTGATCTTTCAATGGGAAACAATATATTCCTTACTTGATTTCCCCGTTAATTGTGCAGTGAAACTTGGTGGTTGTGGCTCTGTTACCGTCCAAATGTCATTAAACCATCAGAGGAGTCCATTACAGAGCACAAATCTCTCTTTCTTCCTTGCTTCTCTTTTCCCGTGTGGCTGCCACATCCCTGGCTGTGCTCAGGACCAGGCAGGAGGGGACTGGAGCATCCTGGGCTGCTGGAAGGTGTCCCCTGGGGCAGCTGCTGCCCCCCACCAGGGGCTGGGTGTGCCGGTGCTGCAGCTCCAGCCCAGATCCCTGTGAGCTGGGCTTTACAGGAACCATTCTCTGGAGTTCATTCAGCACATGGATGTTGTCAGCTCCCGAGCAGGCACAGGGTGACTGCCCCCGCCTGCTGCTCTGCATCGACTGCTTTTACTCCAGACACCTTTGGAAACATTATACTATGAGGAGTTAAAGATTTCTGTTGTATCTTTAGCGACCCAGTGAATCAGGGAACTGGGATTTACTGTAAAGTCACTGTGGCTTCCCAGCGTGTCTGAATGGAAGGGGAAGGAAAGATACTGGAATTGCACATGAATATCTGTGATGCTTTCTTCATCCAGCCAAGAGAGAGGAAAGAGTGAGGTCAGGAGCCAGGAGATGTCAGGAGCCAGGAAGGCTCCCCCAGCAGGAAGAGGAGGGTGGGTAGCTCGGTGGCTTGGAGGCTGAAGTTGTCCTGGCCTGTGCTGGTAGACGGGGCTGTGCTCTGTGTTCTGTGTTCTGTGTTCTCTGTGTTCTGTGTTCTGTGCTCTGTGTTCTCTGTTCTGTGCTCTCTGTTCTCTGTTCTGTGTTCTGTGCTCTGTGTTCTCTGTTCTGTGCTCTCTGTTCTCTGTTCTGTGCCCTCTGTTCTCTGTTCTGTGCTCTGTGCTCTGGCTGCAGGAGGCTGGGCTGGCTCCTGGAGCTTCCTCCTGCTCATTTGAGGAGAGAGCCCCTGGCCAGGCAGCTGTGCCCGTTCCAGCCTGGGGATGCACCACCTGCCCTCTGGCCTGGGCAGGGGCCTGCAGGGATGGGACACCCCCATCCCGCAGGTGTTCAGCCCCAGGTGAGCACACCTGCAGCACCCCCCCCCCCAGTGGCTCCCGAGGCTGGGGGGGAGCTTGGGGGTACACAGGGGTCCTCATTGTCCTCCCCATTGCTCTGAAATGCTGTAGGATGTCAGCTCTGCTCACCAGAGATGATTCCCGAAGACTTAAACCATTCCAAATGCCATTATGCCCTTTTTTCTTAAACCTCTCTCCAGTATACAAGGGCAGATTTTGGTTTGCTCTCCCGTTTATCTTGTATTTGTCTGGTTTTTGAATTTGAAAGTGTTTTTTGCTGGTATTTCCTAACAGCTGGTATTTCCAGTTACAGCCCTGAGTGCACTTACCAACCACTGGGTGAGGTTCAAGTGTTTTGACACTGAGACTATCCAGGATGCAGGAGTTTCCAGTCCCAGCTATTTCCTTGATGGAGCACTTTAACAATCTCTTTAAGTGCCCTCCTAAGTGCAGTCCTGGCACTGGGCAGAGTCTGAACACAAGGCTCGGCAGCCCCTGCAGCAGCTTTGATCCTGCTCTTCCAGGCATCGTTTCCCTTCAGGATGCAGAACCTTGTCACTTCTATTTGTCTTCCTCAAGTGCCTTTAGCAAATCTGGGCAGTCCCTGGCTGTGACATGCAGCCTCAGCCAGGCAGCCTCACACGAAAGCACAGACCCACCCCCAGCTCTGCCCCTGGGCTGAGGAACTTCATTTCTGCTTTCAGAGTGTTCACAATGGCCAGGGCCTGGAAATGCCCATCTGTATGTGCATATATATACATATATCTATATATCTATATATCTATGTATCTATATATCTATGTATCTATGTATCTATGTATCTATGTATCTATGTATCTATATATCTATGTTTCTATGTATCTATATATCTATATATCTATATATCTATGTATCTATATATCTATATATCTATGTATCTATGTATCTATATATCTATATATCTATGTATCTATATATCTATGTATCTATGTATCTATGTATCTATGTATCTATATATCTATATATCTATATATCTATGTATCTATATATTTATGTATCTATGTATCTATATATCTATATATCTATATATCTATGTATCTATGTATCTATGTATCTATATATCTATGTATCTATATATCTATATATCTATATATCAATATATCTATATATCTATGTATCTATGTATCTATATATCTATATATCTATCTATGTATCTATATATCTACATATCTATATATACATATCTACATATGTATATATCTATCTATATATACATATACATATATATACACATATATGTTGGTTCTGTGATATTTTTTCTCTTGTCTTACATTTACATATCTATGTACACAAACAACAGGATGGGACTGCTGGAGCACCTGTCTAGAAGCTTTATTCCATCACAATCAATCTCATTTTACAGAACCAAATGAAGTGAGATGGAAACAGCTTCAGCCACTTACAACAGCAGATGAAGTTCTCTTTGTTACAAAGTTTTATAACAACTTTCTAGCCAATGGTAGAATATGAAAAGCTGACGAGCTTTTGCTCAGGCCAATTAATAAAGCTGCACGTGCATCTTGCTCTGAACAATGCCAGCTTGTAATAGCTTAAAACAATGGATAAAGCTTCATTATTAAGCTTAAATATTTCTACTCTCTTGCTTAACGTATTTTCCTGAGGTCTATCTCTACCTAGCTCACAGCCCTGTTGTTTCTTGTGCTTGCCCCTTCAGCATTCTTGCATTTCTCCATCCTGAGATTTGCTTTCACACAGCTTTCTGAAAGTCTTAAACCTTTTCTATTTTCCACACATGTAAATATTCAAAACCCTCCCCAGCCTCTCTGGGTGTGAAGCTGAAACCCCTGAGAGCAGAGGCAGTTAGGGGCAGAGGGCCCAGCAGGGCTGGGAGTGTGCAGGAGCTGGTCCACCTCAGCAGCTCCCTGCATGGGGCCCACAAAGGGTTAACAAAGCCTTGTTAACGTTATGTGCCGCACTATGGGCTGAGCAGGTGAACAAAGGGTTAACAAAGCCCGGGTACCACCCCACGAGCTGAGCAGATGAACAAAGGGTTAACAACACCGTGTCCTGTCCCAGGGGTGCCCGGTGCCGGTGAACAAAGGGTTAACAACACCGTGTCCCAGGCTCTGGAGCCCAGCACGTGCTCGCTGTTTTCCCTGGATCCAGCGTTCCCTTGCTGCATTTCCTGTGGGAATTCACACCCCTGATGTCGGGAAAATACAGCGACATTATTGCGACATTATTGCGACATTATTGTGACATTATTGCGATATTATTCGGATATTATTGCGATATTATTGATCCTGTCTGAAAAGGTCATTCACCAATATTTAGAAACTTAAACGGTGCTGTGTCCATTTCGTTTCTAAAGCAGCACAGAAGAAAAAAAAGAAAACAAAAAGAAAATCTTGATTTTGCAAGTGGCTCTAAACCCGTTGGTCTCTTTCTGTATTGCTGCGCTACCGTATCGCGGCTCCCCTTTGTCCCTTTATTCCAGGATTTATGGCTGCATCCCCATTAGCCATTAATGCCCTGCGCTCCTCTAAGCTCTGTCTGAGCAGCAGCCAAGCGTGACAGGGCTGGCACCGGCCCAGCCCACTGATCAAAGCGCTTAAATGGCCACGAGATATCGAATGCATCTGAAAAATTAAACCATTTATCTGGATTGCCTTTCGGTCGCTTGGAAATGAAAAGGGCGTTTGTGCAGAGCTGAGTCCAGCACGGTGCCCGGGGCAGGTCTGAACTCCGTTTAGGGGAGGGAGAACAGGGAAAGAGAGCAAAGGCAGGAGAAAGGGAAGCCAGAGCACGGCAGGAATGAGATCTGGAAGGGGATTTTAACAGGGCTGGGATGGCTCCGGGCTGCCCAGGGAGATTTGGAGTGCCCATCCCTGGAGGTGTCCCAGAAATTCCTGGAGGTGGCACTCAGAGCTCCTGGATGGGGACAAGGTGGGGACTGGGCACAGCTGGGACTCCATGGGCTTGGAGGGCTTTTCCAACTTCAGGGATTCTGGAATTCTGGAATTCTATGGCCCCTCCATGGTTTTGAACACGTAAAAAAACCTGTGTTCCTCATTTTTTTTTCTAATCTTCTTAGATGTGTCTCTCCAAACAAATTTTGCTAAGAGCTGCAAACCAGACATTAAGCAGATCATAGAGGAGATTGGTTAAAGAGTGATTTCAGCTTTTGGAGACCCTTTGCCAGCCTGGCTTTGCAGAAATCGGAGACACTTCAGGCCTGGAGTGCGTGCTGCCTCCGGGCCCTGCACTGCATGGGAAACGTGGCAAAGGTGCAGCTCCAGCTCACACCTGGGCAGCGGGGGACATGTGTGCGGTGGGACAGCTGTCAGGGGGACACATGTGTGCCAGGTGTGTGACAACTGTGTACCAGGTGTCAGGGTGACAGGAGAGAGCCAGGGGGCAGGTGAGGGTGTGGAGCAGGATGAGGACCAGGAGTTCCCAGGACAGGTAGAGGCCAGGTGAGCATAGGGAACATTTCCTGCACAGGTGTGATGTCCATGGACCTGTGATGTCCATGGAGCTGTGGTGTCCATGGATCTGTCATGTCCATAGAGCTGTGTGTCCATGGGACTGTGATGTCCATGGATCTGTGATGTCCATGGAGCTGTGATATCCATAAAGTTATGATGTCCATGAGCTGTGGTGTCCAAGAGCTGTGATGTCCATGGAGCTGTGATGTCCATGGGCTGTGATGTCCATGGAGCTGTGATGTCCATGGGGCTGTGGTGTCCATGGGTTGTGATGTCCATGGGTTGTGATGTCCATGGGCTGTGATGTCCATGGAGCTGTGATGTCCATGGGGCTGTGGTGTCCATGGGTTGTGATGTCCATGGGTTGTGATGTCCATGGGCTGTGATGTCCATGGAGCTGTGATGTCCATGGAGCTGTGATGTCCGTGGGCTGTGATGTCCATGGAGCTGTGATGTCCATGGAGCTGTGATGTCCATGGGGCTGTGGTGTCCATGGGTTGTGATGTCCATGGGTTGTGATGTCCATGGGCTGTGATGTCCTTAGCGTTGTGGTGCCCATGGGGCTTTGCTGGGATGAGAGAGGAGCAGGACATGAGTTTCCATCAGGGTCCAGCTCTGCTCCCTGCCTGGCTCAGGGGCTGGACTTGCAGCAGTTTGTGAGAGCCAGCCCAGCCTTCGGTAATTGCCTGTGTCGAGCCAGACAGCAGCAAAATAAAACTGCCGAGCTCCATTGCTCACACTCTGAAGCAACAACTGACTTTGAAAAAGCATTGATGGCACCCTCTGAAATCTCCAAAGCTCTCCACAGCCTGGTAGGTCCAAAAAAACCCATTGCAGTAAGGCACTGTTCTTTTTTCTGATTGCTGTCAAACACACATTCTGACAGACACAAACAGTAAAAAGTAATTTAAAAAAACAAATACTACACATGAAAACAAATCCCATCCAAACAAAATCAAAACAAAAAACCTGAAAGAAACCCAAAACCAACCTGCAAAACCTGGAAGAGTGTAAGGTTTCAGGATAAATGCTTCACCAAGTACAGTTTTCAACATGATCAAGACTGGGCTTTAAATCTAAGACCATTACAGAATTCAAAATATCTGCTTTTCAGCTTGATCCTGGATACTGACACAAATCCCAATTCCTCTGGTTTCAGTGCTCCAGGAGGGGACATCCAGGCTGGATAGCAAGGAAATCATTTAAATTTTAACCACTTTTCTGGCTGTATGTGGCACTGCCATTACCAGGGCCTGGAGGGGCACAAGGAGCCTGCCTTTGCTCACAGAAACTTGTGAATGTCCTTCCCCAGATTTTCCATGCAGGTTCAGTCACATTCTGCTTTTCAAACTGGAGCAGAAGTGTTTTTCAGAAAGCCAGTTCACGCACGAGAGACAGAGTTACAGAAACAAAGGAGGTTGTGCAGAATTCTGTGACCCATTCTGGCAGCAATAAAAGGAAGATCCGGGCGAGCAGGAGCGCAGCAGATAAGGAGGGAGCGGGGAGGAAGCAGAGATGCGGCTGTGATGATAACAAGGCTCTGCTCTCCCAAAGCAGCTGCTTTGACAGGGATGCGGCGCAGCCTCCCCGAGGATTCAAAGCTTTGCAGGCTTTGCTCACACGCTGCCCTGCCATAGTGAGTCGTGTTCTGATCTCACTGATGTGGAGCTTGTGTGTGAGGAATGCTAATTCCGAAATTATGGGCTGTATAATTAGCAGAGAAAAGAACTCACATTACACTGACACACATCTCTCTTTTTCCCCCGTCCCCTCCTCCCTGCAGGTCCCAGGATGGGGCTGGGAGGATGCGAGCAGGGCAGGAGCTGCCCGAGAAGGAATTCTGCATAGAGCAGGATGAGGAGCAGGAGTTCCCAGGACAGGTAGAGGTCAGGTGAGCAGAGGGAACATTTCCTGCACAGGTGTGATGTCCATGGACCTGTGATGTCCATGGAGCTGTGGTGTCCATGGGGCTATGATATCCATGGGCTGTGATGTCCATGGAGCTGTGGTGTCCATGGAGCTGTGGTGTCCATGGATCTGTGGTGTCCATGGAGCTGTGATATCCATGGGGCTGTGATGTCCATGGGCTGTGGTGTCCATGGGCTGTGATGTCCATGGAACTGTGGTGTCCATGGGTTGCGGTGTCCATGGGGCTGTGATGTCCACGGGGCTGTGGTATCCATGAGCTGTGGTGTCCATGGGGCTGTGATATCCATGGAGCTGTGATATCCATGGAGCTGTGTGTCCATGGGCTGTGATGTCCATGGGGCTCTGATGTCCATGGGTTGTGGTGTCGCGGAGCCCTGAAGCAGGGCTGGAGCTGTTTGGGTGTCCCAGAGCCCTGTGGCACTTAGGGACCTCACCTGCTGTCCCTCAGCCCTGCTGCAGGACACTACTGGCGCCCCTGGCACCAAGAAAGGCACAAACAAGGATTTTAAGGTTATTACTGGATTTTACTGGACAAACACAAAAATTAGATCAGAATAATTTCCCTATGTGAACCACACCGCATTACTTCGAGATTAAAGGCAATAAAAGGATTAAAAGGCAATAAATTGTGTTATATCTAGATAGGTGACAGTCCTCTACAGGGGACTTCTCATCTCTTTTTTTCCTCTCAGTCTTTCCCAGTACCTCTTTCCACTGATCATCCTAAAGACACAAGAGCTGCAGAAACTCCCTCCTGGCCCCACCCAATGCACAAATGTGAAATAATTCTGAGCCTCCATTTGTGCAAGTCCTCCACCAAGGACAGTGAGCCCAGTTTGTGTTTGGGGTGGCCCTTGGAGCTGAGCCTTGCACTGTTCTGTGCCAGGAGCCACCTGCACAGCCCCTGTGTAGAGCAGAGCCCGTGTCCATGTGGGCACGGTGGTACCTGCAAGTTACTGTGCTAAATGAGGCTCCTGTTGCTGAATCCAACAGCGGTTTGATGTATTTCAAGCACCGAAAATCTGTTTAAACCACTGGAACTAATCAGGATCTTTCTCCAAGACATGCCAGTGAACAGCCTGGGCAGCTCTCAGCAAGGACCTCCTCAGCAGTTTTGCCAGGATTGTGATTTAGCTCAGCTTTGGCGTGAGGCAGTGAAAGCAAAAGTGCTTTTCTGAACAGCTGCAGGCAAAATACATCAGAGAGCATCAGGGACAATATTTAAACAGGACCCAAATTCCCAGAAGCATCCTTCCTCTCACATATCTTCCTGGATTTAGGATTTTCCACAGAAAAGAGAACACTTCCTTTCCCAAGGAAACACTTTCCTTTCCCCACTCCACCAATGCAGCGCTCCAAAATACCTCCGTATGTCTTTGCATCCCTCAGAACGTATGTTTTATGAAGAGTTCCATGTTACTTTTATGTAACCACGTTCCTGTGTCTTGGGCTGGATCTTTAGTGCAGGGTGTGTGAGTGACTCCCAAACCTGAGGGATTCATTCCCAATCTCAGTGACTCCCCAGGCTCAGGGGTCCATCCCCAGTCCCAGCAGGAGCACCCTGTGGACTGTTCTGGGAGCCGTGGCCCAGGGCCAGCTCCCTGCCAGCCCCTTGTTTCCCTCCCCACTGCTCACAGACCCTGCAGCTCGGGTTTGTCACCCTGGGAGCAGCCCTGTCCCGTGTGCCCTGAGCACTGCTGGAGTCCCGTTGGGTCACTGGGCTCAGGTGTGTGCTCAGGCTCAGTCTCAGCTGTGGGCTCAGGCTCAGGTGTGAGCTCAGGCTCAGTCTCAGGTGTGGATTCAGGCTCAGTCTCAGGTTTGAGCTCAGGCTCAGGTGTAAACTTAGGCTGAGTCTCTGGTGTGAGCTCAGTCTTAGGCTCAGTTGTGAGCTCAGGCTCAGGTGTGAGCTCAGGCTCTCAGCCCACAGGTGCTGAATTTTGCAGTGGATTCACTGGATCTCCCACCTCCCAGGAAACCCCCCCTGCTGCCAGCCTGTCCTGGAGGGTGCCTGTGACAGGGACATGAACAGGGACAGCCGGCAGCACTCACCTGCCAGCAGGTGACACCTGCTGCTCGCTGCCATTCACATGCAAAGATTGTTTGTCCCCTGCCTTGTTTTTGATTTCCCGGCCAGGCAGGGCGAGGAGCCTGTGCAGCCACATCCCCGTGTTACCCTGGCATTGTTTCAGCTGCTTCACTGCTCCTCCAGGCTCTCCCAAAGCAGCACAGATTAACTGCGAGGCAGTAGATATTTATTAAGTTTTAGATGGTATCCAGGGACCCAGAGCAAACACAATTTACACTTTCATGTGGAAGAAGCTGAAAAAGACCAAAAACCCCACTGAATATTTCTGCCATTCACTGCAAACACTGTTTCAACCTGAATGTCCTGGTTCGCTCTGCTCTCAGAGCAATGGGCTCAAACCCAGACTCTTCATGTTTGGCATAAATCTCATGTTTGAGTTCACCTTCCATCCCTGGAGAGGGGCACTCTGTAAGGAAGCTGTCCAAGTTCCTCAGAGATGCTTTTGCTGTGTTTGGGTGAGAATGCTGCTCTGTAAAATCTCCTGGCTGTGTTTTCTCACTGTTAAAAGTTTGATGTGAAAAACAAAAGCAAGATAAGAGCTCAAGAGGGAACAAACCTGGCAGAAAAGTGCATCCCTGGTCCCAAGGAGAGGCACAGATGATGTCAGTGCAGGAGATTTTGGGGATCTCGGTGAGCTGTGCACAGCCCACCACAGCCCCTGGGCACAGTCAGAAGCTCTCAGGCACTTGGGATGTGTTCAGGAGCTCTCCTGGGTCAGAGACTTCCTAAAGTGCTCTGACAGTGAAGAAACTCCCCAAGGTTCACCCTGAGCCTGCCCTGGCCCAGCCTGAGGCCATTCCCTCTGCTCCTGTCCCTGTTCCCTGCAGCAGATCCCAAATCCCAAATCCCCCCTGGCTGTCCCCTCCTGTCAGGGAGTTCTGCAGAGCCACAAGGTCCCCCCTGAGCCTCCTTTTCCCAGTCCTGGCTCTGCCTGTTCTTGCCTGAACCTGGCTTGAGTGAGCACAGACCTGCCCAGGAGAAGGGGCTGAGGAACATCTGAGCCCTCTCGTGTGTCCCCAGTCACAGACTGAGGGGACAGCAGTGTCCTGTGCAGTGCAGTGATTGCTGTGACATCCAGGGACTCCAGTGCCACTCCAGAACTCATCCAGCTGAGCTGTGCCTTCCCCCTGAGCAGCTGCGTAATTATGACAAGTGTACCCAGACAGAGACTGGAAAATTGAACATCCCCAGCAAAGATGCCAGAATTGTAATTTAGTCTCATGTTAACACACGCTCCTAGGCTTTTTTCAATCTCCCTGTTTTCATTCCCAGCCTCAGGCACAGCCTGGCTCTCCAGCTGCTGGGCTTACAGGTGGCACAGAATTGCCAGAGCAGCTGTGGCTGCCCCTGGATCCCTGGCAGTGCCCAAGGCCAGGTCGGACATTGGGCTTGGAGCACCTGGGACAGTGGGAGGTGTCCCTGTCCATCCAGGGCTGGCACTGGGTGGGATTTATTTAAGGTCCTTGCCACCACACCCGGGCACATGGCCAGCTCTGCCAGGCGGGGCTGATGCTGTGGTTTCCTGCACACCACGCACCCTGATCCGGTCCCGCTGTCCCCAGGAACCTCCCTGGCACACAGGGATCCCCCGTGGGTCCCTGGCACAGCAGCACCCCGGGCAGGGGTGGGCACAGAACAGAGTGTGTGCCACCGGGGCTGTCCCTGCCCTGAACCATCCCCACGCAGAGGGAGATGTTATATCCGAACCTGCCTCTCTTGTTTTCCCTGGTACCTCTTCATAGGGGAGGTCAGTTAAATTTTTAGTACATTTGATGTGGAAAACTCTCTGCAAACACACTTTGAGTATCTGCAGAATGAATAAGCAGCAATCTTTGGCTTTGCTTTAGGCAGCTGTGGTAATGCATTTTTAATTGCCGGCTGTTTTGGCACACAGAGGGTGATTTGCCAGGGAGGGAGGCACAGCTTGGGAAAGGTCAGCAGGTACCAGATGTTGTCCCCAGCACGGCTCAGCTCTCCTTGCACAGCTGGGGCTGCGTTTGCTGCCGAAGGTTTCCCTTGCCCCGCTCCTGGCAGCTGCCCAGCTCGGTTCAGAACCTGGCTGTGTCTGTGCCCCCGGCCCTGCACACATCCTCAGGGGGCTCTGGCCCCACTGCCCCGCGGGGCTGTGGCCCCAGTGCCTGCAGTGGCCACCCCTTTCACAGAGCTCACCTTCTGGGGCTCTCTGGGGTGGCCCCAAAGGCGAGCTGGTGCCTCTGGCTGAGCGAAGCAGCACGTGTCTGCACTCTGCTGCTGCCGGGGTTCAGCAGGGAGGCAGCACAGCAGATTCAGAAAGCACCAGAGCAGCCAGAAATAACCAGCCAGAGATGCTGCTGGGGGCTGGGATTCTCTTACCAGCAGCTCCTCCCGCCTGCTCAGGGCTGGGGAGAGAAAACTGCTTTTGTTGAGGCAGTGGTTTATGTCAGCCAAAGTGCAACCAGAAAAAGGAGCATTTTGCTTTTCCATCACACCATGCTGGCCCTGCTTTTAGATCCAAAATAAGGCAGCCTAATTGGTCATTTATCCCTTTAACTTTTGATTTCTTTCCTGAGAGGACTGAATAAACTGTTTGCTGTGCTATAAGAAATTGCTTAAGAGGATGACAGAGCTCTGGATAAGCAATTCCTGCTGCCAGTTGCTCCGTGCTCACTTTGACGAGGCAGCAGAGAGGCTGTGGGTGCTGCCAGGGTGTGGATCCTGGAAGCGTGTGGGTCCTGGAAAAGTGTGGATCCTGGAAAGGTTTGGGTCCTGGGCAGGGTGTGGGTCCTGGCAGGATGTTTTCACCTTGGTTTGTGACATCAACTTCATCACAGACATGAAACCAGCTTGGACACAGCTTGGAGTGCAGCTTAATTGGAGCTCCAGACACAGAATTCCAGAATGGTTTGAGCAGGAAAGAACCTGAAATCCCACCCAGTGCCACCCCTGCCATGGCAGGGACACCTCCCACTGTCCCAGGTGCTCCAAGCCCAATGTCCAACCTGGCCTTGGGCACTGCCAGGGATCCAGGGGCAGCCACAGCTGCTCTGGCAATTCCAGCCCAGCCAGGAATTCCCAATTCCCAGTATCCCATCCATCCCTGCCCTCTGTCCATGTGAAGCCATTCCCTGGGTCCTGTCCCTCCATCCCTTGTCCCCAGTCCCTCTGCAGCTCTCCTGGAGCCCCTTCAGGCCCTGGAAGAGGCTCTGAGCTCTCCTGGAGTTGATGTTTTCCAGCCTGTAAATGCCAGACCAGGAGTGATCCACGTGAGGAGCTGTGACCCCCTGTGTAAGGTGTCAAATCTGCTCGTTGTCAGCCTTCATTTGTGCTGTTAGTGCAACATCATTCAGGGACACACTAGCAAAGAAATTATCTCATAAACGTGATAAATATTTTCCCCTTGGCTTTCTGGGGTTTATGTCATTCCTACAATCCTGGGAAAGTTCACGATGCAATTTGTTTCTGCAGATGTTTACTACTGAAATGAATTAATCATTTATATCCATATTTTTATTGTTCACTGAGGACAAAGTCTCTAGGAGATCCTGGGATATTATTTATCAGGAAAATGATTTTATATTTTACCTGGAATGAAAATAGCAAATGTCAGATTTAAATGCAAACAAATTTAGCGCAGTCTTTTCCCTTCCTTGTTTTTTTTTTCTTTTTCTTCTTCAGATCAAAATTTATGTATCAAAATAAAAGTAGCAAAAATGTCTCTTCTTTTCAGCCCCAGAGGTGTCTTCGAGGATGTGGCTACAGGAGCAGGAGGCTGATGGATGAGCACAGCTTCAGGGAGGAGATGCCTTCCCATCAGCCCTGCCTTGGAATTAGAACTTCCCCAGCTCAACCAGACATGTCCTTGGGTTCTCAGAGGTCCCAGGGACACCACGCTGACCTTGGTGACCCCTCCAGAGCTCCAGTCCCCTTTGCTGCCAGGAGAATTAGAAAGTTTCACCACCTAAAATGTTCATTCCTTATGAAATTTAACTTCTTTCAAAACAATTTTTGTTCAGTGTGAGGAAAAAATAAATAGCTGCACACAGGAATTCCTTTTGGCTAAAACAGGAAGAGTAGTTTCTCCTATGGTTTTTTGGAAGCTGAGTGTTTTTTTCAGGAATTTAAATTTTCAAAACGTCATTTGATTTTTGTCTGAATATGAGGATTGCCAGGAGTAAGTAATGGAAGATCCAGGAACAGCTCCCTAATTCCAGTTTCCTGAGGCTCCATCCAACCTCTGAGCCGCAGCCTAAACATTTTCTCCACTGAATTGACCCTGAGCCATTGGATATCAGACGTGAATTCCTGTTCAGGACAAGGCCGACCTGGGAAATGACAACCCATCCATCATCCATCCATCCATCATCCATCCATCCATCCATCCATCCATCCATCCATCCATCCATCCATTATCCATCCATCCATCCATTATCCATCCATCCATCCATCCATCCATCCATCCATCATCCATCCATCATCCATCATCCATCCATCATCCATCAATCCATCCATCCATCCATCCATCCATCCATCCATCAATCCATCATCCATCCATCCATCCATCCATCCATCCATCATCCATCCATCCATCCATCCATCCATCATCCATCATCCATCATCCATCCATCCATCATCATCCATCATCCATCCATCCACCATCCATCCATCCATCCATCCATCCATTCATCATCCATCCATCCATCCATCATCCATCCATCCATCATCCATCCATCCATCCATCATCCATCCATCCATCCATCCATCATCCATCCATCCATCATCCATCCATCCATCATCCATCCATCCATCCATCCATCATCCATCCATCCATCATCCATCCATCCATCATCCATCCATCATCCATCCATCCATCCATCCATCCATCCATCATCCATCCATCCATCATCCATCATCCATCCATCCATCCATCCATCCATCATCCATCCATCCATCATCCATCCATCATCCATCCATCCATCCATCCATCCATTCATCATCCATCATCCATTCATCATCCATCCATCCATCCATCCATCCATCCATCCATCCATCATCCATCCATCCATCCATCCATCCATCCATCCATCCTCCATCCATCCATCCATCATCCATCCATCATCCATCCATCATCCATCCATCCATCCATCCATCCATCCATCCATCCTCCATCCATCCATCATCCATCCATCCATCATCCATCCATCCATCATCCATCCATCATCCATCCATCCATCATCCATCCATCATCCATCCATCCATCCATCCATTCATCATCCATCATCCATTCATCATCCATCCATCCATCCATCCATCCATCATCCATCCATCCATCCATCCATCCATCATCCATCCATCCATCCATCATCCATCCATCATCCATCTTCCATCCATCCATCATCCATCATCCATCCATCACTCACCCACCTCCCCTAGATCCACCTTCACTTTATGTCAGATCTGCTCTCCATCCTTATGTCCCAGCAGGAAGTTCTGTGTGGATGTGAGGGTGTTTGCCTTGCACACAAACACAGACACAGGTCTAAGTAAATTTTCCCATATACATTATATATATATTTTTTTTTAATTTAAATGGGTTTATTCTTTTAAGCAGTGCTGTGATCTGCTCCACCCTCCTGAGGTGTAATTGCCAAGTGAAACCTGGAGCCCTGGATACCCCTCCTGGGATCCAGGATCTCCGTAGTTTGTGTGTCCCCATGGGCTGAACCCAGGCCTGGCACTGCACTGTCACCCACCTGAGACAGGGCTCCTGCCTGGCTGAGGCTTCTGCACCTTGAATCCAGGGTCACTTCTGGGCCCCACCTGACAGGAAGGACCTGGAGGGGCTGGAGGGTGTCCAGGGAAGGGAACAGAGCTGGGAAAGAGCTGGAGAATTCCTGAGGGAGCTGGGAAGGGGCTGAGCCTGGAGAAAAGGAGGCTCAGGGGGGCCCTTGTGGCTCTGCACAACTCCCTGACAGGAGGGGACAGCTGGGGGGGATTTGGGATCTGCTCCAGGAAACAGGGACAGGAGCAGAGGGAACAGCTTTGCGTGGTCTGGTTGGAGCCCCAGACACAAAAGCACTCTGCTTTAGGAGAGGGAATAAAACTGGAGACCATGAATTTGGATTAATGAAAAGAGTAAGGAATGATGGAGGTCCCATTGGGCAGGAGCCCCCATGACTGTGACTCTCATTATTGACAGCATTTAATTTAACATTTCAGTAAATAGTTACAGTGATGGCTTTCAGTGCTGGGCATCGTTAGAGAGCTGAATAATTGCAAAGCTATTACAGTCTGTATCTGCTGGGCATCGCTTCAGAGCTGGAAATTAACTCTATGCAGCATCAGTTTTCTGCTTGATATTATTGCCATCCCCAGAGTGATGACCTTGGAAATCGATATATGGAAATCAGTAATGCATCATGTTATCTTTCTGCTTTCAAATTCTCAGGCATCTATTATTGCAGCCGAATAAAGATTCTTTACATGAAGTTTTATAATTTTACTTTTCATCAGCTTTATTTTAATAATCTTCCAAGCATTTTTTCCCTGGGATGAGTGGGGATTTCCTGCAGACAATTGTTCTAATGACAGGTGTTCCAAACATTTATCTATCCATGGTCCCCTGGGCTCGTGCAGGTGACTCCTTCATGAAGTGCCATAAATGCTGTTTGTCTTAGAAGCAGCCCATGTTGTGCTTCAGTTCAGTGCCAAGGATCTGATTATTTCTCTGCAGCTGTTTTGGGGAACAGGGTGCTCCCTGTGCAGCGTTCGCTGCTGTTCTGCCTCCTCTCAGCACTTCAGAGAGCCGTGCTGAGAGGGGTGAATTTGCTGCTGAAATATCAAGTGTCATCTTGTGGCAAAATCACTGTTCTTGAATTTCCACCAGCTTCTACATCCTAAACTCTCTGTGCCTCCTTCAAGGGCTCTTTCACTTTCTGTGGAACTGGACTTTCTTTCCATGCAGATATTTGTGAAAGGAAAGTGGTTCCTTTCTCTGAAGTTTTTCTCCCATCTCAGAGATGGTCATTGTGCAAAGCTCATCAATTTAATGTAAAACCAACAATTGCTCCACTTCAAAATGTTCCAACAGCCCAGGAAAAAACCCAACAACACAGGAGAAAATGCCTTTCAGACAGGACACTCAAAGCTGTTGAAATAAATTGCCAGACAATGATTTATTGAAAACCATAAATGTTATAATTTTTTTCAGGTGCTTTAAAGTTATGCCACAACTGCAGAGAGATGGGGTGGGAGTGGCACAGGGACAACTGCCACAGACCTGGCTGCCTCAGGCTGGCCCTGGACACACCTGGGGTGGGGTGGCCACAGCTCCCCTGGGTTAGTCACAACTTTCTTGGGATAGCCACAGATCCCCTGGGATAGCCACAGCTCCACTGGGATAGCCACAGCTCCCCTGGCGCAGCCACAGCTCCCCTGGCGCAGCCACAGCTCCCCTGGCGCAGCCACAGCTCCCCTGGCGCAGCCACAGCGCCCCTGGTGCAGCCACAGCTCCCCTGGCACAGCCACAGCTCCCCTGGTGCAGCCACAGCTCCCCTGGCGCAGCCACAGCTCCCCTGGCGCAGCCACAGCTCCCCTGGGATAGCCACAGCTCCCCTGGCACAGCCACAGCTCCCCTGGTGCAACCACAGCTCTCCTGGGATAGCCACAGCTCCCCTGGCACAGCCACAGCTCCCCTGGTGCAACCACAGCTCCCCTGGGATAGCCACAGCTCCCCTGGTGCAGCCACAGCTCCTCTGGCACAGCCACAGCTCCCCTGGGATAGCCACAGCTCCCCTGGCGCAGCCACAGCTCCCCTGGCGCAGCCACAGCTCCCCTGGTGCAGCCACAGCTCCCCTGGGATAGCCACAGCTCCCCTGGTGCAGCCACAGCTCCCCTGGGATAGCCACAGCTCCCCTGGTGCAGCCACAGCTCCTCTGGCGCAGCCACAGCTCCCCTGGCGCAGCCACAGCTCCACTGGGATAGCCACAGCGCCCCTGGGATAGCCACAGCTCCTCTGGCACAGCCACAGCTCCACTGGGATAGCCACAGCGCCCCTGGGATAGCCACAGCTCCTCTGGCACAGCCACAGCTCCACTGGGATAGCCACAGCTGCCCTGGGATAGCCACAGCTCCCCTGGCGCAGCCACAGCTCCCCTGGTGCAGCCACAGCTCCTCTGGCACAGCCACAGCTCCCCTGGCACAGCCACAGCTCCCCTGGGATAGCCACAGCGCCCCTGGTGCAGCCACAGCTCCCCTGGCACAGCCACAGCTCCCCTGGGATAGCCACAGCGCCCCTGGTGCAGCCACAGCTCCACTGGGATAGCCACAGCTCCCCTGGCACAGCCACAGCTCCACTGGGATAGCCACAGCTCCCCTGGGATAGCCACAGCTGCCCTGGAATAGCCACAGCTGCCCTGGGATAGCCACAGCTCCCCTGGCACAGCCACAGCTCCACTGGGATAGCCACAGCTGCCCTGGGATAGCCACAGCTGCCCTGGGATAGCCACAGCTCCCCTGGCACAGCCACAGCTCCACTGGGATAGCCACAGCTGCCCTGGGATAGCCACAGCTCCCCTGGCACAGCCACAGCTCCACTGGCACAGCCACAGCTGCCCTGGGATAGCCACAGCTCCCCTGGCACAGCCACAGCTCCACTGGGATAGCCACAGCTCCCCTGGGATAGCCACAGCTGCCCTGGGATAGCCACAGCTCCCCTGGCACAGCCACAGCTCCCCTGGCACAGCCACAGCTCCCCTGGGATAGCCACAGCTCCCCTGGCACAGCCACAGCTGCCCTGGGATAGCCACAGCTCCCCTGGCACAGCCACAGCTCCCCTGGGATAGCCACAGCTCCCCGGTGGTGCCTGGACAGGCTGACCTGGAGCAGGGCCTGGACAGAGTTCAAGGAATAAAGCAGGGATTTATTAAAAGCCCTTCCAAGGATTCCCCTCGGGCAGTGCAAGAGCCCGGCTGAGGTTACACCCAAGATGCACCCAGGTCACGAGTTTCACACTTTTCTAAGTTTGGGTTCATTTCCATCTTGGGGTTCAGTGTCCAGTCCCAGCTCCAGGCTCTGCAGTCCCATCCTCCCACATCCTCCCCTCAATTCTCTGCTCTTTGCACTTTTTGGGGCTGCAGCTGCAGCGGTGTCCTTGGCTGTGGGGCTGGAAAAGGAGGAAAAGGATTGTTTTGTGTGACTGAGCTGTGAGCAGAGCTTGGAACACTCGATATGGAGTTCAGAGTCACACACCAGTGCACTGCAGAGTCTGGGAAATGTGAAAGGTAAAACTCAAGGCATCCCCGGAGTGCCGAGCAGGGCCAGCCCCCGGCAGGGATGTGCTGCTCCCTGTGCCCTCCCGCACGGAGGAATTGCCTCAGGGAAGGGCCCAGCCCAGTGCAGGAAATGTGGCACCCGCACAGAGACACAGCTGGGAGCAGGAGCTCTCCAATAACTCCCCAAAACAGCAGCCTGGAGCTCTGTGAGCCCTGTGAGCCCAATCCTCTGCTGTGGGTGCTGCTGCCCCCCTTTCCCACCTTGGATTTGATGTTTCCAATCCCTCCATTTGTGATTTGAAATGCATTTTTTCTGTTTCATTTCCCACCAGGAAGATTATCTGCTAACACGTACAGTGAGACACACGAGGACCGTGCACACACTGGAGGGAATTTGCATCTCCGCTCCCGAGTTCTCCTCCATGGAAATTGTTTGTAGGAGCGCTGTCCCCTGGGTCTGCTACAAACTGTTTCAGGTTCAGCAGCTCCACAGCATGTCCAAAATAAACCCTGGAAAAGGAAAAAAAAAAAGATGAATCAATTTAGGAATCATCCTTCCAAAAGGCAAAAAGCTGTTGTAAAGATCTTCCTAGCCTAGATGAAAATATTTCGCATCACTGCTCTGACTCATCAGAAACGCTGGCAGAAAATTGGCCAGGAGCATCCAATTTAACCTTCCAGGAACTGCTGCTTCAGCAGAAAAGCATCTGCTGGGAACATGCCAGTACAGGGAAAACTATTTAGGGAAAAATATATAAAACAAACTATTTCTGTAAGAAAGGAATAATGCAAAGTTATAAATATATGCAGAATCACAACAGATAAAATTAAAATATCAATGAATGATAGAATATTCTGAGTTAGAAGGGATCCACAAGGATCACTGAGTCCAACTCCAGTATCAAAATAGGTTTTATCAGTCTGATTTTTCTGATCAATAAAGTAGGATTAGAGCTCTTTTTGCATATATACGAATATAAAAAATTCACTGGTGGATGAATTTGACAGAAATTTTAAAAATGTGTGGTTTCATTTGTGATTTGGTAAGAAACAAATGTTCTAAATGTGGGGAATTTCTGTCAGAAAAAACCCACTGAGTTTCCAAAGGTTAATTCCGCAGACACAAGGGGAGATTTTGATGACGCATTTCCTATTGCTCAGTGTTGCTGCTCACATCATCTGGGTACACATTTTAATAACTTGTTGGACACCAGGGAATGACAGATTCTCCATCCCTGGGCTGTCACAGGCCAGCAGCAGAATGAAACTGGGGCAAACATGGGACATTTCCACTTGGAATGTGGGCACATGGAGCAGGAATAGCTGGGATAGCCCAGGAGAGGAGAAGGATCCAGGGAGAGCTCAGAGCCCTGCCAGGGCTTGAATGAGAGCTGGAGAGGGACTGGGGACAAGGGATGGAGGGACAGGACACAGGGAATGGCTCCCACTGCCAGAGGGCAGGGATGGATGGGATGTTGGGAATTGGGAATTCCTGGCTGGGCTGGAATTGCCAGAGCAGCTGTGGCTGCCCCTGGATCCCTGGCAGCGCCCAAGGCCAGGTTGGACATTGGGCTTGGAGCACCTGGGACAGTGGGAGGTGTCCCTGCCCATCCAGGGCTGGCACTGGGTGGGATTTGAGGTCCATTCCCACCCAAACCATTCTGGGATTCTGTGTTTGTATCAAAGGGATAACAGGATCTTATCCTTCCTTTAAGAGATTTCTGTGAGACAATTACCTGATTACCAGAGGAGCCCCTCCCGTCCCTCCCGTGGGATGGGGGTGGGATGCAGGGTGCTCTCCTGCCAGCCAGGGTGGTGCTCAGGGAGAGCAGACAGCTCCCAGGGAGGGAAATCCATCCCTGGCAGAGCCCTGGGGCTCCCTCCCTCCCTGTGCTTGCCCGGCACATTCCCAGCTTTTGGGGAAGAGCCAGAACTGACTGGAGGAGCCCCAAACCCCTCTCTTTCCCACCAGCTTTCTCTCCATGGTTGAAGTCTCCTCTAAACCAGGTCGTGGCTTGGCTGCTGTCACCTTCCCCGGCAGGCCAGGGGAAATGGCCTCAAGTGTGAGCAGAGGAGGCTCAGGTTGGACATCAGGGAGCATTTCCTCATGGAAGGGGTTGTCAGGCATGGAAGGGGCTGTGCAGGGACGTGCTGGAGTTCCCACCCTGGAGCTGTCCCATGATGTGGCAGCTCTGGATGTGGATTAGAGGGCAGAGGGGATTGGGTCGCAGGTGGGACTCGATGGCCCTGGAGGTCTTTTCCAACCCAGACCTTTCTGTGGCTCTCTGGCTCTGTGGGGTCTGGCCACAAGCACATCAGGAATAGAGGGGCTGGTGCCAGCAGGGATGCCAGCCTGCAGCCCCATCCAGCAGCACAGAGTGGAAGGATGCAGCCCCACGGATTCACCAAGCCCTAATTGCCACGTTCCATCTGACCTTGATAGCAGGAGCAGATGGTGTGTTTTGTGTAACAACATATTGAAAAAAACGTCTGGGAAATAATTAGTGTCAGAAAGAAATCTCTTTACATTGGGGCTGTGGGATTGGTTATGTAAAATCCCGAGCAGCAGTGGCTGCCACAAATGTTACACTTTTGGGGGATGGGATTACGTTTTTGGTGCTTCACAGACTCATGGAATGGTTTGGGTAGGAAGGGACACCGGTGCTCACCTGGGTCAGGCCCCTGCCCTGGGCAGGGACACTTCCCTTTGGTCACTGACAATCCCCAGCAGTGATCAGTGTGGGGAGGTGACAGTGACGGTCGCGGGAGGTGCCATGGCTGTGGCTCAGCAGGCACTGAGAGCTGGGGTTGGTTTGGCTTTTTAGAGACAAATTTTCATGGGCAACTCCTGAACCTTGATCTGGGTGCTTTTTGGGGGCTGAGTAATGATCTCTAATGAGATCAGACCATGGCCTGAGCAAGCTGATCTCATCTGGCCCCACTCTGAGGAGAGAGGACACCCAGACATCCCTTCCAGCCAAAATTATTCTCAATTCCCGCTAAAACTTAACAGAAAATGTGAATCTGTTAAACTCAGTAATCCACTCATTTTCAAATATTTTTTGTCTATTCATTGATATAAATCTATTTGAATAATAATCTTGTTTATTTTGGAAGTTTACAATAGAACTAGAGAGGGTTTTTTTCATTACTTGTGTTATCTAAAAAACTTTGGTTCCCTGAGGAGCAAGGATGAGACTGAAGGATGTGCTCTGGGTGCACTGGCTCCACAGTAATCAATGCACAGCTAAAGATCAGGAAAATTTCCTATGAAATCCCTGAATATCCTTTGAATCCTGCATCTCCAGCCTGTCCCAGGAATTCCTGCTCAGTTTGGCTTTGCCATGATGAAGGTCCTGTACACCAGGCTGGGTTCTCGCAGAAATGCTGAACCAAGCACTCATTTGGGGGGAAAGTCTCTGCAGTTTCCAACATGCACAGGTGCCTGGGGCTGGGAGCTGCAGCAGAGGACAAATGTCCTCTGAGAGAGCATTGCAGGATATGGGGAAGGAATTCTTCCCTGGGAGGGTGGGGAGGGGCTGGGCTGGAATTCCCAGAGCAGCTGTGGCTGCCCCTGGATCCCTGGCAGTGCCCAAGGCCAGGTTGGCCATTGGGCTTGGAGCACCTGGGACAGTGGGAGGTGTCCCTGCCATGGCAGGGCTGGCACTGGGTGGGATTTAAGTCCCTTTTAACCCAAACCAGTCTGGGATTCTGTAATGCTGTGATGCTGTGATGCTGTGATGCTGTGATTCTGTGATTCTGTGATTCATATTTACCGTAAGCCAGCCAGAAATAACTCGGCACAAGCTCTCCTGAGCCAGAGATCAGAAGGAAGGAATTACAGAGCTCAGTGTCAGGGAGAAAATAAAACCCAAAGAACTCGAGGTAATTGGTGGCTGAAGTGCTGGCGGCCGGGGCTGCTGCTCCCTCAGGACCTCGGGACCTCCCCAGTTTACTGCCCTCCTTCATCTCCCTTTGAAGGGGTTTTCCTGCACAGCCAACATCAAAGACACAAATCTCCCTCTCCTTTATTTCCTACAGGGTCAGGGGAGCTGAGGAGGAACAGCAGCAGCAGCAATTCCCTCCTGCAAGGCTCTGTGACATCAAAGCTGGGCGATGGCACTGCCACCACACCCAGATCCTTCCACGCTGTCCTGGGGGTGAGGAGCCAGCAGGAGCAGGACCCCGGTGTGTCCTGCTGCCCAGAAGGGCTGGAAGTCTGAGCCCTGGGAATGCAGGATCTGCTTCCCTAGATCCTTGTGGGATCTCCTTCACCGAGTTCTTTTGGGATCTCCTTCACCGAGCTCCTTGTGGGATCTCCTTCACTGAACTCTTGTGGGATCTCCTTTACTGAGCTCCTTGTGGGATCTCTTTCACTGAACTCTTGTGGGATCTCCTTCACCTAGCTCTTGTGTGATCTCCTTCATCAAGCTCTTGGGATCTCCTTCACCAAATTCTTGTGGAATCTCCTTCACCAAGCTCCTGTGGGATCTCCTTCACCGAGCTCTTTTAGGATCTCCTTCACCTAGCTCTTGTGGGATCTCCTTGCCCAGCCCTTCCAGTCTGGCAGGGCAGAGATTTTTGAGGAAGACCCTCAGAAATGCAGGTCAGAATGAAATAAAAATGATTATATTTGACTATACTGCCCTTCCTGTCTGCCGCTGCCAGAGCTCTTCTGCTACCTGGGCCTAGTTAAAAAAATCTCCCAACACAGAAAATCAATGGAAAAAATGCAAAAGATTCCTTATCACAGGTAGTTTCTTTAGATTATTTATCACAACAAGATTTTAGAGAGTCTCCTGGGCACCTACCATCCTTGGATGCTCACAAACCAGTATTAATTCCAAACATTATTAAGACACATTCAAAACCCTTATTAAATTCAATCAAGTTTGATTTAGAAGGACTGGAAAGGTAAGCATAATTAAAATGAATGTGCTGCCTGGAATATAAATTCTTTTTCAGCCAGCATTTGAGAGTCATATTGTCAGAAAATTAATAACCTTAAGCAGTATTTTTTTGTCGCCCACTGGGAAAATAAAGGGTTTGGTAACCCTTGTTAAAAACTTTGCAGATTCTTTTGAAGAGGGATCCTGAATCCTAAATATGATTTCACTAATGCACTGCTTCCTCCCGGGGATGCAGGAGCACAGAGTGCACTTGAGTGGAAAGTTTAGGGATGACTTTAATTGAATTACAGCCACCAGAAAAGGAGAAGAGAGAGAGGGGAGGAACTCAAACTTAGTGCAGCATCTCTCCACAGCCACATCCCAACCATATCCACGTGGTCACACCCCAGGGCACTGGAAAGGACCAGGGAGATGTTTGTAAAGGTTTTGGGATGGTGAGGAAGGGGAATGGAGGGACAGGGCAGGACCAGGGTCTGTCACCACAGAATCCCAAATGGTTGGGAATGGACCTCAAATCCCACCCAGTGCCAGCCCTGCCATGGCAGGGACACCTCCCACTGTCCCAGGTGCTCCAAGCCCAATGTCCAACCTGGCCTTGGGCACTGCCAGGGATCCAGGGGCAGCCACAGCTGCTCTGGCAATTCCAGCCCAGCCAGGAATTCCCAATATCCCATCCATCCCTGCCCTCTGTCCATGTGAAGCCATTCCCTGGGTCCTGTCCCTCCATCCCTTGTCCCCAGTCCCTCTCCAGCTCTCCTGGAACCCCTTCAGGCTCTGAGCTCTCCCTGGATCCTTCTCCTGTCCAGGTGAACATTCCCAGCTCTCCCAGCCTGGCTCCAGAGGGGCTCCAGCCCTGGAGCAGCTCCGTGGCTCCTCTGGGCTCTCTCCAGGGCTGGAGTAGCTCTGCAGGTGAGGTCTCACCTGAGCACAGGGGCCAGGGGCAGGGTCCCCTCCCTGCTGCCCACGGTGGGACTCAGCCCAGGACTGGATCCCTGCTGAGGCACGTCGGGAGATGAAGATTTCGGATAACTCAGAAGGGGATGAAGGCCAGGGAGGGCAGCTGAGAAACGAGCAGACCTGAGCAGAGCCTGAGTGCCCTCCCCAGCCCCAGCTCTGGGGGTGAGATGCCCTGAGCTGGAGCAGGGGCTCAGGACTGGCGTGTCCCTGCCCCGGGTCCCACTGATGCCCACGGTGCCCCCGGTCCCACCCTGTGCCCCCCTGGGACACGGGCAGTGTGGAACCCCATGCCAGGCTCAGGTTCTGCCCCAGTGTGTGTGCCCAAGGTGTGCCCAGAGCCACACGCAGCAGAACGTTCTGGAAGCTCCTGAGCTCATCCCAGCCCCCGGGCAGCCCTGGGTGAGGAGCTTCACAGGCTGGCTTTTCTGGGTGATTCGTAGCACTGTTTGAGTTTTCTTGTTTATAAAATTGGCAAGGGATGGCAGATGGCAGTGAAAGCAAACAAATCTCCTTCCCAGGGAAAACAAGTTAATTTCTTAGCTTTTTTTTTTTTTCCTAAAGTTATTTTCTTGAGAGCTGTTAGATCCAAGGCAGTAATCCCTCCTTAATCCATCATAATGCCATTTGTTGAAAGTCCTGCTTTCCATGCTAACTGTGTTTCTGGAGTTAAACCTTGACACTTCCCATCAGCCTCATTGCCAGGGAGAACAACAATTGGGGTTAATCCTCCCAAGCTGGTCTCATGTCCAGGGATCAGCCTGAGGGGCAGCTGGGGAGGGAATTCCTGCCCAAGTCCTGCTTGCAGAGCTCCCCTAAAGGATGGAGCGGCTGATTTTACCAAAAGAAAAATAAAGCTTTTAAATCAGTGGTTGTGATGTCCAGGGATAGGGAAGGGAACTGGCAGTGAAGGAAAGTGGCACTGAATATCAGTCAAAATTGGCCTCCTAAAATACACTTCCCGTTGTAATCCTCGTGCAGAAAAAGCCTTTGGCATTAAGGATTCTGTCAAAGGAACACATCGGGAGGAGTGAGGACAGCACAGATAAACCCAATATCTCTGTGCTTCATCGAGAACTTGGGGCTTTGCATCTGCAAATATTAATTTAAGCTCCTCTTCAGGAAACCAAAGATAAATCACCCTCATGTGTAACTGTCCTGCTCCTTGTGAAATGCTCATTTTATATCTTAAACTCTGTGTTTTTATCCAACTGCCGGCAGAACCCCCTGCTGTCTACTCCCACTGCTGATGCAGGAGAGGCCGGGGCTCAGCCCGTGCCCAGGGGTCATCCCCAGAGCCTGCTGGGTTTTGTCTTTTAACATGGAGCACTGCCCATGCCCATCACAGTGGTCATGAGTCACTGCACAGGCTTCTCAGAGACCTGCCTGATTCTTGCACTTCTGGATTTTCCCCTTTTCTGTGTTCATTCTCTCCTGTCTGTGCTCCCTGTCTCACACTCTCCTCAGAGGATCAAGAAGCAAAGACAAAAATGAGATAAGAAACAGAACTTCCCATCTAACCTGTAAATAAAATGTGACTCGAAGTATTAGTATAAAAGGAAGACACAAAGTTCTCTTGACAATCCCTTTCAGATTTAATTATGGGACATGATTGCCATTTTTGCCCACCTGCCTCCAACAGTTCCTAATGAATTCCGGAGTTCTGTGTGGGCACCCATGGCCATTACAGCCCCCTGCCAAGTATAATGAGGAGCACTTCCACAAATCTGGCACAGAACATGTCTGCAAGATAGATTTGGAATTCAGGAGCAGCCTGGGCCTGTGGCTCTGTCCAGCATGACCAGTTCCAGCAGTGGTCCTGCCCAGCAGGGCTGCAGGGACAGACTGGCAGGTGCCTGACAAGCAATAATGTGCTGGGCTCGGGAATCATCCCAGGTCAGCAGAGTGGATTTCACTGCTGGCTTCACAAAACTGTCTCATGGCTCGAGAATCTGGCAACAACCCAGAAAACTGGGTAAGGGATAACATATATCAGTATTTCTCAGCAGCAGATCTAGCTTCCCTCTCATTCTACAGGAAAATAGATTTTTTAAGGCTCTGAGTTGTGGAGTGATGCTGCTGGTCAGTCCCGGTGAGCTCTGAGCCCGGGCAGGCTCAGGCTGGATTTTGGGAAAGGTTCTTCCCTCCCCCAGAGGCTGCTGGCACTGCCCAGGCTCTCCCCAGGGAATGGGCACGGCCCCGGGGCTGCCAGAGCTCCAGGAGTGTTTGGGATGGCCGGGGTGGGATTGTTGGGGGAGATCTGGGCAGGGACAGGGGCTGGGATGATCCCTATGGGTCACAGCTCAGGGAATTCTGGGATCCTGCCTGCAGTAAGGTACCACACCCAGGACCTGATCCCTTCTTTTCAGCCACAAAACTTGGCTTTGCCTTTTGGTTTGTTTGATTTTCCTTATCCCTTCAGGAGGCAAGCTGAAGAGAAAGGCAGGTCCATCCAAAGGTTAAGTAGGATTCCATGTCTGGAAGGGCAAATCAGTGCTCTGCAGAGATGGCCCAGGAAACACAGATTTCAGTTAGTGATCCCTGGTACAGCTTAGCAGCACTCTGCTGCAGTTTCACTGTAAAGACGTCCAGAGCATTATTTTTGTAGTTTAAAAGAAGAGACTACAAACAACCCTGTGAAAATTCAGAATTCACAGAGGTGTTCAGGTGGAAGCTGTGAAACCCCAGCTTTCCACTGGACATGAAATTAGAGATGAGGACACCAGAACACCACAGCCAGGCCACAGTTTTCAGCCCCAGACATTGCCCGTGCCCTGCTCTGAATGGTGGTATCTCAGTGGCTCTTTCTCCTCCATGGTGTATAACTGTTGTGACATCTGGAAAAGAGTCCAATTGCAATCTGTTTAAAATATTTTCAGATGTTTTAAAAGTAAATATATAATGATAGACTTGTGTTTTGTGGGGGAGCCTTAAATCCCATCCCATCCCATCCCATCCCATCCCATCCCATCCCATCCCATCCCATCCCATCCCATCCCATCCCTGCCATGGCAGGGACACCTCCCCCGATCCCAGGGTGCTCCCAGCCCCACCCAGAGTGGCCTGGAACATTCCCA
The DNA here is from genome assembly GCF_963662255.1 of Cinclus cinclus. Lineage (NCBI taxonomy): Eukaryota > Metazoa > Chordata > Aves > Passeriformes > Cinclidae > Cinclus > Cinclus cinclus. The sequence goes on from NC_085051.1 coordinate 62,406,492, forward strand.
TCTCAAGGAAATGAAGAATTTCTGAGAATCAGGAAGATTTTTTTTTTAATGACTAATCAAACATTGTGTGTCTCAGTTTTAATTTGTAGTACAAGAGACTGACATTTCACGATGGCACAGTGCCTTTCACTGGCAAAGTGAATGATACTTTCCTTGTCATACATTTCTAACTCCTTGCAATAAAAATGAAGCCCACAGTCACACTCCACTTATGAGCTCAACCCATGGGACCAGACTACAGCTCACCTGAGGGAAAGCCCCAGGAGCTGGGAGCCTGCTTGAAGCAGTGCTGGTTCCAGCTCCATGTTTTTCTGTTATGCCATCCTTAAAAATAAAAAATAATGTGGTGATCATAACTGAGAAATTTCACTTTATTTTTATAAATTATTTTTAAAGCAACCACTGCAACTCCAAGAAATACAATTCATATATTTTACAAAAATAACATGAGACAAAGAGTTTCTCGAAATTCCCCAGTCCAGGAAAGGAAATATTTCTCTATTTCTACTGAGACAGGAGAGCAAACCTCTCCTCTTGGCATGCCAAGAAAAAAACATTCATTATTTCTTTCAAATTTTCACTGCCATTTCTAGCAGAGGTGACTCAGCCGTTCATTGCTTCAGTCTTTTCAGGGAACACTCTCTGCAAACCCTCTCCTGGTCTCTTCTTTTGCCTGCACTGATTTTCCACTATTTGCTTTGTTTGTTGTTATCTGAGGTCAGTCATGATATTTGCTTAAAAACTTATATCACTCCATAGCTTTAGTTTCATCCTGGTTTATGTCCAGCTCCATCCATCTGCTTTGTTGGAAGAGTCTGTGTTCTTTTTTTTTTTTTTTTGGTACTTTTGGGTTTTTAATTTTTTTTTCCTGCATTTCAATCTCTGTCATTATTTTTCTGTCTTTGTTTTCTTTTGCTTTTTTGGTTTTTTTCTTCCTTTTTTGTTGAATCATCAAATCCTAGAACTGGTTTGGGTTGGAAGTCACTTAAATCCCACCCATGCCACCCCTGCCATGGCAGGGACACCTCCCACTGTCCCAGGTGCTCCAACCCCAATGTCCAACCTGGCCTTGGGCACTGCCAGGGATCCAGGGGCAGCCACAGCTGCTCTGGCAATTCTGTGCCAGCCCCTCCCCACTGGAACAGGCTTTGGCTCATTTTCTCTTTGTTCACCCTTTTTCTGTCCCAACTTCTAAAAGTGAAGTTGTGCTTTTGTCCCCAGCCCCAAGCTGTCCCTGTCCCCAGTGCCAGGGTCCCTGGCGCCCCAGCAGGATGGGCCCAGCTCAGGGCTGGGGGAGCTGGGTGGGGGAGGGTGGGAATCCCTGCTGCCATGAAGGGGTTAAACCCTGACTTTGCTCCCCCTAAAACCCCCAGAGGTGCGTGGGGCTGCTCTGCTGTGGGCTGTGTTTGTGGTTAAACTTCCTGCAGCTGCTCCATGGGCTGGGTGTGCAGTCCCTGGGAATGGAATGGTTTGGATGAATCACCTTGTTTCCACCAGGGCCCAGAATAGCTACAGCAATTAAACTTGGATTGAACCTGACTCCTTCTCTTTGCCTATGGCAAGCTGAACCACGGATGCCAAACAAATTTGCATTAATGAGTTATTTTCATGTAAGGAAGAAAATATAACCTTTTTGTGTGGTTGCTATGCACATGTGTTTTGAGAAAGCAACAGCTTACGTTGCTTAATGATGCCAAAATAATGCAGGGAGGAGGGGCAGGTGCCAATTAACATTATTTAATGCCAGCTCTCAATTAACAGCACAATGGCTGCTGCTGACAGTGGGCACCTGGGGCACCTCGAGCCCCTCAGGCGCCTCCACTGCCTGGAGCACCTCCAGCATCAGCACCACTTCGGGCACCTCTGGCACCTCTGACACCTGGAGCAGTGCCCAAGGCCAGGTCGGACATTGGTCTTGGAGCAACCTGGGACAGTGAGAGATGTCTCGGGGTGTGGAACTGCATGGGACTTAAATGTTGCTTCCAACCCAAACCATTCTGAGATTCCATATCAGCACTCCTAGGAGATTGTGAGTTATGATTCCGTGAGGTGGCACAGACAGCTTGGCTCATTCCCAGATCCTTTGCCCCATCAGGTGCTCGATGGATGCCTCCAGGTGTAACTGAAGTCCTTAAGCAGAACTCTGCCTGAGCAAACAGAGCCCTGACCCCACTGATCCCGGCCGTGTGTGTGAGCAGAGCTGAGGAGGAGGGAGCGGCTGCCAGGAGCTGGGCTGCCTTTGGTCACAGCTCCTCAGGACTGAGAGCAGAAAACAAGGTGGGACTGCAGAGCAGTTCAGGCTCTGCACCGAGGAGAAGATGGATGGGCTGGTGTCACTGTCACTGCCCCATGGATGGGTTGGTGGCACTGTGCCCCACAGATGGGCTGGTGTCACTGTGCCCCATGGGTGGGCTAGTGTCACTGTCACTGTGCCCCATGGATGGGCTGGTGTCACTGTCACTGCCCCATGGATGGGCTGGTGTCACTGTGCCCCATGGATGGGCTGGTGTCACTGTCACTGTGCCCCATGGATGGGCTGGTGTCACTGTGCCCCATGGATGGGCTGGTGTCACTGTCACTGTGCCCCATGGATGGGCTGGTGTCACTGTGCCCCATGGATGGGCTGGTGTCACTGTCACTGCCCCATGGATGGGTTGGTGGCACTGTGCCCCACAGATGGGCTGGTGTCACTGTCACTGCCCCATGGGTGGGCTGGTGTCACTGTGCCCCATGGATGGGCTGGTGTCACTGTCATTGTGCCCCATGGATGGGGCTGGTGTCACTGTGCCCCACGGATGGGCTGGTGTCACTGTGCCCCATGGGTGGGCTGGTGTCACTGTGCCCCATGGATGGGCTGGTGTCACTGTCACTGTGCCCCATGGATGGGCTGGTGTCACTGTCACTGCCCCATGGGTGGGCTGGTGTCACTGTCATTGTGCCCCATGGATGGGGCTGGTGTCACTGTGCCCCACGGATGGGCTGGTGTCACTGTGCCCCATGGGTGGGCTGGTGTCACTGTGCCCCATGGATGGGCTGGTGTCACTGTCACTGTGCCCCATGGATGGGCTGGTGTCACTGTCACTGCCCCATGGGTGGGCTGGTGTCACTGTCACTGTGCCCCATGGATGGGCTGGTGTCACTGTCATTGTGCCCCATGGATGGGCTGGTGTCACTGCTCCACAGGAGCTCTGGCTGCTCAGGAATAGGAGAATGGGGAAATCCATCGATTTCTTTGTTTGCATGACTCCTTGAATCAGCTCAGTGCTGAAATACAAGTGCAGAATTCACTGAATAAGTTCTTGTCAAATGAGTGAATGGACGTCCCCAGACTCTTCCTCCTCAGCACGTCAAGTGTTCCAAAGTCCTCTAAATGCTAATAGGAGCAAGCTTCCATTGAGTGTTAAGTTGAGCTGTCCCCTGCCCATGTTTATTTTCTTCAAGCAAAAGTAGAAAAATAAATTTAAAAAAGGGACACACATATCACTGGGCTTCCAAGTCCCCAGGACTCCTTGAGACTCTGAATCTTTGTCACTCTTGCTGCGAAGAGGTAGGAGTGATTCACTGACCTAATGAACTTGGCTTTTTAATTTGTCTTTTGGTTTGCTTAGGAATTGGAGGTAGAGGACCCAGAGTAAATTGGAATTTTCAGGTGTGTGCATTATACAAAGATATTAAGTAGGATATTTATGGAAAAGGCAATACAACTTGTTGTAAAGGATCTATATAAAGGATCTGTGTGTGAAGTTCAAATCCCCCAGGAACAGTCCAGAGCAGTTGTATCTGTCCAGAAATACCTTCACTGGAGAATCCTCCAAGCTAAAACAACACTGGAGTCCTTTCTTCATGCAGGGATGTGGGAATGGCTCCCCCAGAAGCACCCAAGGCTGTGCTCTGCTGTCCTCCTGTCACTGCTCCTGCTCCGTGTGCTGCTCCTGCCTGATGTTCCTGACATCAGAACAGCTGCACAAACCAAAGCAGTCTGACACAGCAGCACTGACCCAAAACTGACCCCACCATTTCTCCTCTTTTCCAGCTTCTTCTCCACTGCCCGCGGCACACTGGAACCTGTCCTGAGGAGAAGTTACAGGGGAGAGGGAAAGCAGGTGCTGGAGGTGGGACAGGGCAGGGGAAAGCCGAAGAGAAGTGCTTCAGGGAGGAGAGTGATGTACCCGTGGGAAGGGCAGCTGCATTTCTTTCACCACGCTGGGTGAAAAGTGGCAGCTGGGTTTCCTTCACCACACTCATAGTTTCACTCAGAATGATTTTTGCCAGCGACTCTCTCAGTCCCTGACAGATGGGAATGCTGTTGTTTAGAAATCTATATCAGTAACTTCATAAACTCTGGTTTGCCCTAAAATCATATTGGCTCCTTGGCCTGAGCAATTTAATGCAGCAGCAGCCTCTCCCAGCAAACTGCAGACACCGCAAAACAGAGTCAGAATTTCATGGCTGCTCCTCATGGCCTCTGACACCTCCCTTCAGCCACCACATGTTTTAATCCCTCCTACCACACTCCCCTTCTCCTTGTCTCCTCTGGCTTTCTGCTCAGAAGGGAGAATATCATGGTTGTTTCCAGTTTTCGTATTTGCTGTTGCTCTGGGGGCTTTGCACCATGGGCTGTGCTCAGGCTCTGCCAGGTGCTCGTGTTCCTTGAGGAGCTGCAGATGTGAAGCCAGGAGCAGCAAACGGGGCTGGCCCTGACACCTGTGACACAGGTCACAGCAAGGACAAGGGCTGAAGGATTTACCCCTTCCAGAACCTGAAGAGGCTCCAGGAGAGCTTGGAGAGAGACTCTGGACAACGATCTGGACCTGGTCTAGTGGAAAGTGTCCCTGCCCATGGCAGGAGTGGAACGAGATGAACTTAAGGGCCCCTCAAATCCAAATCATTCTGTGATTCTGTGATTTGGCAGGATAAGAACCAGTCATTCATTGGAGGAGGAATTGGTAGGTTGTCAAAAATGTCCTGGTAGAGGAATGAGGTCTTGAGGGCAGAAGAAACTGAAGTGATCTGACCTACCTGGTCAGCAGAGCAGGTACTCTGTGTGTGCTTCCAGAGCACGGGAGGAGAAGGCAGCACAGCCAGTTCCCGTAAATGGGGATCGTGCAGGAGATCCCTGCCCCTCTGGATGGATATTGTCAGCTCTGTCCATGCCTAAAGCAGAGGCCCTGTGTCCCCTGGCAGTGCCTGGGACCAGCACAGGGAGCCATCCACCCCATCGGACACAGAGCAGCACTGAAGGTCTGAGATGTTCTGTGTCCTCCCCAGGACGCTTCAGCAATGCCCATGGAAAATGCATCTCACTTAAATCTGTGAGCATGGCAGTGCCTGGACCCAGGTGTTAACCACTGGCTCTGCTCTTCATTCCTGTTTGAGGGAACTCATGTCACCCACCTGGAGCTGCGCACAGCCTCTGGCACTGTGTCACCGTGTCCTTGTGTCCCACACCGTGTCCTTGTGCCCCACACCTTGTCCTTGTGTCTGCACAGGGGACACTGGGCTGGGCAGATGGAACCTCCTGGGTAAGGAAGTGGCTGGGTGCTCACCCCCAAAGAGCTGGGACCGATGGCTTCATGTCCCCCTGGAGTGACATTCCTGTGGGGTCAGGGCTGCGACTGGCTCAGCAGGGACAGGGAGCCACAGGCACACCCAGGGCACACCCGGGGCACGCTCAGGGCACACTCAGGGCACGCTCAGAGCACACCCAGGGCACACCCGGGGCACACTCAGGGCACGCTCAGGGCACACTCAGGGCACACTCAGGGCACACCCAGGGCACACCCAGGCTACACCCAGGGCACACCCAGGGCACGCTCAGGGCACACCCAGGGCACACCCAGGCCACACTCAGGGCACACCCAGATCACGCTCAGATCACGCTCAGAGCACACCCAGGGCACGCTCAGGGCACACCCAGGGCACACTCAGGGCACACCCAGATCACGCTCAGATCACGCTCAGAGCACACTCAGGGCACACCCAGGGCACACCCAGGGCACACTCAGGGCACGCTCAGGGCACACTCAGAGCACACTCAGGGCACACTCAGGGCACACCCAGGGCACACCCAGGGCACACTCAGGGCACGCTCAGGGCACACTCAGAGCACACTCAGGGCACACTCAGGGCACACTCAGGGCACACCCAGAGCACACTCAGGGCACACTCAGGGCACACCCAGGGCACACTCAGGGCACGCTCAGGGCACACTCAGGGCACACCCAGGGCACACTCAGGGCACGCTCAGGGCACACCCAGAGCACGCTCAGAGCACACTCAGGGCACGCTCAGGGCACACCCAGAGCACGCTCAGCTCACGCTCAGAGCACACTCAGGGCACACCCAGGGCACACTCAGGGCACACTCAGAGCACACTCAGGGCACACTCAGGGCACGCTCAGGGCACGCTCAGGGCACGTTCAGGCTCTGCTCAGCTCACCAAAACCATCCCCCTGTTGTGCCTCCCTGCCCTGTCCCAGCCTGGGGTCCCAGGGTCCCAAGGTCCCTGCAGAAGCAGGACAGTCCCCAAGCGAGGGAGGCACCCACAGCCGGCCAGGGTCCCTCTGTGCCTGGGGGACACTCCTGCTCCCCCGGCTCCCCCAGGGGCTCCGTGCTCTGTCAGCGCCTCCGGAGGTGCTGCAGTGCCAGGGTGGGTGCCAGGAGCCCCAGCCCAGCCCCCAGGGCCCCACGCCAGCCCTGGGCCGTGCTGGGAGCACAGCTCTGTCCCCATGAAATCGCTGCTGCCTCTGCTCAGGAACACACCCAAGTCAGCACTTTCTCCACCATGCTGCACGGTAATTTTCCTCATCCTGCCTATATTTAACTTTTCCCCTTGGACTAAAATGTGGTTACAAAAAATTTCTGTCAGCTGGAAAGAAGGAACAATGCCTGGCTCAGCGCCTGTGCTCAGCAGTGAAGAGTCTGCAATTACAGACTAAAAAACACAACAAAACAAAAAAAAGCCCCAAAACACCAGTAACAAAAACAAAGCAAAAATCTTTTTCCAATTTCTCTGAGATTCCTCCTTGCAGTTGTTTTTTTTTCTGACAAGGATCAGCAATATAAGAGGGAAAGAGAGTTCAGAGTAGAGAGCAATAAAATGTAAAATAAAAATCAAAATCCTGAGGTCTATTTTGCCTGCCAGAACATCTACTGTCACGACGTGATTGCAGAGAGGCAGCATCCAAGTGCATCTGAGTGTTCTGAAGGAGACTGACTCTCATCTGGGGTTTTCAATGCCCCCTCCTCTCCCAGTGCCTCCTGCCAGGCTGTGGCAGTGCCCGAGGGAGGCTCTCACCAGCTCGGGTGCCAGGAGGGGCTGGGGCTGCCTGGGAAGCGTCTCAGCAGGAACAGCCCACCCCTGACACTACAGGCACAGCCTGGCCCGGTGACACCTGCTCTGTGTGCCCTGGCACCTCACCCTGGTCATGTCCCACCTGGGCAGGTGTGTCCCTCACCCTGGCCATGTCCCACCTCGGGAAGGTGTGCCCTGGCACCTCACCCTGGCCATGTCCCACCTGGGCAGGTGTGTCCCTCACCCTGGCCATGTCCCACCTGGGGCAGGTGTGTCCCTCACCCTGGCCATGTCCCACCTCGGGAAGGTGTGTCCTGGCACCTCACCCTGGCCATGTCCCACCTGGGGCAGGTGTGTCCCTCACCCTGGCCATGTCCCACCTCGGGAAGGTGTGTCCTGGCACCTCACCCTGGCCATGTCCCATCTGGGCAGGTGTGTCCCTCACCCTGGCCATGTCCCACCTCGGGAAGGTGTGCCCTGGCACCTCACCCTGGTCATGTCCCACCTGGGCAGGTGTGTCCCTCACCCTGGCCATGTCCCACCTTGGGAAGGTGTGTCCTGGCACCTCACCCTGGCCATGTCCCACCTGGGGCAGGTGTGTCCCTCACCCTGGCCATGTCCCACCTCAGGAAGGTGTGTCCTGGCACCTCACCCTGGTCATGTCCCACCTGGGCAGGTGTGTCCCTCACCCTGGCCATGTCCCACCTCGGGAAGGTGTGTCCTGGCACCTCACCCTGGCCATGTCCCACCTGGGGCAGGTGTGTCCCTCACCCTGGCCATGTCCCACCTCGGGAAGGTGTGTCCTGGCACCTCACCCTGGCCATGTCCCACCTGGGGCAGGTGTGTCCCTCACCCTGGCCATGTCCCACCTCGGGAAGGTGTGTCCCTCACCCTGGCCATGTCCCACCTGGGGCAGGTGTGCCCCTCACGCCTCACCCTGACCACGTCCCACTGGGGCAGGCATGGCACAGACAGAGTCACAGCCAGCACTGGTGGCTGTTGGCACCAAGCAGGGATTTGGCAGTTTGGTTGGCACTGCCACAGGGCTTTGACAAGGTCTGGTGGTGAGGGACACTCCACTGGTCACTGGGTTTTTCTTCCCTTTTGAATTTTTCACCCACATCCCTGGTGTTTTAGGCCAAACCCTTGCCCAGAGTCCTGAACTGGCTGGCCAGTGCTGCACTGGATTTTAGTCTTGGTTTCCTCGTCTAAAATATGGATGAATTGGTTATTTATGTTTAGTAAAGTGAGATTTAGGTCCCATGAAATATTAATGTGTGAGGGAAGAAGGATCTGTTTAAGGAGAGCAGAGCTGGGGCACAGGGAGTCAAGGGCAGAGCTGGCTCAGCAAAGCCTGGCTTGAGGCGTTGGAGCCACAGAACCTGCAAGTCTGATTGAAAACAAGAATGAAAGAGGAAACTAAAGAGAATGAAGGGAGTTGATTCCCAGCTGGCTGGGCCATGCAAGCACAGCAGCTCGTCAGAAATGCATTAATGCCAGACTAGCATCCTGCGCCAGTCCCCCGCACAGGGTCAGGCACAGATGAACTCCTGACATTTTACCTCCTGTAAAATAGACTCGATGGCAATGAGGCCAGAGTGTGCCAAAGGGAAAGGAAAGCACTTTGATGATGTGCTTTTATTGTGCAAGGCTCTGCTCCACTTAGAAATTCCATGACGGGATGAGCAGGTATTTTAATTACAAAAAATTATATCAATAATTAAGACACAAATGCTTTTAGGTACCATTACACTGAGGATCCAGAGCAAACCAGCAGCTGGAGAGATGGCAAAGCAAACTCAGATTATTCCATGCCCAGCTCTGCTCAGCAATCAGAGCAGAAGTGGCCGGAGCCAGGAAACCAAAGCCTGTTGGGTTCTGCCAAGCAGAGGTGGCACAGCCCCTCCTCCTGCCAGTGCCTGGCACTGCTGGGGACCAGAGGGCTGGCAGCGATGGCACAGCCAGGCACTGCTCAGGAGCCCTGGCCAGCAGCCTGAACCCATCTGGAAACCTCTGCGTGGCCCTGCTTTCCATCACCTCCCTGGAGGTCTCCATGTCCCCCAAATAGTGTCCATCCAGCTTTGGCACCTGGGCCATCCCCACGGCAGAGGAGGGCAGAGCACTTTGGTCCCACAGTTTCTTTGGTCTCAGAGCCTTTGCACCATGGACCATGCTGCAGATGGATCCTGCAGCTCCCTCCCCCAGGCACGCAGCCCCCCTGTGCCAGCTTCATGGCACTGCTGGCTGCCTTTGCCCAGCCCAGGCTCAGCAAAGGGAGTGAAAAACCTTCCACTGCCAAGCCCTTGGTTCTTCAAGGAAGCTTCGAGAGTTTTATTCATAGAAAGGGTGGTCAGGCCTTGGCAGGGGCTGCCCAGGGAGGTTTGGAGTGCCCATCCCTGGAGGCATCCCAGGAGCTCCTGGATGTGGCACTCAGTGTTTTGAGCTGGGGACAAGCTGGGCATTGGGCACAGGTTGGAGTCCATGGGCTGGGAGGGCTTGTCCAGCCTCAGTAAACCTGGAATTCTGTGACTCCTCCTGGCCTGCAGAAGGAACAAGGGCTGTGCCCAGGGGCATCCTGAGGCAGAGCCACCCCACAGAGCTGCACTGGCCCAGCACCACTGAACCCTCCCGTGGGATTGGGAGGGTTGGTTTCTTTTCATACCTGCACAGTTTTTCTGCATGAAACTAAGTTAGATCCCCACTCCAACTGGTGTCTGAGCTCTGTTATTAATTATAGCAGCAGCTCGAATCACACTCATTAGCTGAATGAGCAATAACACGTGTTGAGCCTCTATCTGTTGATAATATTCTCCAATGGATCAGGATGTGTCATTTGACACTGATAAACTAGGCAATATTATGAGCTGAATGTCTGAAATGCTACACAGATGGGGAATATATTAATTTAAGAAAATGTTATTAAGTGTTTAAGGAGTGTAATTATGAGCAGCCTTCTCGTTTGACACCTGTGTGCAGTCTTTCCTTGAGAGATAAAGACAGAGCAATGAGAACTGGAAACCAGCCCTCAAATCTCTCTGTTTTTTTTCCTCTTTTTAACTTCCTGCCAAATTAATTACTTTCAAGACACAACCAATATTGTAAAGAAGTTTTGACTGAAAACAATACCAGTGTGCAGCCCACAGAAATGTTCTTTTTAATACATTTATTTGGCAATACAAGACATTTTCTGAGAAACACCAGCTCTGCAGCTTGTGGCAGGGACAAGTTGCCCACGAGCCAGCAAAGTTCCCACGAGCAGCACAGCAGCCACCAGCCTGGGGCTGTGCCAGGGCACCCTGCCAGCCCTGGTCAGCTGCAGAATTCACTGGAGCTTGTGGGAAGAGCAGGGAAAGTTAATCTGATTATATTGTAGAGGCTCAAAGTTAATTGTTGAATTCCAAACTGAAGAAGAGAAGGCTCCAGGGAGACCTCAGAGACCCTTCCAGTGCCTAAAAGGGTTTCAGGAGAGCAGAAGAGGGAAGGGAGCCCTTTGGAATAGGGCCTGGACTCCCAGGACAAAGGGGAATGGCTTCCACTGCCAGAGGGCAGGGTGAGATGGGATTTGGGGACAGAATTCCTCCCTGGGACCCCTGGCACAGGGTGGAATTCCCAGAGCAGCTGTGGCTGCCCCTGGATCCCTGGCAGTGCCCAAGGCCAGGTTGGACATTGGGGTTGGAGCACCTGGGACAGTGGGAGGTGTCCCTGCCATGGCAGGGCTGGCACTGGGTGGGATTTGAGGTCCCTCCTACTCAGATTATTCTGGGATTCTCTGAAATTACTCACTGGATGCAGTGGGACAGGCATTCCCTGAGGGTGTTGTCAGGTGGAAAATGAGTGTGGGATGGATCTGTCCTGGTGCCAGTGCCTGGATGGGCAGGGTCGGGTGACTGCAGGCTCTGAAGGCTGGTGCTATGCCAGCAGTGTGCCTGGGCAGTGCCCAGGGCATCTCCCATATCTCTCCTGAAGGAAGCAGCTGCCTTGCACCATCCCTGCTTCTCCTGGGCCCCCCACAGCCCCCATGGAAGCAGCTGTGGGAAGAACTGGAACCCCTCACTGCAGGTACCCAGTGCCCTCTGTGGAAACCAATTCATCAAGATGCCTGCAGCACTGCCCCATCTCCTCAGCCCCAAATGATGGCTTGGCAGTGCTGAACACACGCTGGCTGCCTGGCACAGCAGGGTCCAGACACGGGCACACCCTGAGGAGCTGCTGCGGGGCTGCACGTGGGATCTGCTCGGAGCTGCTGCTGTCCTGCAGGGACAGCACGCAGCAGAATCCTGGGCTGGGATGGAAGGACCCCGAAATGTATTCCAGGGTTAGAATGTGCAGCAGAATCCTGGGCTGGGATGGAAGGACCCCGAAATGCATTCCAGGGAGAGCTGCTGGGTGTTGTATGCTGAGCTCTCAGTGCCACCATGTCAAAGTCCATGAAGTTAAAATAGGATCCTGGCCCTG